>NC_135266.1:32482180-32801513 GCF_051311805.1 Agelaius phoeniceus
GAAGTACAGCAAGGAGAAGCTGACAATGAGAACATGGGAATCCTAAAAAGGGAGGAAAAGAAAATACAAGAATCATCCAAACCTCCAAATATAAGTGTAAGCCAATGCAAAAATGATGCACTACAACTGCGGGATCAGACTTAGGAGGATTATACTTGATTACTTATAATCTACTTTCACCCAAAATAGGTTACATCTTTCTAACATAGTTAATGAACTTTCTGCATATCTAAGGGTTTGGCTGATAGTCTGCCTGCTAAAATTTCAAAATTTGTTCACTGGCAAATTTTCTGAGGCATCTTATTCCATGTCTAGATATTGAGAACATACAGATGTATTAAGGTGACTGCTGTTCTCACCTTCCTGTGTTGGCATCAATATTTTGATAGATTTCACAACAACCTTCCAAGTGACTTGCTAGTGAACACACAAAATCAGCTAACATGGCCCAAACAGGCATATTCAGGTTGCTACTGGAAGGTGGGAAGGTGAACAGACAGGAGCTGAGGATATAGGTATATGGCTGTGAGACGCAGAAAAAGCCCAGGAAGCAAAAGGTAATACACAAAGATAAAAGACCTCTGCTTACAAAAACTGTCACTTCAGAGAGGACTTTCTCTTTTTAGTCAAAAAGTCAAAACTAAAACCTCCGTGGAAAATAGAGAAATACCAAATATTCTGCAATAGTGTTCACACACTCAGTGTTGATGTGACAGCACAAACATGTAAGAACTGAAGTCAGTTATCAGTCAAGGAGTTAAACTCTTCCTTGAAGTAGATCACTATTTCCAGACAACCAGAACATAAAAAAAAAAACAAGTGACCTCCATGCCTGTTAAAATAAATCTCCAGCAGAGTCTGGGTTTATAAAATGACTGGGCATGATGCAAATATTGGCCACTGAACTGAAGACTGAACTGAAGAGTGGCCTACTTGTCACTCTTGAGAAATTGTGGTCAGACAAAATAGCACTGGAGATGGAAGATGTTTCCTACCCTTGAAAACACATGCCTTGCCAGTTCAGGACTGTCCTTTAACCAGCCCAGGATGTGGGCTAACCATGGCAGAGATGTTCACCTGCAACTGTTCCGAAACAGAGTTAAAATACTGCTCCTGTTGGAGCAAAGAACTGGATGGTAGTTTGACAGCTCCAAAGGGGTAGATTATCCCCAGCAGCCCACAGGACAGACCACCCTATCAGCTGGGGTGGCTAGCCCAGCCTGTTATGGACAGGCTGTGTATCTGCATCCTTGAAAGAGTAAAAAAGAGAAAGATGTTCCTCTCAGCTCACATCCGACAGGCACTGCAAGCTCTTTGAAGCCCCCTCACTCCCACTTCCTGTACAGACAGCAAAGATAAAACCAATTCACTCAGAAACATGCAGGTCATTTCCAGCTAAATCTGAGGTTTGCTTTATCTGATTTTTCAGAATCAAAGATATACTTGGAAATGCACATTTTCTCAGTTGATCTCAATGTTAGGGCTATTCATGGTCCTCCTTTGCATTTCTTCTCCCCTGCACACCACCACTAGCACCTGCTTAGGAGAAGCTAAAAGCTAGCATCTTTCACAAGTATGCTTTCATTGTGGCTGAATTTTGGCAGTGAGTCAACTTTTGTGCTTGATGTGCAACAGAGGAAGCTGCTGCCCACAACTACCAAATTTACCCATGAGAGGCAACTGTCCTGGTTTTTAGCAGGCTCCTCAATTTATGCCATTCACTGAAATGCACTCTCCCTAGTCCACTGCATGGAGAATCTGTCTTGCTTCCACATTCTGGTGAGACAAAGTGAGGCAGTGCTGGTGGGTACAAATCAAGTTCCTGCTGTGGATCTCTTCCGGGTGCAAACATGACTGGCTGCTACCACAGCCACATTAGTGACAACTCTCAAAGTAAGAACACTAAGGCTGAAGGTAAGCCATGGAAACTGGTTCACCTCCACAGCTAAGTGAAGTGAAAGAAATTGTTCTGCTTTTCATGTACTTAATTGCTTTCAATATATGCAATTGCTAAAACCAAGCCTGCACAGCATAAGTCCTGCACACTGGATGTAGTCCTGAAGCTGTGCACTTGGCTTCTCAGTTGCATTGACCTTAATGGGTCCATACACAAAAGCACCACATTCCCAAAAGGCCTGGTGCTGTGGGGAAACAGGAGAGATACCCCTGAGACTGCTCTTGCATAGAGTAACTACCCCACAAATTGGAAGCATGCTGGATTACACAGCAGGGAGATGCAGCGCTTGGACTTCTCCTGGTGCTGTGTCAAGGTAAGCAACCTGCCCATGAGGGTTGTGTAAGCCTGGAGCAGGTACCTGTAAAAGTCCTGCCCAGTGACAGGGACCTTTCTTTCTCTAATTATTACTTCTGGAGGACTGATCTGCTTGTGAGAGGAATGTCCTGGCTAAGTTATGCCATGCTAGCTAGTAAGCAGTTCCATAAATATTAATTTTTGCATGGCTGTCAAGGGTTTCAATTCTGATTTTCAGTTCTGCTGACTACATGACACATGGAAGGTGAAATCACAATACTAGGCAGAGTTTAACAGTACATGCAATTCTTTTCTCTTGTGTATTCTCTTTGGAAATGCACTCTGACAGAATCAAATAGAGCTGTTATTCTTTGGCCACCTCTAACAATAATCATGCTCTCAAGTTAATAAAGACAAACAACAGCAAGGAGATCTGCACACAAGGTGGCCACCTATAATTCGGAGCTGTGGTCTGCTTAGCACAAGAGATTATGGTGTCTCTCCGGAGGGGCAGCATGTAACAACAAAAATTTATTTGGGGACATCACCAGGTCTTTCAGTGGAGATTAACAGCATCTTCTTTGGCAGTCAGCCAGAGGCATGTGAAACAGCCTACAACAGCTTTCATGACATCCAATACAAATGAAAGAGCTTAGCAACAAGAGTCAAGCATTTTTCTTTTCCAATAAGGAAGCTCAGGCACTTAGAAAATTTACCCTACACTGAACAGCAAATAAACCGCATACATACAGTTGGACAGAGAGATAGGTTCTCTTGTGCATTCCAGCTGGCTACATCTCTGAAGATTAGCACAGACATCCCTTGCTACTTGGATAAACTCTACTGCAGAATAAAACTGCTCCCTATCAGTCTAACAGAGGAGCCTCTACTACATCGCTCACTGAGTTTATTCACTGCCATCCTGGCTCAAATTGAAGTGAAGCACAAAGACACAGTAAGATGAACAGAGATGCATCTTTCTGAAACTCAAGGAAGGAACACTGACTTCAACAGATTCAGGCCACTACTTCCTGCTTTCAGCTCTTTGTACATCAAATTCACTTACAAAGGAAACTGAGTAATCCCAGGTAGTTTCCTTTTGAATCACATCTAGTGACATTTGTGTTTTTGAAGGGGGACAAACTTGCTTCCTCTACTGAGAAATGTCTTATCTGCCAGCACGTTTTGAGACAAGAAGCTGCTCTTGACTATGGTAGTAGTGGGAGATACAACCTAATTTGACTGGTGTTGCTAACAAAATAAGGCACCTAAGAGTGAAGTGGTTGCAAGCAAGTCATCATCCGGCTATTTTTGAGGCCATGAGTGGGATCTACTGTGCATTCGTCAGGATTTGGTAATATTACTGTATCTTTTTCCTCCAAGGCTGGAATGGCTTTCACAGCTGGGTTGGCAAAGGGAAGAAGGGACTGTATTTTTGAAATTATAGGAAATGTTGCTCACATCAAACTCTCTGCTCTCCGCCCCTTAAGGTTTGCAGAAAGAAATTAACATTTAATGTAAAACAGCCTGCTTTGATAGCTGTCTGAATGCCCCATTCAACTTTTTCCACACCTCAGGGGTGACAAGTATCCAGCCATAAATTGCAATTTTTCATGGATTTTCTAAGTTACAGGTTGATATAAGAAGCAGTTATCACTCTCTGATCAGTATGTAGAGATATTCCACTCTTTAGCAGTACTCTTTGATAGACAGAGCAAGAGTTAAAGAATAGATTTAAAAAGCAAAGCCCTTTGGTTTTGAACATATGGCTTGTAGAAAAATGTTAGCAGAGATTATTTCACCAGCACAGCCCTGAGACAGCAATAAAATGTAATTCCATGATGGACAAGTGCCATTATTTGTTGTGATTGTAGTTATCACTATTCTCTTCTATTTACATGTCATGTAAACATATACCATATTTTGTAACTGCACACTGAAATCAAAGCCTCTGCCCCAGTGACAAATTCAGTTCTATCAAATATTTAACAGCAGACATTTACATGTGCCATCCACAACTCCAATGAGAGCCGGTGAGCACTGGAGGACATAACTGCAAAGAAAACATCACCCTTCCATCCTCCCAAGTCCAAGATAGTAACACAGATTCCACTGTTAGGATTGCAAATTTATAATCTCCAGTCTTCAACCTCGATCCATGGGTGATATAAATGAGGAAGAGGAACAAAGAGAGGAGACTAAGGTAATCACAGGTTTGCAAAAACAATTTTCTGCAAGCAAGGCCCTAATGCCTTTGTAACTTCCCTCCATTTAAATCAACTAAGTGTTCTGGCTGTCATCCAGCATTCCTAGCTTAAGCACCTGTACAGAATTGAAATTCTAGGTGACCTGTGAAGCCATCCTCCTAAAGTAAGTGCCTCATTTCCTCTGTATTGCCAGATGAGAGAGGTGCCCTAAAGGCCTCTGGAAAGAGGCCTTATTAGCTCCTCCTGGCTAAGAAATCTTCCTCAAAACTCTGCCTGCTCTTATAGACAGACCTGCAAAGTCCATCACAGAGCAACACAAGTCTGCAATTCTCCTGTATGTTTCACTCCTCGACATAAGCTGCCAATTCAAACTCAATAGCTTCTTTCAATTTATTCAAAGAATCGGGTCTTTTCCCTTTCCATCTGACTCTAGAAAGCAACAATCTTCTGAGCTATTTTCCACTCTCCACAACATCCAGGACTCCTAATTGAAAACTGTCTTCTTTCTGTCAAAACAAGCTGCATTGCTCTTCAACTTCTTACTTTAGGTTGCATCATCTTTTGCTGTTTTGTTGTCTCATAAGTGTTGCGAACTCTGAGCCACGGAGTCATTGATTCTGCAGTGGCTGTATGAGAACGGGTCATCTGAGTCCACTGGGCAGGCAGGAGGAAGAAGGCCAGCTGTCAAGCAGTCAGCAGAGCAGAGAACAGTATTTTCCAACAGACCAGCTCTTGACATGATCTGCCTGTGCAGGCTGTGCCAGAGCACCAGGCAGTGGACACTGCTGGAGTCATGTAGAACCTCCTCCTGATGAGCTGCCCTAGGCTCTGCCTATCCCTTCATTCTCTCTGTCCTGTAGCTTTTCCATCACTAAAAGCTGCCTGTATCTAACAGAGGACATGTACTTCAGCAGCCAGGAAAACATGTATGGATTATACACCAAAAGGATACACGGCAGAACACATGGTATCCAACCTGAATCTGTACTTGGTGACTAAACAACATGGAACATGAAACAGAGGGCTTTTCTCTACTGCTGAAGCCAAAGTCCCTGTCTCCATTTGCTGACTTAATTCAATGCTATTTTGCTGCAGTGTGTTTGAATGCTGTAGTCTGTATTTGAGGCAGCTCTAGCAGCCGTATGGAAGGCCGGCAGGAAAGGGAGCCCAAAACAGCACAGAGTCCTGGTACTCAGACACATCCCATCTTGCAGAAGGCCTCTTTCCAAGCTATGAACAACTGACCAGCAAGAGTTACTGCTCCCTGACAGTGCTAGGGCAACACAGGACTGCAGCAATGTTCATTAACCTACAACAGCATTTCTATCGAGGACAGCATTTGCATCAAAGTCTGCCCTACCACAAGGAAGTGGCAAGTAGGGGGAGGGAGAGACAGTCTGGTAGTAAAACTGATAAGGGATCAGCATTAAATCCATCGGAGGAGAAAGCTGTCATTTATTACTTCCTTAGGACACGCTTCAACATTCTTCCAGAAACAAAGAGACTAAGGAAACAAAGTAAATATCAGGATCAATCCCTTGTGTTTCTCCTGGCATGACACCTCTCTAAGAAAACAGCTTTTCTGAACTCACGCCCAGCAACTTCAATGACCTTGATACAAATCTCTCAATCTTGGTACCCCGTCACACAAGTTTGCAAGAATCTTAGCTCTTATCTGCAGAAGTAGCAAGTTTCTAGTCTCATCTCGCTCACTGGAGCTGGAGGGTGTTTAAAAAGGTGACTTGGTGAAGTTTATAAAAAGCTACAAAAGAATAAGAAGTGGGCAGATTAAAAACATGTGAGCAAATTACTTTAACCACATGTTTTGATTGCATTTTTTAATTGTGGGAGGGAAGCCTTCCCTAGGGACTGCTGGAAGGTGAAAATGGGTGAGCTGCTGCTGGGGACCATGGTTCTCTTGCAGGCTGTAAGTGCACACCATTCAGCTCTGCACCCAGCCAGAAAGCTGTGTCTGAATAGGTGACAGAGCTCTCACACTTCCATGTTTGCTGCCCCACAGGGATTTGGCCGATGTGGGCCTTTGATGCCAATGCAAAGGAAAACCACTCCCAAATTTATCTGTGTAAGTGTCACTCAGCAGCAATCTGAACTCTGCAGTAATAGGAACAATTCTGACTTACTCTGTAAAAGCACAAGCATGACAAAGGGTAGTGCACTTAGCTGGGACTCACAAAAGACCTCAAGTGATGTTAACATCAAAGGTACATCTTTTCTCATAGTCACATCTACTTATTGGCAGCAGAGAGGGACTGGAAAATTGCTGGGGGAAAAGCATTCCAGAATTAATATCCCAGTACTGGTATTTGTTATATTTTAAACATCTTCTGCACCGGGCACTTAGTGCTTTTCAACCTAGGAGACACAAGAGCTTATTTCTAAGCTGATTTTGTTTGGAAAAGGTTAGATTAACCATCCTTATTATCACTGTTTTACTTTCTGCATGAATAGCCCCTTACAAGACCTTCTGCAATCAATCTTCCTCAACACCAGAAGTGTTCAGAGTTCTACAGACAAGCAAGGCACTAGACACAGGCACAGGTTGGCAGTAACTACGTGTGTGACTTGATTGGGTTGTTTTTGGTTTAGTTTACAGAAATAAGGCCATTTTACTTATGTTTTCATGCATGCATATCTACTGGTGGAGGGATATTGCTGGGTGAGATTTCTTACATGATACCAGTACCAGTTTGTTAAATAACAAGCTGAGTCTGCTGATGTTGGAAAAGCAGCCTTTTCTGAGTTCTTTTTCAGTGATTTTTTTTTCTCATGCCTTTCTTGCAATAGGAGAGTTGCTCTCTGTCTCATGCTTACGTCAGCCCAGAAGACCCTCCCAGACAGTCTGTGGAATCCGAGTGTAAGTTTCTTGGCACGTGTTTAATTTCTTTTAGACTCAGAAGCATCAGAAATGAAACTGAATCTGCTTTCTCAGAAAATATATTCTTCTCTCATTCCCCAGGAAACCTTAGCCTTAGACTACTAAGAGATGACTGGCACTTGGAGGAAAGCAAAACAAAAATTTTGTAAAGCTGGCTTCTAAGCACATAAATGTTGATGCAAAAGCAATTTCAGTCTGATTTACAAACAGTAAGGCAGTGCTCTAAATGTATTGCCCAGATCATTAGAAAAACTAATTCTGAGAGACATAAATGACCTAATCCTCCATCACAAGCACTGGGAAATAGCAGTCACAGGGAATGATGACACTTGATATATAAAAAACATTCCCTTAAAAGTAAATGTTCAATGGAAAGACTGGCTCATTCTTTAGAAAGGCAAAGTTTGGGTTCACTAATTTCATGTCATGAAATCTCACACACCTTATCGAAAATTAAGAAGCCTCCGGCCTCCATCCTTCCTTCGCTCATTGAAGATTTTATAGCAGACTGCGTGAGTTCTCATGTTATTATAATGAAATTAATGCCTGAAACTATACACGAGTGTAATTTACTGCACACACTGGGAAGTGTTCACGTAAAGTGATTTACTGCCAGACCCCACCAGTCAGAGCGGATTCACTTCCACCTGTAGGTACAGGACTGTATGAACTCCCGCAGTTCTGAGTTAAGAGCTGGGAGACACCAGTTCCACGAGAACTGGAATTTTCTTTGCACTTCAAGTGGAAACGAAAGCCCTCCACAATGGACCTGCTCAGTACCTTCTGAGAGCTGGTGCCAGGCGGGACCCCAGCGCTGTGTGCCCACCAGGGCGCTGCCGTCCCCTGCCCTCACCCTCTGTGCCTCACCTGCTGTACACCAGGCACTCCATGTGGTTGATCTCCTTGTCGGAGCGGTAGCGGCTGTAATCCTCCCACAGGTCCTTGATGGCGGTGACCGCCAAGATGAAGAGCACGGGGGCCAAGGCCAGCTCCGGCTGGAAGGCATTGACGGCCGGCACGAAGTTGAGGAGGGCGATGAACACAAAGTAGACGTTGGCCAGGCGGTGGAACTGCTCGAAGAGGTTCTTGGGCAGGAAGGACAATGCCGTGTACTTGGTGGTCTTGAGCCGGTTGCAGGCCAGGACCGTCCCCTTGGACTTCTCCGGCTCGGCCTCAGGTAACAGCAGGCTGGAGCGCACCAGCCGCGTCTTACTCTCCTTCTTCTTCCTCCGCCTCCTCTTCCTCTGCCTCTCCTTCCCCTCCGGCAGCACCTGGGGCGCTCCCTCTCCTCCTGCCGTGCCCTGGGACATCGCTGCCGCCCCGGTGTCCTACCCGGCCAGGGCGGGCAGCTCCCACGGGCAGGCACGGCCCTAAGTTATCATCGTCCGCCGCCCGCCACGGCTCTCCTTTCCTCTTCCCCTCCGGGGGCGGGCGGGGGGAGGAGGGCTCTCTCGAACCCGCTCCTAGCCGCTCTGTCGGGACCTCTCTCGCTTTCTCCTCCTCCTCCTGGCCGGGGAGGGGACGTGGGCAGGCGGGGAGCCGAGCCCTCCTCCCGCGGGCCTCTCCCGTCCCGGGCCCGGGGGATGCGGGGGCCGCCGTCCCGCGGACAGGGCCGGGGCAGCGGGAAACGGGAGCGGCCCTTCCGCGCTCAGCCTGCCCCGAGCGCCGGCCCGGCCCGCCGTGCACACCCGGCAGCGCACTTCAGCGGCGTCTTTTGACTTTGAGTTGCGTGTGGGACGGGGAAAGAGGTTCGAGCGGGGAAAGAGAAAATTCCCGCTGAAGCGTCGGCGCTGCGCGCGGGCCTTTATCCACGGTGCCCCAGCAGCAGCAGCTGGTGGGAGTTTGTACCGGCTGACTCAGGGCGAAACTCCACTTTCTGCCTGAATCCGTGTGCCACGTTGATACCCATCCCCGTGCTGAGCCTGGAAGCTACAGCACATCATCTCCCGGCTCTTCACGTCTCTCTGGTACGCCGGCGCTGCTGGTGGCGGCCGTGGTGCCTGGGACAGCCCCACAGGTGGGAACCAGAAAAATGAGGTTTCAGATGGAAAACATTCGGCACTGCCACCTCCGCACACGCCCTGGCAGCGGTGTGCTGTAACGCACGTTCGCCTCTGTGGATTTTCCTATTCCCTCGTGGTAGGGTAGGTCTTACCAGCAAGGACTGGAAAATGCCAATCTCTTGCTCTGTGGTTTACGCTCTGCGCTTTCTGGAGAAAGATACAGTTATGGGTCATGATGGATAGACAAGAAATACAGAAGGGAAGATAATTTAGATTGGAAGATTTAGTATAAAATCTTAAGTGAACAAATGTAGTGAATCAATGCAGAGATTTAATAAACACATAATAAAAAAAAAAAAAAATTTTGCTGCTAGGTGTGACATGAGTCTTTACTGCATGGTTTTAGGTTGGGATTTAAGAGCAGACCCTTTGGATTCCACAGGTCACTCCAGGCTGTGTCTAACCTGTAGCACAGAGGCATTTTATGCGGGGACCCGTGTCCTGATCCTATGATATCCCAAGGTGGGATCATACTGAGTACAAAAGCAAGCCCTTCATACCTGTCAGCATGTTTCTTGTTGTTGCAGAAAATGGGCATGGAGTGTAAACATCTAGTACTTGATATCAGGTCATATCAAGTACGGGGGCATTTTTTGGGAAAGTACCTAGTCCCACAACTCAGACGCTGCCATGGCGAATTCCATGAAGACCACGAAGTGAAAGCCATTTTACCCGAACAGCACTGCAGCACTGTATGTGCTGCTATGTTTTCATCCTTCCTTCTCCCATTTGCAGCATGTTTGCAATTGCTCTTTGAAGTGTCCGGTTAATTGGGAGTCCTTTTCAGCCCCTGAGGCACTATTGTGAGTGCTAGTTCAGCCCATGACCTGGTACTGGCACTGTGTGAAGCCACAAACCCTTTACTAATCCTGCCGTCTACTCTTCTGATGCTACTTCAAACTTAGCAGGGATTTCCTGGGTTTCTCAGCTCTTGGAATATAGACACAACAAGGTTTTGGTGCACAGGGAAAAGGGAAAATTGGCCTGTTTTGGTTTTTGTTTGGTTTTTTTTTGTTTGTTTTTTGTTTTTTTTTGCAAAGTCTGCTCCTTTGTTGATAAGGGAAAAGGACAAAATGTTAAGAGAAAAAAAACAAGACAAATTTAAAAATCCCTCCTAATTTCAATTTTCAGTGGGAATTTTTTGTTTGTTTGTTTGTTTCTGTTTGCTTACACTTGGGTTAACTTAAAGGCGAAGCTGGAATGAACAAACATCCTTTTTCTGTGCTTTGGAAATGCTGAAATGGGATGAGGAGGACATTTTATCATTGTGCAATATTCCCATAAACTGAGCTTCATCCATCCAAGGGCTCCTTGCAGGCAGCAGTGGATGCTCCAAAAAGTGAATTGCGGGGCTTTTTGCCACTGGCCTGCTAGCCACTGCAACCTCTATTTTGTAGGTCTCTGGTTCATCCCAGGCCTCCAGGAGCTGAAACACTGTTCAGGCTTCATTTTTCCTCTAGATGGCCCTCCAACTTGTTTACACAGATTAGAGGAGAAGCAACAGTAATATTTGTTCCTTTCTCTTGCCAAAGCACATCGCCTCTTAGAATAAACTGTTCATATCTTTATCAATGCCAGATGACTCACCTGGCATTCCAGGTATACTCAAATGTCTTGAGTATAGCACATCTGAGTGGAAAGATGGTGCACACACAAGTGTTGTGGAGTTGTGAGAGCCTGTGCTGGCAGGAGAAGTAAGCCAGGTGCTCAGTCACTGAGTCCATCACATAAAAATGATGTGTAAATCATCAAAAAATGGTGTCTAGATCAGGTTTAGCAGTGCATATTCAGCAAACTTTCAGTAACTGTAAGTAAATTAAGGGTTAGATGTGTAGCAACATTAAACAACAAACAGAGTGCTCAAGGCAAGGTAAGAAAGACAATTCTCACATTCCCCTTAAGCTACTTGTTTAAGGCAAACACCTGTGCAAGTTTGGAGAGCCTAACCTGGGATACTATTTAAGGATACCACTTACACCTTCTGGTATCCAAACCTGTGACACCAGATATCCCAAAATTGTCAGTTACAATCCCACAATTATAAGAAATGGTCTATGAGTCAGTGGGCTAGACTTTAAAACCTGTTTTACTTGCATAGTTTTGGAGTGCTCAGGATTCACATTAGCAAGATTTCTTTTGGAACAGAATAACAGGAGAGAAACTTAAAGATTTTGAGAACCTGAAAGTTTTTATGTAATTCCCATGAGCTGAGTTTTACAAACAGATATAGCAGCAGAAAGAAAATAAACAGTTGGGTGGGAGCCTCTGAAAAATTATGCATTTGTTTACTAAATTGTTTATTTAAAAGCAATTTAAAGCCTTTGTATTTGAGTATGTATTGGCAGAGTTAAGTGCCACCCTTGGAAAGTTTCACTATAAAAAAAAAAGTAGAAAGTATGCCACACCCCACTGGTCAAGAGCTAAAAAGCTCTTTTCATATCATTGACCAGGACTTTCTTTGTTGCTAGTAAATTGCTTTTTTACTGATACAGGCAAGCTAAAGTATTTCAAGGCAGTGCCACGTGGAAAGGATGTGGCACCCCTCTGCTTTCTGTGTTGTCACATGAGGAGTCAAAAATTCTGGATATTTGTGCTAAAACCTGACAAAATGTAATCCATGATAAATAAAAACAAGAGTTACCCTTACTTCAAAAAGCCTTTAAAAACTAATGTTTGTTAGGCTTTTCTAGCCAAAAAATTTGTCAATTTAGACA
This sequence comes from Agelaius phoeniceus, assembly GCF_051311805.1. Classification (NCBI taxonomy): domain Eukaryota; kingdom Metazoa; phylum Chordata; class Aves; order Passeriformes; family Icteridae; genus Agelaius; species Agelaius phoeniceus. The sequence continues at coordinate 32,494,312 of NC_135266.1, forward strand.
CTCCCAAGAATTTAGTCCTTCCTTTCCATTTGCAAATAAAACTGTGCAGAAAGGGTTTGCTAAAGCATGAATATTTGCATCTAAACTCACATCTGACCTCTCCCTGCCCACACAGTTCAAGTATGTGAGGTTGGAAATAAGAGGCAGGCAGCAAATTCAGCTTTCAACTGGTACAAAATACACATGCACAAGTCTGGCTTTAGCTTTTGAGTACAAAAGGACAAGTGTGTTGCTTTTGTTGTTAACTGCAGTACACCTGCATCTTCTTTTTATGGAGTCTTCTGGAGGAAAGGAGGTGCAAAGAAATTGGCTTTAAATCATTCTCGATGATTCATGGATCCTACATAGTATCACCCTCAAGAAACAGAAGCAAAATGTTGTGAAAAGCTGGAGGAGCCAAGAGCCAAAGACTAGATTTACCAGATAACCTGAACTAAAATGTGGACTCTACTAAACTAAAATGTGGACTCTGTTGTTTTTCAGGGTCATTGGAGTGAAGCACTAAACCCAGGTGATGTCTTCAGATTGCTCTGTGCTTTAATTGCTCCCTGCACCCATTGATGTCTCCTTCCCATCCAGAGCTCTTCCTTTGTTGTCACATGGCTTTTTCTCAGTGTCCTTCATCTCACTGCATTTTGCTTGGTATCTGATCTCTAATTTCTCCTGCCATTTACCTGAATCCAGCCTCTGATGCCCAATATCTCTTGAAATTCAAGCTCTCTCCAGAGCCTTTCCCAGTGCCTGACTCCTTTTTTCAACTGTGCACATTTTCTTCAGATCAAAGACTAAAATTGAAAAAGGAAAGATGTTCTAAGCATCACTTATGCTGATAATATACCTAGTGAACTCTTTGATAGCCTGGGCCACTAAAAGCTGAGCCTTAAGGTATGGCACTGCCTTTAAGGCTAGGAGGAACTACAGGATTTTCTGGCCCAAGATACTGTACTAACTTGGCCTTTTGGATGCCACATGTGCTAGAGCTTGCAATCATTATTGAACTGTTATGTGAACAGGCTGGTTGCACAGAGACCAGATAACCAGTTTTATTACTCTTCTCAGGGTCCTCAGCCCTGATTACATTTGAACTATTTTAAATGGCATGAGATTTTGTCAAGAATCATTACATCATTACATCAACCAAAAAATGCCTTTAGCCTGATGGTTGTGTGAAACAGCTGGAAATTGGCATCCACCTGAATGCTAAGGATGAAAACACCATAGACATAGAGATAAGATCACATATACATTACTGATATAATAACTCCTGATTTGACTTGTCATGGTTTTTGAAAGCTTGGAGTTACCATTATTCCATTTTAACAATTGGCTTCTTCCTATCATAAGAAAGTGAAGCAAACCTAATTTTAACATAGTCTAATTTACTAGGCCACTTTTGTAATATTTATATGATCCTAAAATAAAAATTTCCCATGTTGGATATTGCCAGAAACATCTGTCAAATTACTCGTGATTCTCCTTTGGTCCAGAGAAGTTATTTTAATATTAACATGCTTAATATTATGGAACCACCCAGAGGCCTTAGTTGGAATCTAGGACTTTAAGAACTATAAAAATAACTGTAAAGACATGGTACCACACATCAGACAAAATCTGTTCTGCCCTTTGCAGATGAGGCGTATCCCATCTGGCTTCCTGTAAAGGGGACAGGCATACATGTTTTGAACAAGCAGAAAAAAGGCAAGAGGCTTTCAGTGTGAACAGCCTGCTGAAAATGCCAGAATTTGATGAGGCGAGACAGCAGCCAAAATGGCATTATTCCTCATTTCCTTCTAGTCTGCAGGAGATACATAGACACACACTCATGCACATACAGAAGGTGTATGTGTGTGTGTATTTATGTATATATACACCACAAGCAGTCTCATAGAATGGCTTGGGCTGGAAGGGATCTTAAAGATCATCTAGTTCTAATCTCACTGTTATGGGCAGGGATGCCACCCACAAGAAAATGTTGCTCAGGGCTCCATTCAAATTGATCTTGAGCATCCTGCCAGGGATGGGGCATCAACAGCTTCTCTGGGCAACCTGTCCCAGTGCCTCTGTAAAGAATTTCTTCCTAACACTAAATCTCTTGTTTTTAGTTTAAACCATTACCCCGTGTTCTTTCAATATTTGACCGTGTAAAAAGTTACTGTCCCTCTTTTTTATAAACCCCCTTTAAGTACTGGAAGAATCCAATGAGGTCTCTGTGGGGGGATGGAATGTAAGAGAATAGAGATAGTGCAGAAAGCAATCTCATGCCTGAGGAGTTGCAGCTGTACTAATTACAAAGGATTAGGAACAGGCTTGCCTTTAATAGGCCACAGCTATGTCCAATAAGGATGAGTGCTATAAAAAAGCAGGTCAGCTGGTTGAGAGGAGAGTTTGAGCTTGGCTGTGCTATGGTGGGCAGCTCATGAGAAATCACTGAAAAGGTATGGAAGTTTTGTGATAGGATAACAACAGGTCTTCCCAGAGCATTCTCTTCTCCAGACTGATCAACCTCAACTGTCTCATCTGACTTTTTAGAAAAGGTGCTCCAGCCCTCTGATAATCTTCATGCCCCTCCTTCAAACAGGTCCTTGTCTTTCTTGTGCTGAGGACTCACTCCAGAACTGGAGAAAATCCTCCAGGTGGAGTCTCACAATAGTGGAGCAGAGGGGCAGAATCGCCTCCCTTGACCTGCTGGCCACACCTCCTTTGGTTCAGCCCAGAATGTGGTTGACTTGTGGCTGCAGGTGCATGTTGACGGGTCATGTCCAGTTTTTCCTCCACCAGAACCTCTTAGTCATTCTCTGCAGGGCTGCTTTCAATAAGTTCTCCCAGTCTGTACTCATCTCTGGGATTGCTCTAGCCCTGATGCAGCACCTTTCACTTGGTCTTGTTGAACCTCATGAGGTTCTTGTGGGCTGACTTTTCAAGATTTTCTAGGTCTCTCAGGATTGCATGCCCTCCTTCAGTCGTGTCAACTGTACCGTGCAACTTTGTCAACTCAACCCTTGTCAACTCAATCTCACTATCCATGTAATTGATGAAGATGTTGAAGAACACTGGTCCCAAGACAGAGCCCTGGAGGACGCCACCCATCACTGACCTCCACCTGGACGTAGATCCATTGAGCACAACTCTGTCTACATCCAGAGAAATCCCACTCATTTGTTTCTCAATGGGCAGAGAGGGGAGATTTGTCCCAGGGTGAGCAGGAGCCGTGTGACAAGGAGGCATGTTCAGTGTTGCAGCACTAAGGGAAGTCAGTCTTGTTCAGGGCCTGAGCAGCCCTGCTGGGCCTTTTCAGTGCAATGGTAAGACATCATTGAGGAACAGACTCTACCTTTTGGAAGCCAGAGCAGTGCTACCTAGCAGGCCTCTCACATTCTGCATACATTTCACTGAAATGTTTCTCCGACCTACCATACCCCAAGGGCACCTGCATCTTGCATTCTGCCAGGTACATGTTGCAGGATCTGCTCACCAGCTGTTTCTGATGAGGGATTCACAGAGGCTGTCTGGTGTACAAGGGGCTGGAGGGGGAAGGAGGCTACAACACTGTGGAATGCATACCTCTGAGTGGTGTCTTGTGTGGAAAGAAGCCTGTTCAGAGAGTAGAGGGCTGCCATGCCCTTTTCTCTATCACCTGAACAGCCATGTCCATTCTATGACCCTGTTTGCATGCAGACCCCTGGCAAATGAGCCAACTGACCTGTTAAGCCTCAGGAATGGCAGATTTGGAAATTGGTAGTTCTGTATAATAAACTAGATAAAAAACTAGTCAAGGTGTAGGAAGGACAGCTGTAAATCAGAGACACAAAGCATTCAGGTATCTGAAGTTAGCTTGTGTTATAAATGATCAAATTGGGAGCCAAACTTATAAGAAAATTTAGCAATGATTTATTAGATTATCAGCGAAAGAGAATTTTCATCAGAAAAAAAACCCACCACTGCCTAGGGCAGCATCGAGCCCGGGATCGGCGCTGGGTGAACACACGGGTCTGACACCCCAATGTCAGAGTCTCCCCCTGTCCACGCCGGCTGCTTTGCGCAGCGAGTTCTTATACAGTTTATTCCGCCTGAGGCAGAAATGACCGAATGTTCCTTTGTGTCCCTTCACATGCAGGACCGGGGCCATACATGTGCAGGGTTGGACAAAAGTTCAGTCCAGGTGTCCGGATGTTGTCAGAGCACTCCGGAGAAGTCGCCATTCACACGTAACAGGGTGGCGCCCCCCCGGGAATCACTGTAGTAGGGGGATCACTGTAGTAGATGCAATCTTCAAGGTGCGAAATCACTCTTGAGTGGCCTGGACATTCCAGGGAAGTCAGTGATCATCGCTCAGGAAGACTCCGTACTTACGTTAAAATACCTGATATTATCTTAACATAGTCCGGGAAGTTGAATAAGACTCTGCTCCCAGCTGGGGTGGTCAAAAGACATAGCTTGGATCTTACAATATTTTATACATTAATAGCATGAATTATCTATACCCTATACTCCAGCTTGTAAGCATGGTACTAGTGAAAAACTTTGCAAATGCTTAATAACTATTAATATTTGAGATGCAAGGAATAGCCATACAGAGCCATTGATCAGCATTTAGAGCTTTCAGATCTGGAAGTTTCCTCTAGTAATCTCAACTGAAAAAGTGCTGCCATAATTGGTGGAGAAAGACTGCCACTTCTAGGACATCAAGAACATCCCAAAATGTGTCCGTAGGTAAATGGATCAGTGAAGCCCATGCTCAAAAAAGCACTTCATTTCCCACTGACTGCAGAAGTCATAAGTGATTAGTGCAGAGGAAGGTGTTTCCTTGGTGGTATCCAAAGCTAGGCAAAGTAAACTTGCTCCTTTGTATCTTGCCCAAGCCAGTCCACAGCAGAGCAACCAACGCTCCACTGTAAAAGACAAGGCTGAATTGCATGGGACACTCACTATACAAAATGAGTGCAGGAGAACCCCCAGCCATGTGAGAAACCTGTGGTCACTGAGCTGTGCCTGGCACACCAGCCAAAAATTGTAATACACAGTGGCAAGTTGTCCCCTTAAGCAGTGGGAAATCAGAGACAGCTCTTTACCTACTTAACCTCCCCACTCGCAGAAATGCTTTTTTTTAATATCCAAGGCATTTACAGGGGGAAATCCATAAGCATTGCTTCAGTCCATCAACTAACTTACACAGGGACACTGCAGAAGAGGAAATGCAGGAAAACCTATGTAATTAACTGCAGGAGTCAAAGCAGACATGCTATTTATAGAAACTGCAGTTTGTGAGGAAATGAAAGTTAATATCCTTACTGTGGAGCTGCCAACTCTTGCTATTTCATGGTGAGTCTCACAGTATTTGTTGCTGTTCTTAAAGCTGAATATCCTTGCATAATGGGATCTTGCAACAAGCTCAGCTTGCTAAGGCAAAAAAACATGGTTGGAAAAAAGAAGCAGAAAATAAAGAGACTATAAAAAGACTTAATGTTTTTGGAAGCACTGTGATTCTTAAAGCAATTCTGTGACTTTTTAAAATCCTGGTAATTTTTAACACCAAGCACTTGAAGTGATTGTCTTTGTATAGGAGCTGCTGTGGGATTTCCTGTATGTGTGGAGTCAAAACATATTTCACATCTCTCTAGAAAGAAAATACTGACTCAGGATATTGTTCCTGAATGGCAAATTGGGTGTCTCTTCAAATTAAGAGATATTTAATGACTTGTCATGCTTATATTTTTCTGTATCTAGATTTCTTAAAAAACTTTGCCCAAAAAAGCTAATTAAAGATACTTGAATGAGTTTTTACAAGAATTTGTCTGAGGAGAGCTTGCTATGCCTTCGGTGGAGAATTAACAAAGGGAAGCTGGGGCTCTTGCTATTTTGTTAGTCAGGTTTGCTCGAAGAGAAAGTTGTGCAAGCCAATGTTTTCTTGCTGGCTAGTCACTAGAGTCAGATTTGCCTCTGGATTTTGTGATTCTGCACGGCAAAACAAGACTTCCATTCAGCTCAGATGCAAAGTAGCTGCAGGCTCTTACTGCTTCTGGGAAGCCGGGTGCTGCTTTCTGCTGAGGGTCTAGGGCAGCACTGATTGATTGTCTCCTGCCTAGAGCTGACTCAGAATGGCCAGGCTTAGTACAAAATGGTGTAAATGGGCTGTAAACAACCAGATTTGAAAAGAAAAGGAAGAAAAAACTTCAACAGCAGGAGAGTGAAAGGGTGACTTTCCCGCCTTTGGGGAACTCATCTGTAAGTAGAACTGATTGGGAAAAAAATCTGGTTCATTGAGCCTGACTGCTTTGTTGGAATCTAGTAGCCTGGAGAGATTTGCTGAAATTAAGGCAACATTTTCAGCAGTAGCTGCTGGGTGTGTCGAGTCTTGTGATACTGCTTAAGGGGGGGTTTGCCCAGTCTGCTTTTCCACTTGCCCCGGCAGCAAGGGATGCCCTAACGTATGGGATCCCTGACTCTGCAGCACTCGTCTTGGTAGCTGGGGCCATTCTAGCTGGTCTGGAAGCTTGCAGGCTTCTTAATGTGTCTGCTAGTATCACCAAAGAAACTGGCAATTGCAGTATTTTAGTGATTTGCATCCTGAAAAATATTTCAAGTAAAGCAGTACTTTGGGACTAGTTCAGACTATGTATAAAATAATATAGTCCAGAGTAGAGAATTACTTGTCGTAGAGCAACACAAGCTTCTGATTAGTCCTGTTTTTAATCCTTGTGTCCAAATTCATGTCTGAATGCCAAGATCCAAACATACATTTGTTTGCTACATACTTTAGGAACACTGCGGTGTATGTCAAACTTACTGTCTCTGTTTATATTATATGCCACTGACCATAAGAGTAACTCATCCTTTTAGCCTACTAAAACTAAGGAACTTCAGTGGAGACTTGCTTTTAACAACTATTTAACCAGGTGTTCCTGCACTGCTAGAATAGATCTGATCTGACTTCTACTGAAGTGGGTAGAGAGAGCAATCTAACTTACAAATTCCCTATAATTTCCCAACTGGTTAAAAACCTGTAAAGATTCAGAGAGACTCATTATTTGGTTTTTGGTGGTTTGTTTGGGTCTTTTTCCTGGTGTAATCCTCCGTGTGTAGTGACTGTTCTGTAGACCTCTCCATGATGTAGCAGGCAATAGCTATTCAAGGCTGTATGACAGTAGAGTGTATGTAAGCATCAGTTATATCAGGGAATTTATATCACAGAAACAGCTGAAAGATGACTTCTAATTCAGCATTCACTAATGCAGTAAATATTAAGACTGTGTAAGACTTGTATATAAGATGGTATATTAAAATGGGAGGGGAGGCTTTTTATAATCAACTAGCTTTTGCTGTGTTTGGAAAAACAGAGGACTAGTGCTGGCTCTCTTCTGATCTGAAAGTAACTCTCAGACGTGGAAAAAATTGATATTCCTTCCACCCTGTTGTCCAGAAGATGAAAGTTCCAACCACTTCCCCATAACAGTGCTTCCATGGTGCTGTGCTGGTTTATTGACTTGGGAAATTGCTGCTTCTGCTTTGTCAGCTTGTTTCAGTGATCCATGTTTCTTTCCTTTCCCTACTTACTCTTCCCAGCTGGCCTTAATTTAAACAGGTTTTTATTGTCTGTGTTTTTATATTATCAGGTAACACTACTAATCCCTGCCTGAATGAGAGTGACCATAAATAGGCTCTATATATAATGTACAGCACCCACCATATGTGCACAATATGAACACACACACATGCACCCATTGTATGCATACACAGTCTCTGTGGACACACACTGGACTGATCTCTGCAAAACGTACAGGGTGACTTTTGATGTTGTTCAGAGATGTGATAATCTGCTGTGTGTAGTAATGATATTGTAATCTGAGAGATTTCTGTAGGCATTGCTTTCTTCTAGTAATTTAGTTACATTCATTAAGCAAAAGCTATTATTTCATACTGCAACTCAAGCTCTTGTATGCTTTGCTTGCAAGAAAAGCAGTGGACTTGAGGTAACTAATGTTTTAAATAAATAAGATGTGGGAAACCAGAAGGAATGCCAGTGAAAGGGTGGTGTTTCAACAGTAGTTAGAAGAAATCTGAAGAGCAGCCAGCGTAATAAGTTTAAAGGGTGGAGGAGAATTACAATGGCAACACAATGTTTTGATCAAAATAAAGCAATTTTTATGTGTAATGAAGCACTAGCCCACAATTTTTAAAGACCCGTGCATTCAACGGCCACAGGCTGCCTTTCAAGTTTACAGGCTACTATGTTTCATATTAAGAAAGGATATAGTTTATAATTCTCTTTCAACAAAACACCAAATAGTTAGCACAGCAATGAAAAACAGACTTGAAAAAAAAAAAAATCCTGGTGAGTACTGTTTATTCTGTTTATTCTTGATTTGTTGATTTTTTTCTCCACTATTACTCACTCTCTGCTTGGTTACAGTATGAAAATCTCTCTGCTCTTCTGCTTTCTGACCCTCCTTTCCAGCTCCTCTAACTCCCTTTTTCCTAACACAGACCTTGGCCAGCAGCATGACAGACTATTGCAAGGTATGTGCATCAATCAGGGGAGTGCTGAAGTGTGATCTGCAGCCAGCACAGCTGTGCCAGCAGAACCCTCTCGTATGGATTAAGACATATCAGCAAAAGTGCTCTTTTACAGAATGATATATTTTTTCTCAGAAGGTCAGCAACAAGTTCTACCAGCAGAAGTGGAGTTTTCTCACTCTAAAGTGCAACTGGAGTGTGCCCAAATGTAGCCTATCAACACCAAGCTACCTCATACAGCACTTGGCATAAAATTGGCTTTCTGCACTTCACAGGTTAATAAGAATATCTCCTGAACTCATACCATGGCCGTGGCTCTCTGCCCTCTTCACTCACTCTCCTGCTTTGGCCTCTATAATTTATCTCAAATTTATCCATATTTTTGAATTTCACCTCACCACCATTTGTTCTGTGTACTCTGATCTTTTTTGTCACATTCTCCACATACTTTTTGGTACCTCCTACCTGCCCTTAGAAAATTATTTTCCTATTTCCTAGATATGAGCATTTTTGTATCAGACTGGTAATGCAAGGCATATAAAAGTGAATCTTTTTAGTCCCTAAGCTCCCATAATGTACAGAAGAAAAATAGCATATTTGTGTCTTTTTTTTTACTTGTCATCTAGTATTTGGAATGTTGGAACTTATTTTCATGCAATCAGTTCTAAATTCCTGCTTTAGTATCTATATTAAAACTGATATTCTCATATAATAACACAACCTGAGTATTTGGGGCCTTGAGGATTATTAATTTTCATCACCTGTCACTTACAGAACAAACAGGTTCAAATCCTACAGCACTTGTTCTCTGTCTAAAACCAGTGAAAACCACCTAATCCCTCTTCAGATTCCAAAACTATGTCAATGAGGGGAGAGAGTGGCAAGAGGAGGCACCCAGACTTGAGCTGCAGTTCCACTGCTGGTGCCTGTGTATACTGAAATGATCAACAATTTACACAATGCCACTGGAGCTGAAGAGTTACCCTCCAGCTTCAGTGCTAAGAAACCATTCACCACAAGGGAGCTGATTTGGGATGGAAAAGATGTCTCACTCTGTCAGAGGAGCTTCTGGTTCTGTTGTGCATGCAGGGTGAGCCTGAGGGGTTACACTCCTTCTGGTATACTGAGGATTTAACATCTGAGTGAGGAGCTAAGAACCCAGAAAGTAAAGAGGTCTTCATAAAAGGGGCTTAATCTATTGTCATAACACAGTGGTCACTGACTGCCAGGCCCAAAATCCTACCTTTTAGCAGGTATGCATGAAGCCATGAGATTTTTCTGGGAAACTGTGAACTTACATGAGAATGTTATGTAAATATCACATGACTCAGTTTGACTGATGCAATCCTTGGTGCAGAAGTCTGTCTTCCTTGACTCCTCTATGCTTAAAAACAAAGCAGAAATAAACCATGGGCATATGATCTCCTGGAATGGTTAATTTTTAGCTCAGTTTTTGGTCCCAAATATTGGTTTGGTTGATGCCACCTACCAGTCTTTCAGGCTATATTTGGCCAATGGTTTGGACCATAATGTGTACCAGATTTTTGGGAAAGGATTATAAAAGAGACAGTTTAGCTCTTCAAAAGTGAATACTACTGTCCTAATAGCCTGCAGAGATTGGGCCTGGTGTATTTTATTGATTATTATTACAAGTAGCCTCTGAGGCTGAATTTCTGTCCTTTCACACTTCTGTTTAACCCATGAGTTTTATGCCTTTCATTTATATTCTCTTCTCCACCTAATTTTCTTTGTCCACACAGTGAACAAAGAAACAGATTTTTCCTACCTGCAGACACCTTTCACCCTAATTTTCACATCCATGTAACACTCAGCAGAATTAGGTAGTGCACTAACTCCTAGCCTCTCAAAGAATAAAGAAAGCTCAGGAAGCATTTGCTGATTTTTTGTTGGACAAACCAGTCCTTGAATCTCTTTGCAGATAAAATATTCTTTGCAGATCATTGACCATCACACAAAAAAGCCACTGCTGTACTTCATTTTCACATCCTCAACAAATTGTGGCAGAGCTGGGAACTCATCTCTCTGCTCCAGATGTTTCTCTCCACTTTCTTTTCTTCCCACTATATAAAATTCTCTTCTGTTATTTTTTTCCCTCTAGTGGTGGTTTTATTCACCTTACAGAAAACTTTAGGTGAGATTTGTTGTTTGCCCTGCAAATTAAGGAGTCCAAAAGACCCCAGGAGAAGGTCAAAATAAAGCTTTGAGCTGGTATTTAATTAGCATTTATCAACAAACAGATTTTAAAGCAAATATTAGTACAGGCTTACTAATAAAAGGGAAGTGTTTGTGTAGTGTCACTCCCACTCATTTTCACCTTGAGGTATTTTAGGAATTGATGACCTGGAAAAGTGAGCAAGCAGTAAGTACTGTACAGACTGTGGGCAGTAGGAAAAACTGTTTGTCTAAATTCAGTGTTGTGACAACTTTGTGATAGAGACATCAGGCCCCCGGTGTCCTTGGAATGTAGGTGGGTGAGTGAGTCACTTATTGCTGTCCTGACATGCCATAAGTAGGTGGCTGTTCCCCGTTTTCTGAGTACGGTCCTTCAATTTTTATTCAGTGAGAGACATCACCATTTAAAAATGGATTTATTTTGGCTCACACTTGAATAACTGATGTCATTTTTCATTCTGAGCAAGGAGCTTCTTAAAAACAATATACTTTAGACCTGTCTACAGCCATTTACCAGTTCCATAGTCTTGAACCATTTTGTCTGCTTTAAAACAGTGCCAGGTGTCTGAAAGCAGATGATAGGTTTGGAAGTAAAATTGCAGCCAAAAACTACCTTGGACAAATGCTGTGCTATAATTGTCTTTTATCACTGGTCGTGCTTCCTATGACAGAAGCCATGCATAGGAAAAGATGCAGGAAAAATGAGTAAGTAGCACTATGGTTAATGTGGTTATCTTATCCCAGACATCATTTCCTCAAAAGACTAGAAAAATGTGCATATGGAAGAAACCTGGCATTTCTGCTGTCTAAATGGGAGTTTAACACTGGGTTCCCTGAAATGGTTTTAGTTAATTGGGAAAACCAGTCAGAATTATTAGCACATTATATTGAAAGAAACATCAGAATTTGTAGTTGCCTCCAGTGAACTTCTGCAGAGCTTGTAGTCCTTTTGCTAAGGAGCAAATGACTAAATGGTTTCCAGGGGTCCCTTCCAACCCCAAACATTCTGTGACTCTGTGAAATACTGCCCACTAACAAACATATGGCTGAGGAGGGCTGTTGCAGGGCTGTTCCATTAACTGACAGTCTTCTGTTACCTTTATTAAAAATGAAATACTCATCCACACTAACAGATATTTCTGCTAGAAACCCAAATTCTTAATTTTGTGACAGACTGGAAAAAACTGCTGAAAATGTAGGACAAAGTCCTATAAATGTCTGAATCATTAGCATCCAAACCAGCCAGTCACAGTATGACAGATTGAAGGACCTGTAGTCAAGCTGAAAGATACTTGGTCAAAACCATCATTCCTCTTTCTGAGAGTCCTCCTTCATGACTCTGCTCTTAGGAAGGTGGGTGCAGACCCCAAAAGCAGCACCCATTCTGCAGCCCTAGCAAGTTTCAGATTTGGTAACTGGTTATCTGGCTTTGGGGTAGTTTTTCTTCTTAGGGAAGAAGATTATGCTTAATTTATCCTCCCTATTGTGTTCAATACAGAACTTTCCTTGGATATGCCCAGTTGCAGACCCATTTCTGTATTTCAGCCAGCACAGCCTGGGCTAGGAGCTGCTTGGCCTTGTTCCAAAGTGAAAGGACCTTTCCCTGTTCCTTAGATATGCATCTCTGCTGCACTAGCATCCTGGTCCTCAAGGGCTGCAGGCATGGCTACTACCTCTGAACACATTCAGCCTTCCCTAAGCAGTCTTTTTTCTCTTCCATTTCTTCCTTCCAGCTCCCATGTTTTACTTACCGTGTATCAGAATCACTTCACTCACCCTCATCAATTCAACCCTAGCCATGGGCAGTTTGCTTCTCACTGAAGGCTTCAAGCATCTCGCCTCCTTTGCTTTCTCATGGTTCCTGTTTTTCTTGCACTCAAGAGAGTTCACTTTGTTCCTCCTTTTCAAAAGCAAAAACCCCTGACAACTTGTACCTACACACCTATTCTTCCTAATGCTGCTAGCTCAGCTTACAGTCTTAAAAACCATAGCTAAATAATTCTGTCTTTGAAAGATGTGGGCAAATTTGAGTTTGGTACAAGAAGTCAAAACACCCTTAAAGCTAATAGATTTATACCATGGAAAAATTAGTCTAAATTGTCTGTTTCCCATTTAAAATAACCATCCAGAATAGATGTGCACTCTGTCCAGCTACACAGCTCATTCATCCTCATTGCCTGTGTCTCATGTGGCACAATGTTCTTTTTAAAGATTTCAGTAATCGTAAATGTTTCCATTTCTAGTAATACTCTATTGTTTGCAAGTTGGACAATCCAGCATACTTTTGGTAAGCTTCTAAGGATTAGTTTCTACATTCTGCATGCTTATTTTAGTACAAAAAGACATGTGTATTTCCTAAGTTATAGTTGAATTTGCTGTTAGATGTAAATCTCTATAAATACAACATTATTTTGAAAACTAGTAATGTAGAGAATAGTATGTGTAGTGAATATTTAAAGTTTTGCTCCATTTTTTTGCCAAAAACTAAGAGTGAACATAAATGGCATTTGGAATAGAATTAGCAAATGACATTATATTTAGAATTGAAAGTACAGCTTTCTTATCTTTCTAGCATCCGGTGTGGCAAATCTGATAGTAAAACTGCCTCATTTTCTGATACTTCTTTTTGAACATTTCCTTCACTTGAAAAAATGCATGTGAGTTTTAAAAATCAGTTTAGTGACCCAGTGAGTTACATGCATGCACAATTTAAAAAGAGAAATCTTTGTTCAATTTATTGGCTGCCCCAGATATGGGATCAAGCTTTGCAAGCAACCTGCCTGTCCCAAGGACAGCAGGGTATTGCATGGCCTTCACCAAAAAAGGGAGTATTCTGGATCATGGTTGAATCCTTCTGGTCAAGGAAGTTTCCAAGAAGTCTGCTTTTAACCTGTGCCAGCTTTCTAGGTGGTACTCCACTGGTGGTGCTCTGCCTTTCATATTCTGAACCTAATCTACCCACACACCATAGTGGACAAGGTTTTGTAGAACAATTGTAGAAAACTAATATGAGGTTTTTTCCTTGTTTTCGTTATGGATCTCGCTGAAGGTGGATGTCCTTAATCTGTCACTAGTGACAGGGCTGTGTCAGCTTCCTGTCCCACCAGTTCTTGACTTCATCTGTTTTCTAATTAGCTCCTTAGGTGTTACCTGGCATAGGGACCACCTCTCACTGTGGATGAATTTAACAGCATATTGCACAAAGTGTCCTTAATCTTCTTCAGTGTGTATTTGTATTCACCAGTTTGTATTTGAGTACCACCAGCCTGAGAGTTTAAGACAAAAAACACGGTTACTGCTGAAGTCCCTGGGTGCTCGTGCTCGTACATGGCACTCATCTTTGACATTTGTGCTGCTTCTTCCTTCCTTCCCAGCCCCTTGTCCCTGTTCCTTTGCTGTAGGTCACCTGCCCCAAAACTGAGATGGCCGAGCAGTGCATGTGAGCTTCAGCAGAAGCCTGGTCATGTAACTCAGCCCCCCACACAGCAGCTGCCTTTTTCTTCATATATCAGGGAAGGTTTTGGTGCTTTCTTCTGATGACCAGCCTCAGCAGAGAGGTGGGGACAAGCACTGGGGACAAGACGGGGTGGGAACAGCTCAGGAAGCTGCATCTGTCTGCTGCCTGAGCTCCATGAAATAACTTTCATCAGTGTTTGTTCTGCACTCAGTCTGCAGGCAGCACATGGAGTAGCAGAACTTCAGAGCTTCATGCAGCTACAGCAGCAGATCTGCTTCTGGCTCATGCAAACCAGTGGCTTGTCACCTGTAAACATAAGAAGAAAAGTGACAGGAGAGAACAGAGCCAGATGAGAACCCAGAAGAAACCCAGGGAGAATCACAACTTACACAGTAGTCCAGAGAAACCACTACAGATACTTAAGGCAAAATGATTCTTCTTTTTCTCCTATTTTACACCTCTTGGGTGCACATGGATCAGTGGCTTCAAAGTAGTACTGATAGTTGTACAAGCAGTACATTACTGATAGTAATGGACATGGTGATTCAGTGAACAGCAGTGGGAGAACAGAGAAACATACAGCAGCAGTGGTCCAAAGATAGGGGGAAAAAAACATTCAGAAAGCTACATTTATAGAGAAATGCTACCAAGAGATGTGTGTATGAACCTAATCCATTGACAAGAGTGTACAAAGCTAACTATTCCCCCAATACATCACTCAGGATCTGCTTGGTAATGCTGGAATATAGCTGGCTTTGTGCAAGATGTTGGCTGCAATGTGGAAGAATACAAAGGAGAATAAAACATTTAAAATTCAAAGCTGTCCATGTAAGAGACAGTGTAGCATGAATGGCCTCATTTGGAGCAATTCCCATTAATGAGATTTTGGAGGAAAAGCTGTCAGACTTGTGCTGATTTGATTTCCTGTAGATAAACAACAGGGTATTGACCACATTGGTTTTAAGACAGGTCTGACAGGACATTACTAGAATTCTTACTTCATTCAAATATTTAATGTCCACATTTAAGACACTAGAAGGAAAAAGAGCCATTCAAGGAACAAACTATTGCACTTGGGAAGCCCTCAAGCTCTTGTAGTCTTGCAAGGAGTGACTAGGGTGAAGAAATCTCTATTCTGTATCAGTATCTATCTGTCCTTTTTTCTTCCATGCCTGTAATTTCTCCTGCCTGCGCCTTCACTTTTGTCAGATACCTCTACCAAAGTGAATGGACGCTGACGCATGCTGTTTTGTTATCATTGAAGTCCGTATGTGTGTATATATATATATACATACACTTACATACTGCCAGCTTGGCAGTAGCCTGCGATTTAGAACAAGAAGTTGCCCAGTGTGCCTTGATATTTACACCAGGAACAATTTTTCTATGGCTACATTTAATGCCAGATGCTTCTTGTTACCTTCCAGTTTCAGTTCAGGTAATACCTGACTAGCGTATCTTGACTGAAACCCCCTTTTCTCTGTGCCCTTTCTTTTTCCAGCTTAAGTATTTCCTTGCACTGGTCATCTCTTCACAATCCAGAACAATGCAAAACAAATAAATGGGAATGGAGAGACAGAAGGCTTCAATATAAGGAGCATTAATTATATCCAGGGGCCTTTTTTAATGGAAAAGATCCCTACCCTTCTTTTAGTAGCTGTCATCTGCTGGGAGGCAGGCACTCACACCAGTACATTCACAGTCTTATCAAACTTCAAACTGTAGTTTTTTAAACTTTGGAGCATAGTTATAGTGAGCATGTGACCAGAGGTTAAAAGCAGGAGGGTAGGTCAGCTGCTGTGTTCTTCTTGCCCTTCCATGCTTCTTGGTGCATGTTAAGGATTGTAAACAGAGACTACTCAGATAACTTCTGGAAAACAAACAAACCTCAAATCCACCCCTAGAGCAACCAAACAACAAAAAAGCCACAACAGAAATATATACTCTAAGTCAGTGCAAACTAATTATGGCAACTCTGTGCCAAGCTGTCATAAGCCCCAAACTGAGCATGTATGGCTTTGGGGAGAAGGACCTGGGGTGAGTGTTTCTGTCCTGCAGCTATCTCCCTGGCTCTCAGGCCATAGCTGTGTGCTATTGTGATTGAAGCCATGAATAAAAATCTCTTTGCTCCCCAGGTTTTACATTATGTGAAGCTCAGTGGCAACCCAGACCTAACCTTGTGGGCCTCTAGGGAGGTCAGGCTGACAAGGTCAGATAGTGATGGGAATTCATGCTTCCTGTAATTTTGATTTATTTCTTGTGTAAAATTCACTCATCTTAATAAAGATGCATGGCTATTGTTGAACCTACATAAACTGTTTCATGCTCATCAATAAAATGGTTTGAGGGGCATGTGGTGAATGTAGCTTCTCTGGAACTAGTTCAGTATTTAATTCCTGCTAATGTACACCGTGAGATTGTGTCTAATTCAATTTGCAAAAATGTAAAGTGCCATTTAAGGGGAACTCATATATGTTTAGATAAATGTGTAACCCAGATGCCTCTGTAATCCTTTCAATGTCATTAATTTGATATTCTGAATTGTTATTTACAGACTCTAGTTCCATACAAAAGAGAATAAACCTCAGAAAAGTAACCACAGTAAGTGCTTTTAGGAGTTTGGTTTTTTTCAGTGGTAGTGCAGTAGAACTGAGGAATGCTGATGTCTCTTCATATCTTGTCTTCAGCATTGTAGGTTCATAAATATCATTACACAGAAATATCGCACGCTGACAAATAATAAATACACCACACCCAAAAATACCCTGAGAAATTACTGAGATTTATTTTATTTACTTAGTTATCACTGTAGTTCTATGAGTGTCAGAATCAGTAATAGTGAAGTCAAGAGAATATAGGTCTCAATGTATCACAAGTGTAACAGTAACATAGTGTACTGGTATCACAGCTTGGCCTCTGACAGTCCTTTTAAAATTATTTTGTGTGACTTGTTGCATGTGTGATCTTCCCAGTTGCTGCAAGATCAAGCAGACTAAAAAACCCAGCTCAACCTTTTCTTCAGCCAGTCAATTTGATGCAGGGAACAAGGGTGCCATTTTTACATTCCCAAGCCGCAGAACTAACCTCAGTTTTGAAGTCTTTCTCTGTATTTTGCTTTCTATATTTTATTTCCCTGGAGGCAATATAGCTTTAACCCTCCCAGACTGACTGCATCCGATTCAGCTGGATTAAAATCTGACTATTATTAATGAACTTGAACTTGGAGAGTGATGGGCTCAGGAAGCAGCAAACTCACCCTCATGTACAGCAAACAAGGCAAATGAACAGTGAAAATATGCTGAGGGTATACCTGGGTTAGTTATAAACACTCATGTTTGAAAATTACATAAATGCTTCTTGGAAATTCTAGAACAATTTCTCTTGCATCCAGTGGTGTGTACTATCACTGGAAGAGGTTGTGTTAAAATACATTTGTAGAACAAAACAGTTGGTCCTCAAGAAATGACAGACAGGATGCATTGCTGGGAATTTTTACTTTGGACTAGTTCTGCCTTTGTCCCACAGTCTGGATGCCCATTGGAGGCCATAGTGGTATGACAGGAAAAGCATGGATGGAGGAGATAGCCAGGATATCAGCACCAAAAGCACAATTTGGATCTGAACTGCCAGTGTAGGCAGGAGCTGCCCAGAAATTAAATCTTTGCATGGGAAGCTCAGCTGTGTCACTGGAGTTTCCCAGGAATTAAGAGTGGGACAGACTGCTTGTTTTGAAGTCAAAATGTAAGTAACAGGCATGAAAAGCAGCCAAAGAATGTGCAAGAGAATAGAAGATAGTAACAAAACAAGTCTTAGGTAAGGTACTCAGAAATAATGAAAAATATATGGGAGAAAGCTAAAGGCAAAGAAAATACTTTCCTTAACATTTAATTATGTTATTATCCTCACAAAGGCATGCTCATTTAGAAAAATCCTGTAAAAAATCCAAACCATTAAATGGGAAGGGCTCCACCTACCCATAAAAAACATATAACACTTTTTCTTTACACAGGATATCTGAGTGCAGAACTTGTGAACATAGGTTCTGTTGAATATTTTTTTCTGGTTCGTCCCTCATTAAGTGGTAAGTGCTGGGGAAAGAAATGAGCCTTATCTAGTTTGCTACCCGCCTAACCATTATCAGCTGGCATCAGGTAAAGAAATGAGCCTGAAAGAGTGAAGGATAGGTGCAGATGCTGGAATTCAGTGAGGTCAAATGGATGGATGAAAGGAGTGAGAAATTTTCTTAATGCTTGTTTTCAAATGAGCAGCTCTAGCAGCAGGAGCAGCAGCAAAATGTGCTTTGCCAGAGGACTTGTGTGTCATGGCTGGATTCTCAGGTGTCTAATAAAGTAGAAGCAGTAATCTGAGGTTTTTTCTCTGAAATGGGGTATTCATAATATTTATCAGGTGCAATTTCCTGTGATTGATGGGTTGAGCTAATGCCAGGGGCCTCTCTTTAGTTAGTGTGTTTTTAACAATCTCTCCCTTTACTTGTTAGGCTAGTCCCATAAAAACTGGTTGGGTCTTAGTATTACTGTGGTTTTGATCTTCATATCAAATTTGATTGAAACAACTAAATGATTTAAGATTTAGTGTGTTGGAGGGTGGTATAGTGCAGGTGAGGAACAAGGGGATACACAGGACCAAACAGTGTAATAAAATAAAATTGCAGAATTCTTTTTTCCTTTAGAAACCAGGCCTAAAAAAATAGATAGTAGCAACCTCTGAAAGAACATGCTTTCTAGATTCTTGGCATTTTTGATTTTGATTAGAGACACTGAATGAAAAATTAAGACTACCACCCAAAAAATGTGCAGCTGCTGCATGTCATTATTTGAGTGTTTTGCATTAAGTTTTTTTCTGGAGTTTGGTAAAGGAGATGAGTTTAACTGCCTCCTCCTTTGGATTCCTCATAGAAATCTGAAAGTGCATCTTTAAATGGTATGTTTTGAACAAGGGAAGGAGGCTGCTGCCATGGCACTGGGATCTGAAGAAGAAAATACCTGCTTGACTGAGCTGCCCTTTTCATCCAGAATAGTGTGAGACAAACTCACTGAATCAAAGCCTGAGCTCCAGATGCCTTGTGCAGTTGGAGATGGCTTCCTGCCAACGAGTTTCCAAAGCAAACAAGGAAGAGCAAATTTGCGTAGCATGAAGTGCAGCCACACAGGGAGGCAGTGAACAGGGTGGTTCCCTTCAGTGTGGAAGGGAATGTTAAGTGCTTTAATACAATGTTGTTTTAGAACAAACCAGACCCTGAAAGAAAAAATATAATTTTCAACTGTGATCTTAAGTTTTCTGAATTTAACCAAGTTAGTCAATGACATTTCGACTAGGGGTGGTGTCATAGAGTGTCTGTGGTTTGCTTTAAAGCATGTCTCCATGACTGAGTGGTTTCTGATATAATAGAATCAGAGACTTGTAGAACGGTTTGGGTTGAAAGGGACTCTAAAGATCATTTAGTTCCAACGCCTCTGCCATGGGCAGGGATGCCTTTCACTTCAGAACCCCATCCAAATGGCCTTGAACACTTCCAGGAGAGGGGCATTCAGAACTTCTCTAAGCAACCTGTTCCAGTGCTCATCACCTTCACAGTAAATAATGTTTTCTTCATATTTAATCTAAACCTACTCTCAGTTTAAAAACATTTCCCCTTCTCCTCTCACTATGCACTCTTGTAAATAGGCTGTCATCAATAACCAACCTAGCACTGAAGTAGATTGGAAGTAAACTCTAGGTCAGACTTGCTGGGGCCAAACAGACTCTTTGTTAATAAACCTTGATTGGCAAGATCTGCAGATCCATGCAGTTGGCCATATCAGCTAATAAGATAACTTCTAATCTCCAACTAAGTGTACAGAGATTCCATGTAAGCAAATCCTGGATATACCCATTGGTGTTAAGATGCTTTCCATGTCTAGTATAGTGAAGGAATAATAGTGTTGAAAATAAGCATGATCTAACAGAAGATTTTTGTGTTATTCTACCTTCTTGCCATATGTGCTTATTGACTTCAGGAGTGGTCTTTTCTAAATGCTGAAAACAGTTCCTACTTTGTAGCCTTCTTTGATGATACTGTTGGATTCCATGATCTTAAAGGTCTTTTCCAATGTAACAATTGTATGATTCTGTGCTGAGAGAGCTGACTGAGTTCTTCATCTGCCACAGAAGTACCTGGCTCCCGTTCACAGTTTAGAAACCTCAGTTCTTGTTTGTGAATTTGCCCTTACTGCTGAAGGGCCTGTTTAAAAAGAAAAATAAATGAATACAGCAGTTCTACAGCAGCCCATCTGGGAATTTTATAATGGTATTCCATCTTCACAGGAATAACTGTGGAGGATTGCAGATTGAAAACAATGGCTTCAGTTTGTTACAGCTGAGGTCTGGGTAGCAGGAGACTTAGTACAGGATAACAATTTGATATCTGAGACTGTGATTCATTCAGAGACTACAGTTCCCTTCTGTACCCTCCTCCGCCTGGTTATCCATTGAACTAAGAAAAATAAACCACAGAAACTTAATGAGAAACAAATGTTGCTGCTGAGTTGGTCTGTAATGGGAAGCCAAACTGTAGAAATTATTTTGTTACTGTTTCAGTCACTTTGTTTTTAAAGGTAGTTAAATAATTCTGAGTTGTCTGTGAGTCATGAACTTTGGGAACCTCATCATAGACTGATCTGTGTCCTATATGCAGGCTTGGTCAAGAAAATGTGAAATTTAAGGCAACAGTGTAGTCTGAGATCCGAGTGACAGTGTATCAGAGGCAAACACAAGCACCTTTGAACAAGTAGCGGAAAGGATGTTTGTTACTTATGGCACACAGCAGCACCACTCCTGCTAACAGGGTATGTGAGGCCCTTCTGCAATTGTTTACTGTGATTGCATGGGAAAAGGGGAATCCAGAAAAGTGCCTAAGCAGGTTGGTCTGCCTCCCTGTGTTGGATAGGTGTGCTCCCTACAGAAGTGTGCTGGAATCTTGGGCATTGAAACAACTACTACATGTAATGAGATGCCTCAAAATTGGGCAATAAGGTGCAATTTCTCTGGGATTTTTGCAGCTCTCTTGGATCCCTAAAAGGATTCAAGTGTCAGTTGCTGGGTGAAAGAGCAAATACCATTTCAGAGGGACTTGCAGCGAGATTACTGAGCTGCCCAACATGGCTTTAAAGAAAAGGGTCTGAATTGTTTAAATTGTGTTGAGCCCCAGCTTTCAGTTCATGTTCTTTTTATTATCTTGGACCATGCCAAAACAGCAAAACCGCTCGAAATTAATGTTTTCATATTTTTTTATTTTGTTTTGACAAGACTTGCCATAGAGATTCTAGTCATATACATGGTAAAAATCAATGCCCACTAGTTTCTGTAGCATTGATATATATGTGCATTACCAGAACTTATATATTTAAGTCTTTAGTGTTCTTTGAAAAAACAATTATTTTGGAAACAAAAGGCTAGTACATCAATTTGCCATTCTGCCCAAGTGGGCACTGGGTTTTTACCTTGTTAAAAATAAAAAATAACACACCACTATCTTTAAACTACAGATTTCTCTCATATTTTTATTCCTACTCTTCTCCTAATGCTGCATAGTACATAAAGTTTTAACTTGAACACATTGGTGCCACCTGATCCCAAAGTGTCTCTAGGTTTTTTTCTACAGCTCTGTCTGCTTAGTGATTGCTTTTTTATGGTGCAGCATTTTAGAGTTGGTTGGATTGAAAAATCAGGGTGAACCCATTTTAGACAGGGTCTCTATATATATAAATATATTATTTGTATGTGTGTGTACATTCACACACAACCATATTTAAAACAATGTTTTTTCCAAGAGCGGAAAAACCCCTTAACCACTGCAAATATGGATTCAGTGTATTTCTTGCAACACAATGATATGAAGATGCAGGGACCTGTTATAGTAAAAAACACAGCCACATTCCATTTTAGGAGCCTAGTATGTTAAATTATATTTTGGAATAATTTGTTACTTAAACAGCCCTGATGGTTCAGTGTGAATTGGGATTTTAATAGCAGCTCCCAGCTGAAATGAATGGTGTTTGCTTGACTGAGCATCTTTGTCAACTTCAAAAATTTTAAATCTGGTTGTATCCCTCATGGCCTTTTGGGTTCTCTGAGGAACAAACCCAACTGTCCTTGCAAGGCATCCCTGCTCAGGGGAAGGCAGACAGGTGATGGCACCTGGTGATCAAAGATGCCAAAGTCATCAGGGAGCTCTACAGATACCACTTTGGGAGCTCGTTCACGGATACAGCCTGCAGCAGATTGCAAGCCAGAGCCATCTGTGTAATCTTAGGGATGTAAGCAAAGCTGAAGCCAACTAAATGAGAACATCAAGCTTTTCTAATACATCACAGCCTTAACCACAATATGGAAGTTTGTGCAAGTCTGTCTTTGCCAGATTGTCAACCTCAAGTGACAGCTGTCCAAGCAAAGGCTTGCAGCACTGTCTGACGTGCTGCAAAGAATCCCATACTTCTTCATCCACCTTCATCAGCCAACAAAGAGGCAGAAGTCCAAAAACCTGATTTCTTTAAAAATATGAAGTAAAATCCCAGCAGATCCAGAACCTCAATGTCTGGGTACAGAGTAACAGCGGGCAGAAGTAGAGGGTAGGAGAAAAGAAATAGAACTGATGCTATGGTTCTCCCAAACTCCATGGCCAGCTACTGCAGGTAGCAGTCCTCACTTGGTTGTCACTTGTCATTCAGCAGCTGCAGACTGCATTGAACTGAAGCCTTCCCAAAAATTCTTGTTCAATGCTGCAGTGGCATTGCTTCTGGGAGGAAATGGTTGTGGATGAGCTGTCTCAGAGGCAGCACTGAGACCCTTGTGTTGCTCTTCTTTGTGTACTGCCTTAGATACGGCACACAAAACCTAAACTAAGCAGTTTTTCCCAAAACCAGTAAGACACTTTCTAGAGGGATCACCAGAGTGATCTCTCTCCCATAACAGACGTAGCACATTAACATCTTCGTCTTGGGGAAGGCTATTCACAAGTATGTAAGAAAGAGTTTTGCTAAAAATGATGAGCATCTGTGTTTCACTGACAGAAGTTACTGAGCAGAGAGAAGTTTGCACGTGACCTACATGTTGCACACTGACTGATAAAGCCATGGACAGAACCCAGACACCTCCCTTCAAAACACAAACCTGTCTGAAGACCCCACTGTCTTCCATGTAGTTATAGTTCACTCTGGCCAGTGGGGAACTGGTTATCCTAGAAAATACATGTATTTTTCAGTGTTTCGTGCTCCTTAAAAATTAGCACATGGTCTCCGCAGTTCTGTAGTGTAAGTACTGTAGCTAATACTGCAAGTATTTTTAGTCTATTACCCTCTGTGTTTCTCCAGCCTTTTCTTTGGATTCTGGGTGCTGAAGTTGCTGAGAGAAGGAACATTACACAACCCAGAAATGTATAAAAAAATCAGTTCAAGCCTGTAGTGTGAGCATCTGGGGTAGGCAGAAATGTGAAGGCATGCCTGACAGCAAGTGTACACACTGTATAGTGCCACACGGGGAAGAGCAGCCAAGATTACCCCAAGTGGTGTCTCTCTGACATAGCACAGCACCACGAAAAAACCTTACTCCCTTCACACTGGCTGTGTTGTGCCTAAGGATCTCTGTCTTGAACTTCACCATGCAATATAAGTGTGCACAGTTACCAGCAGTCCCTGGCATGCCAGCAGCACCATCCACATCCAGGCTTACCTGCAGCTAAGTATCATCAATTCACCTCAGCCAAAGTGTGCCTGGCTCTGGGAGGGCAGGCCTAAGTCCAGGCACTGCTTGCACTCGGAGCTGTGGTGAGGACAAAGGCAGCTCTTGGAGCGTGTCTAGTCTCTCTCAGAAAGAGAGGAAATTCACACTGCATTCTACTGGGAAAAAGCATCTCTGCTGGGGCAGGAAAGGATGCAACCCCTTGAGTCTTAATAATTCCTTGGGAAATGAAGTGCTAGTGATGTCATAGACAATAAGGGAATGCTAGAGTTTGCCCAATCACTTCTGGGTTATTTCTGCACTCAATCTCACTTTCAAGTCATTGTTGTCTCCAGAGCTCTGGGGTCCCCTAATCTTTAGTACAATTTAGTTGCAAGGCACCAAATCCTTTCTTCCTTCAAATGTTTATGAGCTGCAACCTCTTATGAATAAATAGCTTCTTCACAGAAGGGTTTCAGTGGAGAAGATGTTTTCCAGTCTTACTTTGATCAGTGTATGGCCCATCAGGATGACTGATTAAAGGCCTCAATGTTTTCTCAGGTTGCTGTCTGAGAAAACTTGATGCTGAGAAAGTCAGACAATATTTCTTCTTTGTTTACAGTGATGGTACTGGCTTTTCACAGAGGAGCAGTTAATTTGAGGAGAACTTTTATGGGATAGGTCAGGATGTCATACAACACTCTTCCTCTGCAGCCCCATGAAAACAACTGGATAGGAGGAGATATCTCTGCCTGATGGCCTTCCAGCTCCCTAATGGTTAGATGGTGAAGTGTGATTCCTTTTCAGCCTTTGAGAGATTTGAAGACAAATTTCAGGCTTTTTCTTCTGCCCAAACTGAATGCAAATATCTGGACAACAAGCAGTGTGTCCTTCTGAAGAAGGAGCTGCAGAAGCAGTCATGCACCATGGTTAGGATGGCTCAGGGTGTCTTTGAAAGTCCTGTACCTGAGCTGAACTCTGCTGGCAATTATCAGAACACTGAGACAAGGGTTTCCTGCTCCACTGGGGAAGTGCCCAAGACCCTTGCTGGCACGTGCAGCCATGAGGTGATGCCAGGATGGCTGGCCTGTTCAAAGTGCTGCAGCTGAAATGCTGTCAGGAGCTAAAACCTTCCCTCCCAGTGCTCAGCCTGCCCCTTTCTGTTTACATCTGGATTGGGCTGATAGCATTTCTCAAGGACAGGGAAGACCCCTGGGTGTGCCAGTCCACTCCCCAGGATGTTGGGGTCTAACCAGTGGGGTTGGATAGGGGCAGATTGCAGAAACCTTACAGGCAGCGGCCCAGCAGGCAGAGGGAGGTTGTTCTTTGCTGAGGGAATGTTTTGAGGCTGAGCTGCAGCTGGACTGTCCTCCAGTACACGGGCAGGCAATGTGGAGTTGACAGAACATTGCTAAGCCCGTGTCCCAGTGAGCAGGGTGGAGATGAGCACCTCTGACAGGTGCCCTCCACCTGTTTCACAGGGGACTTGGGGGCATGTGGAGGCCACAGCAGTATGGCTGTGTGCCCACTGGCTTCCTTGAAGAGGGTCTTGAAGTGGGGTACAGACAATGTGATTTTTGCTATCTGCATGGGTACAAAGGGCAGTGCTGCTGCATGCTGTTTTAATGTCCACCCTTCCTGCTCACTCTGTTCTTTTACTACACTTCAAGGAGGATGGTTGGACCTCCAAGGGAGTTTCACCCAGCATGATGTTTGGAACTCCAAGGGAGTTTCACCCAGCATGACAACAGAGATGCTCCAAGCTTTATACCCACAGTTAAATCCTGGACTTCCTAAAATAAGACTTCTAAATCAGTGGGGAGAGATAAACACACTTGGGAGTGGGGAATCTTTCCACCATCTCAGATGCTGATTGCAGAGGAATCCTTCTCCAGCTATGCCTTGTCTCTCCTTGTTGGCTGCAGACCGATGCCAGCTGACTTGTTTTAGAGCAGGCAGAAACTTCTGAAAGGATAAATTTAGATGAAGCCAATTCCCTCCTGAGAGCATAAGCTTGCATAGCTGCTGTCTGGTCCTTATGTTTTAGTAATGTCCTTTTCCTCTCTCGGAAGGCTAAAGAGCACATACTCCTACTCTTTTTCAGTTATTGCTCAAAGATTTTCCTCACTCTGGGCAACTGCTTGAAAAAAAGCCATCCAGCTGAGGGCAAAAAGAGGAAGTGCAAGGCTGACTGAAAGGAGAGGGCTGGAGCTGGAATTTCGAAGAGTGCCACAGGAAAGTAGAACAAGAGTCACTGTCCACAGAAATATTTATTTATTCTAAGTCACTATGCAAACACAAGACAGCTGTTGGCTTTAATTGTGGAGACTGTGATTGGTAACACTATCCATCTGTAACCTGTGAAGGAATTATTTTACAACTTTTTATGGTCTTTTTAAGGATTTTTAAACTTTATTCCAGGGAAACTGACAGGCTTTAGTCACAGACACTTTTTACATTTTAAACTGAACAGAATCAGTGCAAATATCCTACTAAGAAAAAAAGTTTGTCCCCAAAGTATTGATAAACAAGTGGAAATGAAATTAGTAGTAAGTATAAGGTAGACTTTATCTGTGTCTAAAGACTGCATTTAATTCATTTCAGTAAATAACAGATTGGATAAAATTATTTACAGGTCCATGAACAGTTTCAGTAGAAATGAAACAAAACCCCAATAAAATAATCACACGGTAGAGTGATTCAGTGTGAGCTGCTTATTGTCAAGTGTTTTAGTTAGGATTTTAGAGCCTGAGCATTTGCAATTCTCAGCTCCCATTACAGCTTCTGCTTTTAATATTTTTTAAAAAGCAACAAAAGAATTATTCTGGCCTACCAGGCACCTGATAGGGGTTGTTTATATACAGCCACTGATGTTTTATTTAAAAGCACATGTGAAAAGCCTCTGTGTATTGAAATAAAAGTTGAAGAGGAACTAGAAGGTGCCTGCATAAGGGAGGGGTCAGTCAAGCAGAGGACTGCTTTTTGGAGAGGCCTTATCTAGGAGCATTGCTCAGAGATGCTCTTGGTTTTTTTTTACACTGGGCTGCAGCCTCGCTGCTTAACTGATGCCTTGAGCTCTCTTGGTAGATCTCAGCTTGCCTGTGTCCTGTGTTTTGCCATGGTTCACCTCAGAGCATGGAAACAGCCTGAGACCTCCACTTTTCACAAGTGGGGAGCAGAGAGTGCTCAGGAGTGAAGGTGGTGTCTGAGCAGTTTCTCACATGGATGCAGCAGCAGTAGTAGCCCTAACCCTCCCTGCCTCTCACTGCTGCACCTCTGCAGGAGCTGCCCTGCCTTGCTGCCCCACCACTTTCCCTACTTCACTGATTTTTTTGAGATTTCCATATAAAGCCTCTCTTTCCTTATAAAACCTCTTTGCCTAAATTAGGAGCAGTGCTGCAATAAAAAGACAAGAAATAAAGAATCTTATAGAGAAACTGGAACCCAATGCAGAG
Source organism: Agelaius phoeniceus (assembly GCF_051311805.1). Lineage (NCBI taxonomy): Eukaryota > Metazoa > Chordata > Aves > Passeriformes > Icteridae > Agelaius > Agelaius phoeniceus. Next base: position 32,521,642 of record NC_135266.1, read on the forward strand.
CACAGCAGACAAGCAAATTTTCTGCCAAATGTTTTCTTGGTACTGGCCAAGCTCTTCCAAACCCTGACAAAATAAGCCTGTGCCAGCTAGCTTATGGTTTGGTTTGTGAACGGGAGTAGGGCTCTGATTCTGCACATGTTCATGGATGTGAGCAACTCCTTGCATCTGTGGAAGGCTGCCGAAAATGCCTACAATTGTAAACTGCCTTTAATGTGTAGGAACTGTACCTTTTTATGGCCAGATTGCCTTTGTTATCTGCTGGGAAAATCTTCCCACGTTAGTTTCTCCTTTTTGTCTCAGGAAAGGCTGCATAACTGTTCGAGCAATCTCTGCTGGCTTTCCGGCAGCTCTCCTTCCCTCTGCTTTCATGTGCTAATGTGCTGTGGGGGATCATGGCAGGGGCCGAGGAGTTAAGTTGCTCTTCATCACATTTCACATCTGAATTAAAATGAGCCTGCAGGTCCTTTGTGACAGAAGAAGTGTGGAGAGCTCTTCCCTCTCTCTGGGCAAGCATCCATATGCTTCTTTCCTCACCAAACACCCTCCAGACCAAAGCCTGTCTCACACCGCCACTGAACCCCTCTGTCCCTGCCATCCTCAGCTGTCCTTGCAGCACAGATCCACTTGCCTTACCCAGAGGTCTGTGGACATACAAAGGTAGCTTGGCAACAGACAGGGCAGGTGCCCAGAGCATGGCAAAGATGATGGGAATGGGGAGAGAGGTACTCAGTGCATTATTGGCAAGAGCTTATTGGTAAGACTGGTGTCACCTACCTGCAAAAGAGAGAGTCTGCAACCAGGGCAGGGCTGGGCTCCACTATGGTTTTCACATGAGCAAGCACAGACATTGCAAGTACCTTGCAAGGCTCAAGGTGATAGAAAATGCTTTTGAGGTGTGATTTGGCACTCCATAGAGTCTGACAACCCACAAACCTCAAGTTCCTGTTGCCTGTAAAGTGTGCCTGTAGTGAGTGGGCATAAGGGGCACTTCTGACCTTGGGGCTGGAATGGCTCCTGCCTGGCCATATGCACCAAAGGATGAGTTGGGAGAGACCCAGCCCAGCCTGGGGATGGGGACTGCAGGGGCACCTCTGCCTTCCTGGAGAGGCTTCACTGTGGATAGGAGAGATGTTGTTGCTGCTCTCTCCTCTTTCACGCCTCTTGCTTTTTACTTTGCAAATGGATTTCTTGTTTTTGCTTTTCAAAATGACTCTTGCATTCACCTCTCACTGCAGGCAAGTGGAAGCCAGGCATTTTGTTGCCATGGGCAGAACTGGGCTCCCCTGTGGTGCTGACCAGGCTATTCAAGTCTGCATGCAAGTCAGCTTTTATAGCTGGGCCCACCCCAGATGTTCAGACCAAGTTGTAGCATTCACTCTGGGTGGTTGAATTAAATTAGTGGAGAATTTAATAGGTGTGCTAAATCCTTATGATAACAACTAATGTGCAGCTTTATCTTGTAATACTTCTATGAGAAGTTTAGAGCTCCTAAAATCAGTTATTTCCACACCACAGCAATAAAATACTTGTTCCCCATGACTCTTGAAGGGCAGAATAGTCAGGATTTTTTTCCCTATGTTTATCTCTCTGTGTTTTTATGTTTCAGCAAGTTAGTTATAAGGGGTAGACTTACCAGAAAACCTATTGGCTGGGTGATAGTGTGACCTGAGCATCTGGAGATGAACAAGGAAACACCGAGTCCTGGGACTGGGAGAAAGATAAAACACCTGGAAATGGACATTCATTCTTCTCTGAGGTGAAAGAAAAATCCACCACCCCCACTTTGAAACACCCTTCAAAGTGTCACGAGGATGACAGAGAGAAATTGTTCTACAGACTTCTTTTCCTTCCCTGCCAGCAGCTTCATTTAGGGGCTGCCCCTGAGATATCTGTATATTCTAATCAGGCACTTACAGGCTAAGTTGAGAAAATTTTTGCATTTCAGACTTCTAATGCATCCAGAAATGTAATAGAAAATTATTCTTTTTGATGACCTATCTCAGGTGGAAATGGAGAAAACCTGAAATTAATTCTTAAACTCTAATTTTATGTCTTAGCTTAGCCCAGATGAACCATCCATCTCTGACAGGATTAAATAAAATATTAGGTCTCCTGTTGCAACCTGCTCAAGTCCACACAATCTGTCAGTTTTCATGTGCAGAACAAATACTTTAAACTGAATGTTTCTCTAACATTTGTGACATATATACCTCTACACATTGAACTCTGTGAGTGTGTGGGTGATGTCACATATTGATTCATAAATGCTAAAGTAACTATTCTCCAATTCTCTCTTACCCTGGATAATCTTCATTGGCTCCTCTCTTGTGTAGAATCAGTGAAACTCATGTTTTTTCTGTACTTTTTTCATGGCTTAAGTGTGGAAGTTTGCTTTTATATATGTTTGTTTCTTACATTCATAAGAGAGCATAGTGAGACTGTGTGAAATCAACTACATGTCTACTTGTTCAAAATCCTTAACCTGAAGAGAACCATGTGTGGAAGTTTGCAGGCAGTCCCGACATGGGAAAAGATGAGAACGTTGACTCCATGTTTCAGAATGCTGGTTTATTATTTTATTATATATATTATATTAAAAATATACTAAAAGAATAGAAGAAAGGATTTCATCAGAAGGTTTGCCAGGAAAGGAAAAGAAATGGAATGATAACAAAAGCTCGTGACTCTCAGGGAGTCTGAGACAGCTGGACTGTGATTGGCCATTAATGAGAAACAACTAACATGGACCAATCAAAGATGCACCTGTTGCATTCCACAGCAGCAAATAATCATTGTTTACATGTTGTTCCTGAGGCCTCTCAGCTTCTCAGGAGAAAAAATCCTAAGGAAAGGATTTTTCATAAAATGTGTCTGTGACAACCATGTAGTCCTGGATATTTACATTTGTACTAGGTTATATCCTAATATTTTACCCAAGCAGTGTCTTTAAGGCAACACTGCCCTTAAGGCTGGGATAAAAGCAACTTGATCTCTTTGATCTAGAAATAGAGAATTTTTTGTGCAGGGAGGTGTTGTGTGCAAATCACTTTCTTTTTTTCCAGAGATGATAGGTATTCTCTCATTGTCCATAGATACACTAACAACATAGAATTAAAACAATATGGATTGGTGCTTTCTCTCTAAAAATACAGAGGAGTCATTAACAGTGATGTGGGTGTTTTATAACATGTACTCTCATATTTACTTCCAGCATTAGGCGTGGTCACTGCTCGGAAATCTGCATATCTTTATGCTCTGCTATTACATGTTGACAAAGCACCAACATTTCCAGGAATCTAGGAGAACAACTAAATCCTGGGGAGAGGCTTACTTTCTTCATGCATGCTTGCCTTGCTTAGAGAATTATATGGGTTATTTGCCTCATGCAGTGAGAACCAAATCTTCATTCTGCAACTGTCTCCTTCAGTGGGAGTCTTGGTTGGGGAAAGACTTCTGAGTTTTTCTGGTCAGAAGGAAGTTACTTCTTTTATAGGATCAGAGAAGCATGCAGTTCTGTGTGCAGCTAAATATCTCTCCTGTGCAAGAAGCAAACCATCACTTTAGATTAGTTCTCTTTTAGACGTTTTTCCCTTTGCCATTAGAGTAATTTAACCTTATCCCTTCCTGAGAATCCTGATTTGCTTTATGCCAGGGGGCAGATAAGTGTGTGCTTGTTGAATACGTGTCACATGTTATCCTGCCAAGGAGCATTAGTGAGCAATGCTTTTACACAGACTGCAGGGCCCATTTTGCTATCAAAAAGGTAAAATGTGTGTATGTAGGAGGAGGGAAAAGATATATGAATTACAAAAAAATTGTATCTCAGAAATGTGGCTTTACAGCTGTCAGAGTACATGTAATGTTTGCAGCCTATTATTGCCATGTATGAAGTGGTTCCATAGCCTGAGGAAGAACAGATTTGAGCTGCAGAAAAGGCACCCACGTGTGTATTCATGCCCTTCCTACACCAGCACTGCATTTCAGAGAGCAGAGAAATACATTTCAGAGGATGGGTAGAAAAGGATGAAGATGGCTTCTCAGCAAGCTGTGGGAAAAAGGTGAATAGTGCCAGTCAAATTAAACAAGCCCAAACTACCTTAGACTCAGAACAATCACTTCCAGATTTATCACTTTTATTTTGAAAGCCTTCTAAAGGAGAAGGTTCATTAGTCCATTGATCTTTTTGTGGATGCTGACAATCAAAATCTGGTTTTCCCTTGTAAACATTCACATGAGGGTGAGCTTGGAGAGAAGAGAATGTGTCAATTTCAAAACAAATAATTTTTTGCCCAGCAGCTCTTCTGTCTAAATAAGGTTGTCTTTACCAAATGTATTGAAAAATTTTGGGATATTCTCATCAGCTGTTCACCTGTTGACATCCTTACATATAAGGTTCTAGTGAACTTATGTTTCTCATTTTCTATTTTAAGTCACCATATATGAATCTGGAATTTTAGATTTCAGACTCACAGTTTCCATTGGGAATGTTTGTTAAGAACTAAAGGTCATTTTATCAGTGACCTAGACAGGAAAATTATCCTGCTTTGGAACACTTCTGGTTCCACTGGTTTTCCCATTTTGAGGCAGAATGATCTTGTTACAGCTGTAATTGATAGTAAGCCATAGAAAGCCTCTCAAACAGGCAGACAACTGCACCGAAAAAAAAAAAAGGAGCCTTCTAGAAGTCTAACTACTGTATTTCAGTAAGTGCTAACCTCACATTGCATGTGCTGACAGTTCTTGACCACTTGAGGGTCAAGGAATAAATTGCTACAGAATATTGTTGACAATTTAAGTAATGAATATGTTTAGGGTCATGATCCCTTCCGTGGAACTACTTGGGAAATGAATTTTTTTGAATGCATAATTTTCTCAGCCTCACTGAAGAAGCAACATAGAAATTGAATTGTCATCTAGTCCCAGAAGAGAAGAGAAACAGAGGCTACATGAAACCACAATCACTGGTGTCAAAGAGACCTAGAAAAGTTTTATCCTAGTCTCCCAGTAAGTTTTTGGTAAAAGAAAATGTGAAACAGAGGATAGGAAATGACAGTATCAGCTTTAAAATACAGTTTATTCCAAGAACTTAGAGTCCATTTCAGTAGTGAACCTGACCCAAACTCCATCCTATCTGCAGACAAAAGCTCCTCTCTTGAGTCAAATTACGCTTCAACCTTCAGCATGCATGTCTGTCAGGGAGAAACACTCAACTTCCAGTCTTGCTGCTAACCCAGCTGCCTTGCAATTGGGCATCTGGAAACTTGAGCTGAACTTTGTAGTGTGCAGTTCTGTCCCACTTGGACATAATGAAATCATACTGTAAAGTAAAAGTTTTCCATTTGTTGTCAAGGTATCTCTGCAAACCTGCAAACTGCTCCTTAGAGGATCTACCAAGGCAGATTAAGCCAGCCTACTGTCAGTACTCTTGCATTCAATTTACAAGACTCATAAGCCTCCAAGCTGAAATTTTTTTCTCTGTGGTGACCAGTGACAGGACCTGAGGGAATGGCCTGAAGTTGTGTCAGGGGAGGTTTAGGTTGGATATTGGAAAAAGGCTGTTCACCCAGAGGGTGGCTGGGCACTGGAACAGCTCCCCAGGGCAGTGGTCACAGTACCAGCCTGACAGAGTTCAAGAAGTGTTTGGATAATACTGTCAGGCACATGGTGTGACTCTTGGAGATGTTGCTGTGAAGGGCCAGGAGTTGAACTTGCTGATCCTTGTGGGTCCCTTCCAATTCAGCTTATTCTGAGATTCCCTGATTTGTTTAAGTGTCCACAAATCAAACTTGAAAACTTTCATTATAAGGAAATTGCCATATTTATTCCCTTGTGTTCCCTCAGCCATTTTTAGTAGCTCCCTTAGCCACTCCACCTGCTCCTTATTTTCTTTATCCTAGAATGGCATGAGCTCAAACTCAAACTGTAGTGCACACACTACACATCAGGATCACAGCAAGAGGGAGAAGTGGACACAAAAATGTTTGTCAGTGCCAAAATAAGTGACACATCTACATGGAGGCAGAGAATCCTGGCAGATCAAATAAATCCTTTCCCCTAACAGTCTTGAAATCTGTCAAAATAGGTTGAATAAAATAAGGGTAAAATCAAACACTTTTTTTCTTCCTGTTGTGGCTGCCTGTGTTTCTCCAGTTCAAAGTTAGCCTCCAAACTACAGAAAGTTGCTTTTTGGTTCTCCAGGGCTGTAATTGCTAGTGCTCTCCACATTCCCTTACAGTAACTAGTTGAAAACCATGTATCAGGGGCTTTCTAATGAAGCCTCTAGGTATTTCATTGGAGCTTAAAATTCTTTTATACAAAAAAAAATCCTTTCAAATTGATTACTACAATTTCTCCTTTTCCTTACAGAGTGCAGGTTTGCTTGGGGTTGTTTTTTTTTTTTTGTTTTGTTTTATTTTTTTTAATTTTGGTGAGGTTTTTGTTTTGTTTTTTTTTGTTGTTGTTTTTTTGTTTGTTTGTTTGTTTTTTCTGGGAGACAATATTTCCATCTGCTGCTGATAATTGCCAGACATTATTGGAGAGCTGCAATATCTGCCCTCACTGACTTCTGGACTGGGGACCCCCCTGTTTTATTATACGTGTACATACGTACATATGTATATATGCATATTGCATATCCTTCAATGTGAGGGTGGGGATTGATGATGTGTTAAAGCTCAAACATGTCTAGTACTTGGTGAAAAAGGCCTTGAACCTCTAATATGAAATGTCAGGTGTTTATAAACTCCTTCTGCCTGTCTCAAATGTGTCCAAAGCAGTTTGATGGATTAACTTTCTGTTATATGTATATGTTTATACTTGGTCAGTATTGCCTGTCCAAATCCAACCATCCACAGTTATTGCAACAATTTTCACTGTTCTTTCTAACTCCTGCTCATTGCCACCCAAGATCATGCTCTCCAGCTGCTGCAAGTTTTGAAGTTTTGAGCCCTGTGAATCCACTTTTTTTTTTTTTTGCTGTTTTCTTCCACTGGGCTTTCATTAACTATGTCTGCACTGAGCTTTCTTTTGCAGCTGATGTCTGTAATGCACCTTTCCTTGGTTACTTTTCTTTGAATGAGACCTCCTGCCTTGTATTAGAATTCTGCACCACTGGAAGACTTCCAAAATACCTCCTGCAGCAGCCAATGCAATAACCATCCCACACTGCGTATACAACATTCTTATCTTCCTGGCCCAGCCTTACCCAATGGAGTCCTGCCTAGACAGAGGCAGAGGTTTTAGTTCTGCTGGGCATCAGGCTAGGAAGGCTGTTTTGCAGCAAGATGCCACTTTCTGAACCCTAGCTGCAGAGATGGTTCAGCAAAAGCAGTGAAGCAAAGCCATGGAGGCAAGGCCAGCTGTCCTTAGAGGACCTACAAGAGGATTGGAGTTGTCAGTGGCCAATCTGGCACCAGGGCAGGGAAAGCTTGCCTGTACTACAGCGTGTCTGACTGCAGCCTGGAAGGTGAGGAGCAGCTGTTTCCTGAGCTCAGGAACAGAACCAGTCCCCCTGATCCCCACAAAAGGGGAAACTAAAGATAAGGAACAGAGTCCTGAGGAAGAGAAGGAAAATGGTTGGGGATCTCCTTAGTTCTCAGGTGTCCACAGAAAGGTGACAGAGCCACCAGCCAAGGTAAGAGGCTTATTCCCTATATTTTCTCCTCCATCTTTTGAACATATTATATCAGGAACAGCATAGCACTGATACCTCTTTAACTTCTCATGTCTACACAGCTTCTGATCTCTGACCAGAGCCAAGAATTCACAACAGTGCTTTTCTGATTCCAAACACCTGTACCTCTTTATCCATCTGAAGGGTTCTCCCAGGCCCATTACAGCAGCTGATCCACAACATCTCCAGGGGAAATCTGCCTGGCCCTCTAGAGTCAGCTTTCTGTGAAAATCAGCTACTCTCTGGCCCCAGAGATGTTCCTTTGGCTGGTGCTGTGATACACAGTAGCCATAAAAACTCTTGAATGTGTGTGTACACAGATATATGTGTACATACAATGCAGAGCAATGAGCATGGTTGGGCTGGAAAAGGGCTTTGATGAAGTAAAACTACCCTGTGCCTCTACTTAACCCTTCCTGATCCTCACCAATCATTCATCCAGCACCAGCTTATGTAGCACAGCTCACACCATTGAATTGCAACTCAGCACAGAGCTGCACTGGTCCCTGCACTGGCCCTGGGATGGAAAGATTTCACTGCTAAGGTCTCCTCCTGACAGCTGACCAGAGACTTGAGCCAGCCTGGAGACCAGCTCTGCCTCTGCTGGGAGCATGACTGCCCCAAACACTTCGGGAGCTGTCACACATGGTGTGTGCCATGCCTACTGTCTCCCTGGTGAATCAGTGGCACAGTGCAGTGAGACTTTTGCAGAAGGACAGCTGCCCACAGAGCTAGCCCAGGCAGCCGAGAGATGCTGGCAGCAATCGTCCCAAAATAGCACAGGGTGGGAATACAGCTGGGCTGTGGATGGCAGCTGCTTTCATTTTCTTGCTTGAGAAGAATAGAAACCTGTGGTTGAAACCAGGCTGCAAGGCCCAGGTGTGCCCCTCATCCTGGAGGCTGGGTGCTCTGGGGCCACCCAGCACTGAATTTACTGTGGGAGGCAGGAGCTCCCTGGCTGTCCATGGGGAGCATGTTCTGGGTGAATGCTATTCACAGTTTGGAGCAGAGATTTCTGCTCTTGCTGCTGTTTTCCATACTTGTGAAGTGGGATTAGAATTGGGACATACCTCAGGTGGTGGAGGCATAACAGTGTGCACAAGAAACTTAGCCTGTCTCTTCAGCACCCGGCATCCCTTGTGCTTTTAATTGCCTCTCCAGCTTTATATTCTAGGCCAAGTTAGTAAGGCAGCACTAAGTCTGCCACAGGCCCTCTCTTGGAGTTGTGGAAGTGAGATGATTCTGAAAGTGCTGTAAGATAACCATAAGGATTTCTAGTCCTACCTGCTAAACTGCCTTCATCCCTTCTCCACCAGGTTTCTCTGTTCCCCGTGTTTTCCAGGTGGAAAGCTCTTCCCCCCTCCACCCCCCATGGTTGCACTTTCCTTTCATGAAATCCTTTTGATCTCTGTACTCAAACAATGTTGAGATTATTATTTATGAAGATGCGATATCAAGGACTGCAGAAAGCCTGGAACAAAAAAGGTGCACTTGAACATTGCAAGAAAAGCAGAATATGCAGAAAGACTGTCATCAATTCGTTCTTGCTTCTGCACAGTTCAGAGCTATAACCAGCACCCCCAACAAGAGTCTGATCCAGTAGTAATTAGCCAGGACTTCCCCAAATCTCAGTGGTGTATGCTGGTACAGAGACAATTGGTCCCACCTGTCAAAGTCCCACCAGCTCTCTTCTCTTCCTGATGCCACAAATATTGCTCTGAATTATTACTTAGGGGAAGGGGAACCAGGTGAGAAATTGGGAACTAATTCCTGTCTGACCCTCCATTGTGTCAAATGCAAACCATTTTAATCTTGTCAGCATCAATAAAAGATATAAAAAAAGCAGACGTTTTGCTTTCCATCACGTGCCTTCCTTTCTCTGAATGGCTGTGCTCTTTTTTCACATCTGCTTGTTCTCTGTAGCAGTTTCTATTTCAGATTGGGTTATAATACTAAATGAGCAATGACTTTCAGCTGGATCATAAGACCAGGATGTTTAATAGGTCATGCCCAGTGTTCAATGCAGAAAACAAGTATTAGACCCCACTGAAAATGAGATAATCTAGAAACAAAGTATAGTCATAGGTGGCATAGTTTGTTCATCAGGTTAAAAAACCTGGTCTATAATTTACCAAAAGTCGTGAGAAATTTCATGAAGATGAAAACAAGGTAGTTATAGAGGAAATACATACAAAATGTGATAAATGGGATTTTCCTACATAGAAGTTAAATGTAATGAGTTTGAATCTGGAAAATTTGTATTTCAGAATGACATCTAATTCTGCATCAGAATCCCATGGCCTGTCTTGTGAGGTCAACAGAAACTTATTTTTTGAACCTGTATCCCTTGGGGTCTGTCTGAAGTCTCCAGCTGAACATGGCAGAACTGCCCCTCATGGTCTGGAGGGTTTCTGCCACAGCACAATACATTTCAAGTAGACCTCAGCTGAATCCCCTTGGCTCAGAATTCCTCTCAGTAATATTTCTATTAAGAGGAAACTACAAAATGAAGCTCAAACTCCTATACCTGTAGCTCAATTTGTTATTTTTCAACTCTGACTTGAGAGGGGACAGTTAACCATGTGACTTTTGTGAGAGTGGGGTGAAGAAGGAGACAAGTATGAAAATATTCAAAGCCACTCTGATGGGGATGTAAAGTGTTGGGGCAAAAGAGCCAGAGAAACACCAGGTTGAGAGGATGAGGATGATTTAATAGGCATAATAGCTTTTCTGCAGCATCTTGAAGTTTTATGAAAATGAAAAACACAACCCCCTTATGACTCCCTTACCATGCTGACAGCTAGACCTCATAAACTAGACCACATAGATGGAGTGCTTGAAGTGCTCCTCTCCTCCTTCTACATATAGTCCAAAATCACAACAGGATGTTTCTATTTATGGAATTCTAATATTACACACACAAAAAAAGAATAAGTAGAAAAGTAGAAGAAAGATGGACAGAGAAAAATAGTTCAGATTATTCAGAAGAGTAATCCAGGTTGCAGAGATGAAGGTGATATTTTTAACACTTTGCTCATATACCCTATACTTTCTACAAATTCTTATCCTGGCTTTAACTTGTCGTTGTCTAGAGATTTCTTGGGATGTAGTCACATTATTATTTTGCTGTAATATACCCCTGGAATATAGAATGGATATGCAATACTTGCTTAGTTTGTGGGAAGATTTCTTAAAACAGTTCTTTAGAAATTGAGGTATATGTCACCTAACTGCAGCTATAAAGTACTTTTAACCAGTCAAGGTTGCCTTGGTATTGGTCAGGTTGCTTTTTAAATCTCTTTTCTTGCTTTCACCCTTTAGAGAGGGAAACCTGGAGACTAGCTATCTTTATTTCCTTTCCTAAAACTATCTAGAGTAAAATATCCTTGGATCCTCTGTGATTGATTCAATAGTAAATCAGTTTTTCTGGGTTTTATTTGTTTTTCTCCTCCAGGACCAAGCCCTTTGTTACTGCCTTTGCCCTTTTGCTGCTCTGTGAACCCTTCATGGTTATAGGTGTGCATGTTTTATTCATAGCCTGGGGTTATCTTTCTGCCAGTATCATTCCTCGCTTTTGTTTTTTTTTTCCTCCTGCCCTCAAGTCAGTATACAATATCAAGTGCATCTGTTGTTTATTGATTTATGCAGTGCTCCAAGGCTGTGCTCAAGAAGCCTTTTACAAGCAGAGAAGACTTCATTTATAACTGAAATCCTGGGACCTCTCGGCTGGAACGAAGCAGGCGGATAACAGCACCAGTAACACAGCTCAGCAGCTCTCTGAGAGAAACTGAAGAATACCAGATCTAATTGAAGCAACAAGGGATAGTTAACTACTGCAGCAAGAACGTAATTGCTTATGCTGGAGACTGGCCAGGACGCTAGGGTTAACATTTCTTCTCTAACAAAGCACATGCTGGGACCTTTAAATGGCTACTGCTAGTTATAATTACCCCAAATAACACTGTATAAACCACCTTTTACTATCACATCACATCACATCACAGTATCAACTTTTTTATTATTAATGCAGCCTTCAGAATGGTCTTTTTGCAGTCTGCCACACAACAAAGTAATTCACAGAATGCTAATAAAGCTGTACCCAGACTGCTTCAAATCAGTGGATTGAGCATGAAAAAAGTCCAAAATAAATATAACTCCTGCTTTCAGATGAGTTTTATTTTTAGCAAAATCTAAAAATGTCAGAAAATATAACTTGAGTAGAAAAATACTGCAAAAGGGTAGGTGGATTTGGCTGGTGAATTGAATTTAGCTCTACTGTCCTGAGTTTATAAAGAAAGAAAACAGATTGAAATTTCTCCTCTACTGTGTTTTACAGTGGCTGGAAAGATTTCCATAAACTTTGGGGGATAAGGTAGCATAACTTGTGTCCATCTCACTTTTGTCCATCAATGCCATCCTACTCACATTTGAAGAAATATAACTGTGTTGGTGTCAGGGGCACTCACAGTCAAAGAAAACTTTGCAGTTTAACACTTGAGCTTCATGAATACATTTAAAATTACATGACCAAAATGGTTGCAGTTCCATTAACTGCTAGTCAGGTTCAGCTGAGGAAAATTTCACTCATAATGTCTAGGCTTGAATAATAATCACTAATGGCACTCAGCAGATGCCTTTAAATGTGTTTTCTTTTTCTACTTTTCCATTAACTATCATTTAATGATGTATTCCACATCTTTATGTTTAAGTAAAAAAAAAAAATCTCTTTAGGACTAAAACCTCTATAGTTATTTTAAATAACAGCCTGTTCAGGAGATAGATGGCCAGAAGCATGAGAAATGCAGACATACTTGTTCAAGCCTGTACCATCACCATATTTAAATCCACAGCTCCCAAAGCTTTCACCCAGTGGTTCAGTGGCTTATACCTTTGGTAGTGGGCTCCAGAGTTGTTGAAGTTGGCCTTCTGTCAGATGCAGAGATGGAAGGGCAAATCCCGCCATCTTGTGTAACAGAGCCCTCATTGCCCCTTGCACGATGCAATTCTGGCGTTTAAAGTTTTCCCAACACCTGGGAAGGGAGCCCCCCCAAGTAACACCATTCTGGCCAGGGGCAGTGCTTCAGGGCCTGCCAGTGGGGCTCATGGCCATTGGCACTGAGCAGAGGGACAACAACAGATGTCCATATTAGTGACACTACTCAGGGTTTGGGGCTTCTTTGAAGAAGATGTTGAAGTTGAAGCATGCATGTATGTGTATTGGCTCTAATGGGGCCACTCCCATGCCCACAGTTTAGTGACTGTAACTACTTGTAAGAATGAAGCTGTGAGTTTTAATTTTACAAGGATATCAGTAAAGGCTTGTGCCTTCAAGTCTTTTCCCACCCAGCCTGGTCCCTGTCCATGGAAGCATAACAGAGGTTCACACTCTCACACTTGGAAGCAATGCTTTGAAAGAGTTACCAGCTTCTTTTCCTGAGGACACTGCCACAGGGACTACAGTGATCTAATAGAAAGATTTTTAAATAATTAGATTATCTCTCCCTGTCAAGAGTTGCCTCTCTCGTGTCTTTAACTGATCATGTCTACAACAGTAGTAGAAATACTGAGAGGAAACTATCCTGAGATCCAAGGAAAATTTAGCCCCCATCCCATCCTCTTGCTCTGTTGTTTTCAACACACCAGAAATCAATATGTGCCAATAGCATCTTCCCTCTAAACAGATTTAAGTCCTTGATATTATCATAGATTCTCACAGTCTTCTTAAGTTATGGGTTTGTGTGGGTTATGTGTGTGGTTTTATAAAATATTTCTTTCATTTCTGCAGAGCTAAGAGAGTTCTGTGATGAATAATAGTCCTGTATTTGCAGAATTTATATTACTAGTAGTTAGGAGGATGGATGTTCCAGTCTGCTGAAGATTTTAAAAACTGATTTTCTTCTGAAGAAGAATAAACTTGAATGTTTTAAGGCTTCACAAAGAAGAACTTTAAAAAATACTTAAGATAAATACAGAGTTCAACAGAGTGCAGTGTTTTATGTCAGTGCTTACTTGTTTTTCTATATTGAAATAAAAGGTGACTATAATTGGAGAGGAAATTCATTTGTGCAGTTAATGAGGCATTTTTATTTATGAATACAATAAACAAATAGAATAAAATGTTGCATAGTCCAAGAATGTATGGGCCCATCAAAGTTTCTGTATCCAAGTTCTCTTGGGGAAGATGTTTAAGCCAATAGAGCTGAACTTGACTTAGAATTCCCTGAGGTGCCCCAAACATGCAAACCCTATTTTTCAGGCTGGGTTTCAGGCCATGCAGAGAGCTGGTGGCTCTCCCAGCGCTGGCACAGAGGCTGCAGGAGTGTGCAGGCTGGTGGGGCAGGGGGCAGCAGCAGTGCCTGGCTGAGAGTGACAGTGGGAGGGTGCTCTTGGTGTCCCTGGAGGCTGCTGTCATGCCTACAGCAAAACACCCAAGTTCTAAATGAAAGACAGAGAGGTCCTGTGGCTGACATTTCAAAGTGCATTTAATGGATCCTGGAAAAGGGAGAGGTTTTGGAGGAATACAGGTATTTGGCCACCAATTTGTCCTGCTGCATGCAAATAAAGTACTTTTGTAAGGAACTGCAAAATTTGGTCCTCTGCATGAGGTGGAGCTCCCTGGGGAAGAGCTGAAGTTCTTCTGGTGCTGACTCACACTGTCCTGGCTGATGGAGCTTGTTCTTCAACTGACATGATAGTAATTTAATATTGTTTTTCAGTTGGATTTGTTCGGTTTTGGGAACTTGCACAAAAAATATCTTTAAAAACATGCTGCAAAGCTGTGCCACTTGGGATGAGATGCCTTTAACGGCTGCTTACTGAGAAGAGTAGGTTAGGAAACCTCATCTGGGTGCATGAAGTCCCTGGGAAGAAGGTTGTGAGTTTAGTAAACATTAGCCATTGCATGCTAAGTTAATCCTGAGAGATTGATTCCCTACTGTTCAGCATACATTTTCTGTTACCAAAATAACTATCTAGGAAATATCAGAAATAATTTTCCCCATAATACAAGATTAGAAGGTGATGGGCAATCCTGAAACACCTACTGCAACTAGAAAAAGGAATAAGAAACAAAATGAAGACAATCTATACAGTGTAAGTCACACAATACCAAGAATGCAATGTCTGTGTGTATAAGTTAAGATATTTCATTACTGACTGAGTGGATTACACTCAACCATAAAAATGATGAATAGTTGTGGAAATAAATCCTGGATTAGTTCTGTGCAAGAATAGCTACAAAAATAAGGGGATGAAAATTTTTCATCTGAGGCGACTTTTAATTATACTAAATTAATCATTAAACCTTCCATAAAAGAAGGTTTTAAAAGTTAAAAGAAAATGTAAACTTTCAGAGGAATCTTATTTTTAAAAAGCTGTTAATTAAAATATTTTGTATCTCAGGGAAGGGTGTGGGAGGAATTTCATCATTATGGAGTGCTGGACAGAGGGTAGATACTCTGCATACAAGAAGTGTGCAGAACCAGGACCAGCATTACAGATACCTTTCCTCCCAGAGAGATGTTGCTTCAAGCTGAGGAATCCCAATAACCAAATTAATATAACCCAACCATTCCAAACCCACAAGATTTGCAGAAATTTCACCTCTGCTGCCCCATTTTTATCTTTCAAGTATTGCAGGCAGGATTATTACGTATGCAGCTAATTTGTGGCTTGAAAGTACTTTGGGTAGTGGGATAAATGATTTGTCAGCATAAAAAGATGTGTGTTTTACAATGACCTAACTGTCTTCCCAGTACAGGCTCACATAGAGGTAATTTCTTTGTTGTAAAGGAAAATAGATTTTGAATAGATAGATTTGTTACTGCATATCTGTGAGGGGGACAAGGCATTGTAGGTCTGTTTGATGTGTAGTGGAACTCAGCCCCAAGGGATAGGGAAGGAGCTCTGCTCCATCAACTCCCTGAAGTGAATTCTCATCTGTACCTTTGTCTCATGAATAAGTTGATGTTTTAAGGAAACCCATATATCTGTGTCATCAGTTTCTTATCCATGTAGGAATCTTATTTTAAATTCTGCTACTGTTGTGTTTACATAGCAATAATATGGATCATATTTGTATTTTTATAACAGAGGGTAAGGTAGAGCATGACAATTAGCTCATGCTATGTTTGGGTTTGTTTGGAATATGAAAACATCTCTTTGGCAAAAATTCTGCTAATTTCCTTAGCACGGAAATTCCGGTGCTCTCCGTGAAACATGGGTATCAATTAGAGTGGGTCTTGCTCTCTTCAGACAGCCAGAAAGGGCAGATATAAACATTCAGATCTCTAAGACCATTTAGTTTCAGCTATGTCAAGAATGACTTCTGTTTTTCACAGCAGTTTTATTCTACAGAATAGCCGGTGTCTAGCTCCAATAAGGGACAGCAATTTTTGCCTTAATTGCTACATCGTTAATTGCTAAAATGGTTACATAGCTTTAATTACAACTGCACATGTAAGAATTTTTCTTTTTTTTTTAATAGATCTAGCAGGAAGTCTTCTCACTTACACTTTAGAGACACTGGCAGTGTCTTTTTCATCAAATCATAGATTCAAGATCAGAAGGCACCAGTAAAATAGACTGGCTTTTTTGAGTGAGAGAGTCAAGGAAACCCAGATACTCTTTTCTTATGAGCCCTCAAACATCTGTTGTATTCACAAGATACTGAAAAAAAATTAAAAATCACACATGATGAAGAATCCACCAGAGCACTAGTTAATTTGCTCCATAGTAAATTCTCCTAATGCTTAAAATGTCCTTATTTACACTTGAATTTATCTAGATCCTGGATATCAACATGTTTTTAACTCCTGGAGTATGGGGTAGTAAGCTGCAGGAAATATTTTTTCTATATGGGTTCTTGTAGATCACTTTCACACCTTTTGATTCCTTAAATAACATTAATAAATACAGCTCTTTGAGCATCTCACTAAGTTTTATAGGCAACAAATCGCTTTTGTGGCCCTCTTCTGAGCCTTTTCCCATTTTTCACCGGCGTCCTCTCAACGCATCTATCAAGCCCAGACACGCTGGCTACATCTAGAATAGTAAATTAAACTGAGAAGTGTTTAAGTGCTTGAACTTGACTGCCCCTGGCGTTAAATTGTTAGCACAGGCCCTTGTGTGGTTTTTCCCTGGATCAATGAGACAGATCCACTCATCCCAGAGAATGTCAGAGCACAGTTTGGGCTTAGCACAAGCCAGCAGTCATTCCCTGCAGCCACAGTGCAGGGAACATTTACAGGCACAGATATGGACCATTTCACGCCAGCCTTCCTCAGTGCTGGTGGGTAGCACAGGGTGCTTGTAATTTACTGCAGAGGTGCAGGCAGTGGTTTGGGTGGCCTCACAATGCTGCATTTGGAAAGGGGAACACTACCTTCTTATTCCTTATTCCTATCTATTGTTCATGCCTTCAGATCTACACTCCTGCCACTGGATTGTGGATTGTCCTCGGAGCTTGTAGTGATTGTCCAAGGATCCCTGGAATTTTTTTTCCTTTTCCTTTTAATTTTTTTTTTTTTTTTTACAATAGGAAGGCAACAGGGATAAAACTACTAAAAGAATATTTTTATATTTGATGGTGTGTGTTATTTATTCAAGCACCCTTTATGAGTGTGGGTGAGCTTTCACACATATAAACATGCTGCTCTCATCATAATATATCACTTCATCATTTTTACTATAAATTATTTTACAATGCCTTCCAGAAAGTAGTACTAATGAAAAGATAATGAATAGCGTTGTGCCAAGAATGTCTGGGAACTAGAAATTCTAAAAGTTCAGTAGGGGAATGTTCTGCTCTTTGCCATTAATGTTTGGGATGTATCAGATACCTTACTGGTAACCCATTCCTTTCTCTACACTGATTCCACACAGCTTCATTGTTTTAAACTGGAGCACTGTACACTCCTGTCGCAGACAACTTTTAGGAAAAATCCTTTCCTTAGGATTTTTCCTCCTGAGAAGCTGAGAGGCCTCAGGAACAAAATGTAAACATTGACTATCTGCTGCTGTGGAATGCAACAGGTGGATTTTGATTGGCCCATGTTGGATGTTTGTAATTAATGGCCAATCACAGTCAGCTGGCTCAGACAGAGAGCCGAGCCACAAACCTTTGTTATCATTCTTTGCTATTCTATTCTTAGCTAGCCTTCTGATGAAACCTTTTCTTCTATTCTTTTAGTATAGTTTTAATGTAATATATATCATAAAATAATAAATCAAGCCTTCTGAAACATGGAGTCAGATCCTCATCTCTTCCCTCATCCAAGAACCCCTGGGAACACCCTCACATGCTTCCTCCCCAGAGGCCTCAAGAAAGTCTTTTTGGTCAATGTAGCAGTGGGAAGGAGCAAAAATAAAACCTTTCCCACAGGGCAGTAAGGATGATAGGTAGAATCCAGTCAGCTCTGGATTTCAGCCCTCTGGAGACTTACTCCATCTCTGGGAGAAAAGTATGTGAACTGAAAGTCCTCCTACATTTGTAAAAAGGCATTTTTAGTGATAATGCAAGCATATTTGGCTCCCTCCCAGCTGCAGAAAGATTGAATTCCTAAACTGAAGTAGAACTAATCTTTTCTCTGGTAATTTGAAGATCTAAGATACATTTTCATCATTCATCATCACATGGAAGATGCTTGTGTGTCAGCTTCACACTGTCACATAACTGGTTAGCCAATGCATATTTCACATCATCTCCTGATAGTTTTCAAACCAGGAGTCAGAATATTCTGAGGTTCCTAAAAGTCACCTCAGTGATGAATTAACTCAGCACTGGGTTTCTGCATCTCTGCTAATGGCAGACCACAGAATGATCTGTGGCACCAAGATCAAAAGGGATATGTTTGGGGACAAAGTTGGCAGCTTAAATTCAACTTTTTTATTTCATATTTGGATTACTATTAGCTTCAATCACCTAACAGGTGGCAATTTTTTAAGATGCTCTAATTTGATTGATCACAAACTTATTACTGTACTATACCAGTGCAATGTCTCAGTCCATGACTAATCTGGATTGTTGCCTACATCAGAGGATAGTCATGGCTTAATAAAGATTTTGGTGAGGTTTCAAATAAATACATTTTTGCTACAGAATTAATGCTATTGTTGTACTACTCAGTTGTATCTCAGATATTGAATCATTACCACTTGGGGTACATACATGGGAGAAGGGCAAGGCAGAGTTGAAAAGAGGATTGTTAAGTGACAGTTGTGCAGCAGCTGCAGTGTAGGAGTTCATAGATCCTTAAATTCATTTTGCTGGTTGTAAAAAGCCCCATTCCTCCAGGATGGGAAGACATTACACTTTAATCAGTGAGAAGGAATATTCTGCTGAGCTGCAGGATGCACCAGAGACATTGTAGGAAATATCAAGGAGACCTCTAAAGTGGAGAGACTGTGATGCTAGACTGAGAGGTCATGAGCTCACCTGGCTTTGAGAAGTCTTGTCAGAGATACCAAATATGTCTTTCTGCTTAGAAAATAATTTCTTCCAGAGGCCCCAAAAAGAAAGAATGAAACCACGTCTGCAAATAAGATTACAAAGGTCAGAAGGCACTCAAGAATTTGACACTCCTTCATCCAAACTTACCTCCAAGTTTCCTTATCTCACCACACAGAACTTTTGGACTTTTCTGTCCTTTTCCTCTCTTCACTTCTTCCCCCCACTCTCCCCTGCCTCCAGTCCTTTCTCAGCTACGCAGGTTTTTGATACAAAAGGTTGCTGGGATTTTTTTCTTTCTTCTCCCTTCCCTGGCTATTCTCCCTGCACTCTCCTCTTCCCTTCTCCCTAAAAGGCTGCAGAAAAGCACTGCAGAAGATGTAGTGTGGTTTAAAGGTGCAGAGCCTGAGTGAAAGAGGCTGGAAATTTATGCTCTGAAATTTGTGAGAATCCTTTGCACATCATGCCCTTTGCACCTCTGGTAAATGATAGGTGTTTTGTACGGCTGCATGGCTTGGTTGTGTCCCAAGGACAAAACAAGGAACCGATTTACAATTCTTTAAGAGACCTTTTTTTGGCTGCTGGAATTGTCCTGCAGAAGGAATCAAAGGTCAGGTGTTAAAATTACTTTTGGGTGACTAGGAAGTCAGGCAGACTCTGGAAAATTTGCAGGAGGAATTGACATTGTGTAGGTGTGCTGAGCTTTTACAAATCTGAACGTTTTATCTAAACTAATTGATCACTGGATCACAGGATAGTTTGAGTTGGAACGGACCTTAACCATCACCTAATTCCAGTCCCCTGCCATGAGCAGGGAAAACTTCCACTAGACCATGTTGCTCTTCTGCTGCTGTGGCCATATGCGTGCCTGGTCTTCTGGTACTGCCGGTCAAGAGTGGAGTAACTCAGGATTTAGTGTGGGTGTCTTCCAACATCCAGGGGGCACCCAAAACCTTGTCTTCTAAAACGTGGCCGTATCTTCGCTGCCTGCAAAGGGGCAGCCCTCTCCCGCTGAGTCAGAGGCAGCTGTGCTCACACCACGTCGGCTTTTTCTTGGTATTACTGGGGGGTTTTGTTCCCACTCAGAGGGGGCTGGATTGTCAGTGGGCAGGATGTTTCAGGATGTTTCAGGATGTTTTAGGAGCCGCCCGCGGGTGTCCCGGCGCTCCGCGGGGCCGGCGCTGCTCCCGCCGGGCGCATCCTGCGGGACGCGGAGCTGGGAGGAGGGGGAGCCTTTCCACAATTAAACAGCACCACCTGCAGGCCCTGCCGAGCCCGGTGCTGCTCTCCCGACCGTGCTCCGGGGGAAAGTGCCGGTGCGCTTACATCTGCTTGGGGCACACGGCAGCGGCTGGCTCGGCTGGCTCTGCCCGCTGGCTCAGGGAGAACAGGAGCACTGGGTTGTGTTGGCACAGAGTGAAGGACATCGCACCTTCCAGGGTGATTGCCATCAGGAAAGATGTGAGAGCAGGGGTTGTTCACCCTGGAATAAAGAAATCTAGGGGGAGACCTTATTGCAGCCTTTCAGTGCCTAAAGGAGAATTCAAAAGGAGGGAGAGGGATGTTTTACATGGGCAGAGCAATAGGACAAGAGGGAATAATTTAAAACTAAAGGAAGAGACATTTGAATCAGATGTTAAGAAGAAATTCCTATCTATGGAGGGTGTTGAGGCACTAGCACAGGTTGCCCAGAGAAGTTATGGATGGCTGATCCCTGGAAGTCTTCAAGGACAGGTTGGATGGGGCTTTGACCAACCTGATCTAGTGGAAGGTATCCCTGCTCATGGCAGGGGAGATGGAACTAGATGATCTTTAAGGTCCTTTACAAGCCATTCTTTGTGTCTAGTGGGAAATAGAATTCAGCCTGACTGTGAATGTACTTGCTTTTAGATGCACTTTTCCATTAAAAGCCAAAAACAAAAAAGACAAAACACCCACCCTTACTCCTGCTCCTGAACGTCCCCGGTGAGAGACAGAGCCAGCAAAATAGACAGAAGGTGAGTGAGATACAAACTGATGTTTTAACATTGATAACTTCCCCTTTAAATCACAAACTTTTTTTTTTTTTTTTTTTTTTTGTAGTTTTAAGCCCCCTGCTGCTGGCACATTAAAATATCTTCTGAATCCCTGACTACTCTTAAATCATCTGCACTAGGTTGTAAACACTTTTTTGCTGATACTTATTTTTTACTAATATCTCTGCTGGTATATGAATTGTGCTAAAAGGATCATGACTGATTTTATTTATTTCCTTATTTTTAATGCTGAGGGTCTTTGTCTTTATTTTCAAGAATGCCTTGAAGTCTACCTGGGGAACTTTTTCCTGCTGCCCAGCTGCACCTTTCCAACAAACTTGCAGAATGAAGACAAATTTACTACATCTTTCAGGTATACTATCAATAGTTCTTCAAAAAATAAACCCCACAAACCCAACAAAAAGAAGTTGAGTACTTTAGAATGGATGAAATTAGCCTGTGTGGAAGAAGACAATCACCTGTTACTCAAGGTGGAAGATGGTTTGCACTTGGTCACCACTGTGCTATTGTACCTTGGCTTGTACTCAGAGCACTGATCAACTTCTCCCATGTTTGGGGGTGTTTTGTCCCAGCCACAGGACTTCACTGCTGTTGCTGTGAGGCTTATCCAGATGTTCATGGCACACTAGCAGCAGAGGTGGCAGTGTGATCTCTGTCTCTTATAAGCCACTGTCCTTCAACCTGGCCTCCTGCCTGCTCCAGGCACCGAGGACTCCCACAGGGAACCCAGAATTACAACATTGCTGCTCCCTGCAGCTCTGATGTTCTGTGCCCATCTCTGCACTGTCATTACCCCTGTGACACCACCCTGTGACCATGATCACAACAGTCTGGATCTACAAGGCCTTAGCAATGCCTCCTTCAAGGGATGTATAAGCAGTGTGATGTATAGTGGCTGTTTTGTTGCCAGGAGAGATAAATGAACATTAGCTGCTGCCTTGGGAGTGCCCTGTGGCTTCAGGCACTCCCAGGATTTCCCAGCTCAGCTATGTGTGACTGCAACCCTTTTGTTCAGATCAATATCTTAGCCACAAAATCATCCTTCTCTAGTACACTGGGAGTTGTATGCTCTGAGGATGCATTACCATCCAAGCTGTGATTTTGTACAGTCAGGGGCAGCAGAAGTGTTATGTATGTAATGAAAATATCTGAGAGCAAGCTCTGTCTCTGATGAACATCTTGCATGAAATCTAAACAAAGGATTTGTAGTAAAACCTGAATGATAATTTAAACACCCTGTTGGCATCCTAGTTTGGCTGAAGAGCAAAGGAAGTATTAAAGCATTGTACAGGGTTCTAGCCCTTATGTGGGACAGAGGTTGCAGCTATGTTGCAGCCAAGGATCAAGGAAAAGGAACTGCAAGAGAAACAGAGATACCATGCTGGTGCTGGAGAAGCTGTCATGCCAGAAACGAGGAGGGGTTTAAAAGGACAGAGTAGATTCTTCTGTCCTGATGATGTGCCTCCACTGTACAAAAAGGAGGAGAGAGGACCAAAACCCCTTATCACTCCTACAAAGAGTTCTGGTGGGAGTTGCATGAGAGGTATCCGAGAGAGCAGGAGTTAGATTTGATACTTTGTCTATTCTGTTTATGTCCAGTCATTGCACTGGCCAATGTGTAATACAGCCAGTGCTCTTCAGAAAGGGTTGGACTAAATGATGCATAACTCAATTGCTGATGTCCTGGTGTAAATGCACTGATCCTGCTTGCCGTGGGAAGTTTGTCACAAGTGTATCAATGCCAAAAAGTGGCAAAGCTTGCCCACAACACGGTGGCCATGTCCTCCTGTGGTGATGGCTGTTTGCTCCAGAGCTGGTGGAAGCACAGTGCTGTTTCTGGGAGCCCTGTGGGGCTGCAGGCAGCCCTCACCCTCAGCTGCCTGTGACCATGAGTGTGGTGGCAGGTGTAGATCAGCCTGCTGGCTACAGTCACCTGGGAGCAGTTTTCTCCACAGGCTTTATGGCTTAAATGTACCAGGCAAGAGGGAATGACCTGGATTTTACTCTGCTGGATGTGGTGCAATTACACTGGGGATTCAAATGTTTAGTTACTACCCAGCAGCTCCTGCAGAAATTGCAGTTCTCCCCTGGGCAGCTGCCTACCCTTACTGGCAGGCAGGCATTCCTCCAGCCTCAAATCCCCCCTCACATCGAGCTTGCCAGCCTTAGCTGTTTGAAACCTGGATGGCTTCATTGGAAACTGTCCTTCTGGAGACCATGACCAGCCTGGCAGGGCTGGAGGGGGTCACTGCAGCAATCTCTGAGCCAGCCAGGCTGTTTCCCTGTGAACACAGCTGCAGCTCCTGCTGGATGCTGCAGCTCAGGCCAAATGTGGCATCACCTGCTGGTCCCCTGTCCCTTGCACTTGTGCTGTTAATAGGCAGACATAGCAGGAGCATGGTGACCTGTTCCCTCCTTCTCCTGCCTGGGGCTTCTGCATTCACCATGCTGGGCTGAAAACTTCCAAGTCATTTCCCAGGGCAGTGCAAGCCTGCAAGATCTGCACTGGGAATTGTGAGATGTGTTCTCACTGTGCAGTATGGGTACACAAATTAGCCTTTTCTGTTTCCTTATTTGTTTGTTAGAATGAGGATTTGCCTTTTGCTCACAGCATTGCATGAACTTTGCAGCAGATTCTTTTAGCCCATAAAGAATTATGTTTTTATCCTAGAAGGAGTGAGACCTCCAAGACTTGGACACTTCTGCTCATGAACCAGTGTAGGCAGACACAAGCAAACTCAGGTCCAGAATGTGACAGAAATGGTAAAGCTCCCAGGAGGTTTCATTGGCTTGGATGTAGTTTCACTTTAACCTGGCTTTCCACATTCTGGAGCAGAGCTGGCTCAGGCCCAAACAGTTTGCAGACCACACAGTCTTGGTCTATCTGCACAGTCTCTGTCTACATACAGCCACAGAACAGACACCTCTGTCAATGGGGAGTCACCACCCTCTCTGTAATGAACATTTCTTGTGAAAAGGTTTCACTCTGGGAAGAAACCTCGCTAGTGAATCTACTCAACACTTCTGATCCAAGTCAACAAAGTATGCTTTGGTTATCAAAAATTTGCATAACACTCACTCTGTTTATTGGTTAGGATCCTCCATGGCATGTCCTAAATAGCTGAAAAGGCTTACTCATCAAAAAAGTTATGTTTTGTTTCTTGAGACTTCATTAAATGCTGTTGGAAAAGATTACTGCCTGTTTTGAAGTAAAAAAAAAAATCATGAACAGAATGTGGTAGAAATGGAAAAAGTTCTGGGTTGCAGCAGGGTTAAACCAAGATGAGATAATAGTGCAATATGCTGTTGTTGAAAACCAGCAAACTTTACTTTTAATTCTAGTTTGCCAAATGATTAGAAGTGAATGGAGCGGGGATTTTTGTAAAATGGACCTCAATTTATGCTGAATATTCAAAAGGCAGAGCTGTGAAATTTAAGCACCTCCAAATGTGTTGTTGGCTTCTGCTTTCAAAAATGCCTAATCGCAAATTCTTTTTCTTTTCTAGTTTATGGGCTGTGATGGTGCTTTAGACCTTGCCAAATATAATATTGCAGGAGTGTAGAATTACATGTTCTATGACTTGAAAGACCAAGAAGGCTGAAAATATTGGCATTTATTTCCTGTTGCACCTGAAGGAATACAAGCCTCTGCATTCATGAGGCTGGAAAAGGAACAAGGAGGAGCTCAAACCCCTAAACCAAATAGAAGCTTTGGGAAGAAGAAAACCTAAGAGGAGGCACCATTTCAGTGCCATGCTTGTTTTTGCTACCCTTCAGAATTTCATATTAACTATAAGTTGCTATTTCTTATTAACTATGAGAGAAAAAGAGGATTAGGATGCCTGAAACAGGGTCAATTTACTTTATGTCAGTCTCCCCTCCCTTAGCTGCTGCCCAGCTGTGGAAAGGTCTGATTTTAGCTTTAGGTCTGCACACTCAATGGACACTTTTGAGTTCCTGGCTCAGGGTTTCCACATCCAGACTCCTTCTGGATGTCTCTCCCTGGGAATGAGGTACCAAGAAGATAGAAATAACAGCTCTTAGTGGATGCAGGAGTATTTTCTGGGTTTGGCCTTCACATCTTGTTCTGGGCTGTGAAAATCAGAAAAAATATAATGGTAATAAACCAAATTACACATACAGAGGAATTTAGCAGATGTGCAGGCAGGTACTGGAAAATTCAGCACGTGAGCTGAACAGTCTGCAAATAAATGTTGTCCACATGCTTCAGTATTTGGCACATTTAGATGGTGCCAGAATATCAGGTAGTCTTTTTTTTTTTTCATAATGAGGACAAATAGACCTGAATGTCTACTGGAGATTAGCTAAAGTTCATCATGTTGCTAAATGCACAACAGAAAAGTTCAGTTGGATTTTAATGACAGGGTAATAGAAAAACCATATGGAAAAAGAGAAGGGACTGAATTACAGCCAAAATCCAAAGAAGGCAGACAGAAAGCAGGATACCTTGGGAACCTACAGTGGCAGATATCAAGACATCAAAGACAGATATAAGGTATCAGAGTTATGAAGATCCATAGTGATAAATCCATTGTTGTAAGGCATGTATGTATTGGAGAAGGGAGCATACAAATTGGACTCCTGCCACCTGTTTCTTTGTGAGTCATGAAAGGAGTGCAGTAATTAAAGTCTAGGTTCACAGAGGTATTTAAATTTGTAACTACTATTTGGTCAATGGTGATTTTAATGGGTTTAAGGCTTTTTGTAGATGGCTTTTTGCAGAAATCCATCTACTTCTGAGGACACAGCCACAAGCCCCGCTATGTAATTCACATCCAGTGAGCAATCATGAAAGCTGGACACCATGCATAAGTGAGAAGAAAGAAGGGACACTTTTTTGTGTCTATGAGTCTGAAAACCCACTGAAAACATGCAGTTCTAAGCAATCAGCAAGAGAGATAAAGTTCAGGTGTCACTGTCTGAGGTGCAGATTGCAAAGAGGTCAAGGAGCCATCAGTCCCCTTTTGACAGCTTTGCTTACACGGGTGTCCATGTTGCTGTACACTGTCCTCTCAGCCTGCAGGGCCAAGACTGATGGATCAGGAGGGAAGGCACATTCTGGCTCTCATTATGAACACTATGGTGTCTCTGGTGTGATGAAGGACAGCTTTTCCTTGCCTGCAAGGACTCAGGTGCAAATTTTCACTCTTTCACTCAAAGAGCAAAATGGAAGTATTGGACTTGAAGGGTTCCTGTATGAGGAGGTTTAAGGTATGAGTGCAACACAGAGAGTTACACCATTTTGGGGAAGGTAACTAGAACTAATGGACTATGGCTGCTGGCTGTTTCTAGCTGCTCCCTAAAGGAACATCAAAGATGAGGATGAAGGACAGCAAGTGGGTAAAGATACCAAAATCTGAGAAACACCATCTGGAAGCTGGCAAAATAACAACTCCTTCTGAAAGGTGACGCCAAATTAGGCAAGACTGACTGTATTTAAAAAAAAAAAAAAGTGTGGCTATCCAGATGGACAGTTTGAATTTAGGATGGACAGTTTGAATCCCACCTAGGAAAAGTTGCTTTTCTTTATCTGCCCCTGATGACACAATTATCAGCCTCACAGGAAGAGTGAGACTGGATGGGAGGGCTGCAGCTGACTTTCTTACAAGTTCTGTAAATACTAAATGCAAACAAGGACCAAACGGGATTTTGAAAACAAATTTCAGAAGAAATGTTACTGGAGATGTTGTTTAAAGCCCAGATCAGTCTTATTTGCCCCATCAGATTAAATCAATTTATTTGATACAGAGTCTTTCATGGTTAGCTCTGTTTCATAATGAGGAACTCTGTGGAATGACAGATCCAAGGGCAAGTATACCAAACTGGGTTTGTTCTGGCAATGCTGTTGTTGTCAAGAAGAGGAGAAAACAGGAAAATATTTGGGCAGTGTTGGCATGCTTCTCTGAGTCTGTTTCTGTAGCTCTTGTGCTACTTTTAGCACAATTTGAAAGGAATTCCAAAGGAATGTGAAACACAGTTCCCTGCACACCGAAGCCATGAATAGTTAATGCAGCTGGATGACAATGATGTTTCTGATTCATGGAGGACTTCAATATTTGCTTTCTTTCCCATTTGTAATCAAAACTAAACATTCTGCAGTTCTCCATACAGTGTTGCAAGGAGATTGGGTTCTGGATGGATTGAATGGCAAGGTATTTGGAAAACACCAATCCTGATAATCCTGCTGCCAGGAGCTTCCAGACTTCATGTTCTGAGGGCAGTCAACTTTCTTTTTGCCTGACTACTTGCAGATTAAGAAAACCCCACAAGAATGGCCCATCTAGCTCAATATTCTGCCTTTTCTTGTGGTCCACAGCAGATGCCTAGGAAAATAAGAACAAGGCAAATGTATTCTCAGTACTCTGCTGGTTTCCAATGATCTAAGAATTAGGAAGTCTTTGAGCCAGAAGTGTCATTTTTGCTCCAAGTAATCCTCAGTGAATTTGTCCTGAAGCATTTAGCACCTGTGGCATTTTGTGGCATGACTTTCTGTAGCTGGTGTGACCAGCCATTGCCTCTGCTCATCTTGAACCTGATACTGCCAGAAATGCAGGGATAGCAGCTGTGCTGATGGGAGAGGAGAAGATATTTTGGTATCTGAAATTCATGCTGCCTATGCCACCTCTGAGTATGAGGCATGTGTCTTCTCCTATTGACATAGTTCAGGACATCCATGGTTTGTTTCTTTCAGGAAAAGAGTGCTTTCCTTTCAATCTAAAAGCTATTGTTTGATGAAAATTGAGAACATGTACTGTTTTTACCCTCTTATGGTTCAAGCAACAAAAGTAAAACCATACTAAGGTGAAAGAAAAGAAAGGAATTAAAAAGGAGAGTAAATGAAGGAAAAGAGAAAGGGAAGAGAAGGAGAACGAAGAGAAAAAAACAGCTTACAGCAATCTAAATCAAAAGTATTGAAACAACATTTTACACAAATATCCTGTTTACAGTAGACATAGAGCATTGAAGAGTTTTCTGAATCTTTAAATTGATTTTCTATTTTTTTCCAAGCATGTCACTAGTCAGTTTCTATTCCACTAAAGCTACACCAAAGATTTATTTTCCCTAAATGTGAACTCATGCCCTTTAGTTAATACACAGAGAAGATGCCACAGGGAAACACTGGGAGGTGGGTGAAATCCTGGCTCCACTGGAAGCACAGGGAATAGTCCAGACCATGCTAGTGCAGGGTCGAGGGACCATTTCTTCCCTCAACAGGAATTCACTGTTTTTCTCTTGAAGCATTCCAAAATCATGATCTGCGCCTTCCAAAATAATGGGAGTGGCTCAATAAAGTTTTAAAAATTGTTTTTGGTCTGTTTTTTCTCATGAGCAAGTGCTTTCTGGACATTGAGGGTTACTTGCTTCACATTTTTGAGCTTTAATCTGCAGTTCCAAAACCTAGAAGAGGACATCCTGCCAAAACAGCACCCAAGAGCCTCCACCTCCCTCTGGCAGATCAGACCCTAAGATAAGCAGAGACTATTAGAATGTCCATGATAAAGCTGAATTTTATCTCTGCTGTGGGCTCTGTGTGTGCTGTGGGAGCAGATAGAGATTCCCTTGAGCACATGGTCCATAAGGGATGTTGGTTGTCCTCTGATTCACTGAACCCAGTGTCCTGCAGCCAGGACTGTGCCATAGGCAGAGGGAAGGGGAGGCTGCAATGCACACAGGGATCAGACATATGGATGTCTCTTTCATGCAACATGCAGAATCTGGCTTTTGGGCAGAGCGCGTGCATGACTTCAGAACAATTACACTTCACCAGCAGATCTGCACAAATGAGATGCTGCAGCAATTTCTAATCCCCGTTGTGGTCTTTTGAGAAATATCAGGAAGCAATTTTAACCACATGGAAAATGAGTATCTTATTGCAAAGTCCCATTACAAATCAGTAATCTACATCAGAAACTGCGGGGACGTGCCAAAACCTTTCTCAATAACACAAACAGAAAATTAGAACTAATGTTCTACCATGTTTTATCTTACTTCTTTCCAACTGGTCCCTTTTCCCACAATGAGTGGATGCAGAAAAATAAAGAGTTTGATTGCAGGAAAAGCTTAGTGGAATGGGGAGAGAGGTTATTGAGCTGCTTGTTAGTTGTTATTTTTTTTTTGCTGAAGTGGATGTAAAAGTTAATCTGCAGCAAAAGGTCTCACAGTAGGACCATATTTGTGAAAATCACTTGTACCATTTAATTACTGAAATTCCTGTTGCAGCATAATTTTTTTTCTGCTCTAAGTGAAGAATGGAAAACTGTTCCTACGTTTACCACACTCATACATATTCAGGAATGGGCTAGGTTTTGTTGTTGTTTAAAATTAAAACTAAAATCAGCTCACTGCTGCAAAATAGAACAAATGCAATTTTAAAAAAAGAGGAAGTAATGTAGGAAAATGTATTCCAGATAGTGAAATTGAGGACTTGCTGACAACTATTGCAAGGAAAAACACAGCAAAAAATGGTTCATTGCTTTACTTCTGAGGTGACAGGGAAATCTTGGTTAAAAGACAATTTCCTATTTGAGCAAGGAAAGGAATAAATCTATTCCATTGACTAAAATGCACTTTCTTTAACAGAAAAGAAAAATTGTGTCAGATGTTATCTTTAAGTACACTGCATACAATGCCCATGCAGGCAGAGCAATAACCACAGCTGAAAAGGAGACATCTCCTTTGCAAGGAGTTATTTCTCTGGGCACTGATTGCTGTCTTTTTGAAGAGGCTAGATGGTTACACATGCTGATTTAGGAGAGTTCATTAATGTACTGCCCTCTTCTTTTCCTCTTGTTGGATTCTCCCCCATCATCATTCTCTTTAAGCTGAATGATTCTCAAATGAACTCTGTGTGCTGTAGTAGACATCTGTAATCTGAGTACACAGCCAAGGGGAATATCCTGGTGGGCTGCAAAGCCCTGCCGTGCTATCCTTTTGATGAATGTTTCACTAGTGTTGGCTTAGGATACAGATATGAAAGCGTAACTCATTACTACTTGTGAAGCTGGGGAAAACATATTTTCAAGGACAGTTTTAGAGCTCCAAAATCTGGGGAGTTGCTTTTGCTTTGTCTTGGTTTTGGATGTGAAAAACAAAAAAAGATGGAAAATAAGGCTTAGCTACAATAGCTCTGCCACGTAGGCTGACAAAGAGATGGAAACCAGGGAAGCCCCAGAGTAAACAAGTGCCCAGATGGGTGATCCAGCCAAGGAACTCTGGTTCCTCATCATGGCAAGATGGGCAGGAGACAAAAGGAAAAGCAAATCATCTGCCAGAACTCAGCTCTGTGCCTTTCTGCTTGGCAAGAAATGTGCCAACAGAGTCCTTGCTTAGACTTTAGCCATCTTTGTGAAATCCTTTGGGTGCTCAGCAGCCTCAGTTGTTCCCTGCTCACAGGTGGGAGTCTAGGTTTCCTTCAGCTATGTGACATCAGCCATGAGCTGCTCTACATAGGGAGCAGGAATAATGCAGCTGAGGAGGCACATACTAGAGATACATTAATGACATTGTATAAAATAAATCAGAGGTGGAAACGATGTTTTGTTGTATGTATTAGAAAAATTACTGGGAGTGCATCTGAGATTTAAAAATAAAATAATCTGAAAGAAAGCAATTAATAAATGATTTAACAGTGGTCTCTCACCTTAGAAACTATGAATAGAAATACTGTAAGGGGAATAGCAACAGAAGGTGGTGGAGCTAGCACAAGTTCAACAATCAGAGATGCTGTGTCGCAGACATCTTTTCACTAAAAATCCTTTCTTTAGGATTTTTCCTTCTGAGAAGCTGAGAGGCCTCAGAGACAGAATGTAAACAATGGTTATCTGCTGCTGTGGAATGCAACAGGTTCACCTGTGATTGGCCCATCTTGAATATTTATAATTAATGGCCAATCAAGGACCGAGCTATCTCGGACAGAGTCCAAGAGAGCTGCCTTTGTTATCATTCTTTTCTTTTCTATTCTTAGCTTAGCAAGCTTCTGAGAAAACCTGTCCTTCTTTTTCTTTTTAGTATCGTTATAATGTAATATATATATATCATAAAAAATTAAATCAAGCCTTCTGAACATGGAGTCAACATTCTTGCCTCTTCCCTCATCCAAGAACACCTGTGAACAAGGTCACAGTGCTGTGGAAGGGCAAATATTCTTCAGAAAAGCTCTCAGATAATACCTGTGGGCTCCATAGGTATAGGAAAGACAATAGGATTTAGAAAATGTCAATGAGATTAAAAGGAAATGCTCAGCCACTTTCCTAAAGGGAAGAGGGTGCTCAAGGTTAAGGGTACACTTGCAAGGTTTTGCTCATCTGAGGCTTTAAATCTCTCCCCTGTGTTGTTCTCTCTCAAAAGCCTATAAATGTTAGAGATTAGGAGAGTGTTCACCAATTCCTTTAGATGGATTAACTCAGGCTAAACTCCTTCATGGTGACACAGGGATCTCTAGAGACCCTTGAATGTTTACAAGGTAGCAAACTAGCTATGGCTATACTTTTTTTGTTATCCCCACTAAATTTAGCAAATCAAAGCCTTTCCTCTTCTCCCCATCTCTTCCCTGACAGGGTGATCCTCAAATGAAGAGGCAGTTAAAGGTCAAAAGAGAGGCAGTTAATTATCAGAGGTCATTTGACTTTCTGTTTGGTCCTTACCTTAGCTTTGTGCCTTTGTATGTTGTCTATAAATTCAGTATTTTAATAAAACAATTAAAATAAATTATTGGTTACTCTATTTAAATCCTTGTTAGTGTTTTTTCTCCGATAATCTCAGAGCCAAGATGCTTTAGGTGGAAAATGATCCTGCTTCCATCGAAATCAGTAGTAAACCCACAGAGAGTTGCTGGTCTGGTTTATGGAAACTGGATCTTAGATCTTTTAGGAGCAAGTGCAGCACTGTTATCAGGGTACCTTCTGCAGACTGATTCAAGGCTGATTCAAGTGTCAGACCTCCACCAAGAATGTAGGTAAACTTTTGGTTTTTGTCTGTTGGCAGAAGGAGTGAATGAGGAAATATTTGTCCCAGCTCCTTGTGTTATGCATCCTCCTGGTTCTACTGCTTAGATCCTAGGTGGACAAAACCAGCTTGCTACATCTCACTCATCTGTTGAGGTGAGGCTGGGGAAAATTCCTGTTTCCAATGGGAAAAACTGCCTAAATAAGAAATGAGCTCCAGAGGTATATATGCGGCACAGCACTGCAAATCCTGCCTTTTTTGGAAACCCGTGGTAATTTATGGTAATTTATGCTCCTTCCTCTTCTTCTGCTGTGTGTGGTGCTTCTCCTGAAAGAAAATCCTTTCAGGGAGGAGCAGCACAGGGACCAGTATTAGCTGATATGTTGAATTGAATTCATATATACTGAATAAGCAGAGGTGACAAGAGTTAAGATCACACATTCTCCATCTCTAAAATCTGTGCTTCGTGTGGTGGCTTGGTTTGGAAATGCATTTTTCATTTGACTAATGGAAAGAACTGTTCTATTAGTTTCTGTCTTAAGGTGGAGAGGCGTGCATTGCCCAAGATTACCATGGGAAAAGACAGCTATAGCTGCTTAGAAAGCATCATACTTATCAGAAATGTGAATTAAATAGATAATTAATATCTTGGTTCTCCTCACAATATGATTATTTAAATATGAGAAATATGAATTATTATTAATATTATTTATTTATTTATTTATTTATTTATTGTTGGTACAAAATTTTTAGCTTGGAAATTGTTTTTTTTTTTTTCCTGTGGAAGAATATGTCTACATTTTTAGGAAAAGGAACCTCTGTTTCTGAAGAAAAAACCCACCAGCTTTCCTCACTTTAATAATAATATTGAGAAAATAAACAACTCTGAAAGCAGCACACTGTAACAACTTACAAGTTTACTTTAAGGCTTATTTTTGTTTAAAAAGTAAATAAGTTATAAAAGGGCTTGACAGTGCCCCCTTTTTCAAAAATCTTATTTTTCCAGAAAAGCTGATCAGCCTCTTTATCTCTGTAAACAAAAAACAGGTCCCTTGGAAGCCTTTTTAGGCTTTTGAAATTCATTAGGCAGTTACCTAATAGCAGTGCTGACATGCTATGAGCCAGTGCTGAGGCACATAATTTGAAAGGTGTGAAAGGAGAAAAAAATAAAAGCAAGGGTAAATGACATTAAAATTTATCAAGCAGGTTTCTGGAGAGGAGGTAGTAGATTCACACTGACTGCAGCTCCAAGGTACAGCCCTTATGGATTCTTCCCTGTGTCAGGCTTACAGGCCACAGGGAAGGGAGATGGTGACAAACCATCCTGACTCTGTCGGGGCGGCCACTTGTGTCTCTTGTGCTCAAGGGCAGAGCCCATGGGATGGGCCAATATCCTGGCCTGTAGCCTGTGGCTGTGGCCATAAACTGGAGGCTTCATGACCTGCTGTGGCATGTGCTCCTGGTGTCCTCCTCCCCAAAAGCCCTTGGGAGGTGGCTCTGTGGACAGGCACAGACTGAGGACACAAAAACTTGTGGGTTTATGTCAGGTGACGTGGTGCTGAGGGATCTGTAGTTAAGGTTTCTGAAGAAAATGTATGCTACAGTTACACCATCACAAGCAGAGCTTGCAGCCCTTCCTTTGGCCTCCTCCAAAATCCAAAGGGAGAGCAGCACACAGCCCTGGAAGGAGTCACAGGTCTGGAGAAAGGTGCCAAGAACAGAACAGATGAAGCCAGCTCTGAAAACACCTGCTTTGCTGAATATCTGATGTGGCTGTCTGGGATTTAGATCATTAGGAACAAACACCCCTCGCCTGGAGCAGGGTTTGCCCTGGAGCTGATCTAATTGAGTAATTTTCTATCTTGTTCTGAAGGTGTGAGAGCAAGATTGAAGCTGGCAAACACCACCCCTTTGCAGGGTGGCAGGGAGTAGGGAAAGGGAGGTAGTGAACATTCTGGAAGCTGGGTCTGTACCTCAGAACACTCATGGTGAACTGAGCAATGCAACAAACTGGAGTGAAATTCATGGGATGCTACTTGGTAAGGAAAATTGAAAAGTTCTGCACCTCCATAGGCAAAATCAACTCACTGCCAAAACAGAAGACCAGGGAAGTGTGGATCCCATCCCTGGAGGTGTTCAAGATCAGGCTGACTGGGTCTTCTAGCAACATTGTCTAGAGGAAGGTAGGGGGGTTGGAAGAATAAGATGACCTGGCAGGGGGGGTTGGAAGAATAAATGACCTTTAAGGTCTCTTCCAAGCCAAACCATTCTATGGTT
Organism: Agelaius phoeniceus; assembly: GCF_051311805.1. Lineage (NCBI taxonomy): Eukaryota > Metazoa > Chordata > Aves > Passeriformes > Icteridae > Agelaius > Agelaius phoeniceus. Next base: position 32,556,038 of record NC_135266.1, read on the forward strand.
CTGTGTAAAAGCACAACTGGCTACAGGAAAGAAAATGAGAGAGGGTTAAACACCATCAGAGGACATTGGTTTTTTTTTCTCCCCCAAGTATTGTAACAGTCAGGCTTAATAGGATGCTTTTTTAGGGAGACATATTGTCTATCAAAGGATGCCTTGAAAATAACATCAAATAAAAATCTGTCAGGAGTAGTATAGGATCTCAGCATGAGATTAGGACAATGTTAGGATTACCATATTAGATGTGAGCAACTAGGTCATCAGCTTCCATGGCTTTTTTGTATGGTCTGCAGAAAGATACAGGTTTTTCAGGACATTTAATTTCTACCTATAGCTCTCTATTTACTCTCTAACCCACTGAGACTGTGCCCCTTTCTCAGTCAGTTGTACCGTATTTAAATTTAGGCACCAAAGTACCCCCAACAATAGCATAAAATCAAGAGAAATTTTCAGGTATTATTTTGCACTCCAGCTTTGGTACTGCCTGGATGGCTGTATCAGAAAATCCTGCAGCATTAGCCTGTTTCTTTAATCTGGTGTAGTAAGCAGAAGAAACATTAAAGAGTGATGTGCAGCAAAGGGAATGAAAGTCAGGTTCCCACAGCTGGAGAGGGCTCTGGTGCTGGGAAGCAAAGTGCCCATGAAGCCAGGCTGACGTGCTGCATCCCTGGCAAAAGGGATAAGATAATCTCTGAATCTCTCCAAGATAATCTCTGAATTTGTAGAAGAATCAGATTAAGTTTAACTGAAGCCACCAAAAAATATTTCCAGTGCAGCAGGTCTGCAGCCTCAGAGAACCCAGTCACCTGTAAACCTTGATGCTTAATTGCTTTCTCATATATGAAATTAAATTCAGTTTATCTTAATTTTATACAAAAGGGAGAAATGTTGATCTGCTTCTAGGAAAGTCTTTCCTGTATTTAGAGATCAAAGCATTTTCTACCAAGGGGATCCCCCTCAGCTCCACCAGCCTTAGGCCAGCAGTGAATGGAGCCTCATGAACACAAACCTGATGGTAGAAATCAGCAGTTTGCCTTGATGGGGCTCCTTCCCTGCTCAGCAGCAAGAACATGCAGCAGGGTAAATCAGGTTCTCCCAACCTCTTCCCTGGTGAGGAAAAGAATAATTTCTGGTTCAAAGACCACTTTTTTTTTTTTTTTCATGAACCTTTCTCATGACCAAGTCAGGATACAGCCAAGGGAGGACACAGTGGGAATGCATTTTAAATATGTTGGGGATTGACTGTGGCCTCAGCTTCAGGTGTGTTCAGCTCAGCTCACCCAGTGCATGGCTGTCTCTCCTCTACGTCAGCAGTTTCTCTCCACTGTGTTCACTGGCTGCTGAAGTCAATGATCTCCACCCCAGCCCTGTTAGCACTCACCATAGGAACCACTATTCTATTAAAGATTTCCTTTCTGGATAGTCTTTCTTCAGTGCTTTTGCTATTGATCTTGTCCAAGAGATGAGATCAAAAAGGAGTGAAAACACGTACATTGTTTCAGTTTTTAAGAAATTTTAATTTTGTAACTTCAAAAATTAATTTATCAGTCATCTGCTGAATTTGATGTGAGAGCTCTTTCTCCTTTCTTTGACCTGAAAATTCAATTTGAAGTGAGAAAGGAGGGGAAAATGTATTAGTTTTTCTTTGTAAATGTTATAATATTCTTTAGCAAAAGTGCCTGCCACAGGGGACTGTGTGTCATGGCAGCGTGAAATATGTGCAGCAGCATGGTTTACATTGGTGATTTTGGGTGGCCACCTGTATCATCTTTGGCCAGAGACGATCCCAGCCTGGCACTTGACCCACCCAAAGCAGTGCACTGTGGCTGTGGGGTGTCACAGGCGCTGTGGGGTGTTTTCAGAACCCAGGACATTCCTCTGGCTGCCCTGGATGGCTCAAGCCCCTGGCTGGGGGCTCAGAGACCTTGGTACAGAGCCCAAGACCCCCGTGCCTTTGATTTTGACCATGGAAAAAATTATATGAGGATTAACAAGCCACAAAAGTTTAAATAGAATGATAGTTGGTTTGTCACAGGGTGAAAAGTAGAATTTTGGGGTTTTTAGAATGGGGGGTCCCAAGATGGAGGAATTTGGGCATGCTTTGTCTTTCTTCTCCTTCTTCCTAGCCTCCATCTTCTGCTGTGATGGTGGCACTTTTGGATTGGTTTAGAGAAGAGATGGACTGTCTAACATAGGTGATAGTTATTGAAAAATAATTGTAAATAAAGTACATATAGTTCTTAGTATAAAAAGACAAAACTGCCTTGAGGGTGGGCAGTGTGCCATGGACTGACCTGCTGAACGGACCTCAGCAGGTCAGAGAAAGAATGTATTAGATAAGAGAGAATAAACAGCCTTGAAAACCAGAACAGAGGAATCCTGACTCCTCCTTCGGTTGCCAGGCTGGGAAAGAGACTCTCTAACACATCGTGGGGTCATCCTGACCACAGAGACTCCTGAGAGGGTGTCAGGGGCACTGTGGGGTGTCCCAGTCACTGTAGGGTGTCCCAGTCACTGTGGGGTGTCCCAGTCACTGTGGGGTGTCAGGGGCACTGTGGGGTGTCCCAGTCACTGTGGGGTGTCCCAGTCACTGTGGGGTGTCAGGGGTACCGTGTGCTCAGGCTGGCAGCTCCTGCCCTCCACACCACCTGAACATAGCAGATCTGTTTGTCTCCTGGCTGGGCTGAGAGGCCTCGGGACTTAATTTGTGCTCCAGACCCAGCTCTCCTGATTATTTCTGTTGAAAATGCTTCTTACAGCCTGGCTGATGTGTTACCAAGGACCACTTGGTCTTGACAAGGCTCAGATTTGACCAATGTTTCCTTACAAACATGGCATGACATCCCTGACAAATGACCACAGGCTGGATAAACGAGAAAGATGTGATCTGGTGGTTCCTAACCTAAGAAGTGCCATAGATTATGTCAGCATTGACATTCACCATAGTATACATACTATTCTCTGCTTTTTTGGTGGGGGGAAAAGGCAAGGGAGAGTGACTAATAAGGGCATCTGTTCCTTCAGGAGAGATCTTAACGTGTAGGGTTTTCCTGCAGTTTGTTATTTCTGAATGATGAGAAAATGTGCAGTAATCTTATGCTTGTTATGAGAACTTAATTTCTTTTTCCATTTTAATTTCTACCATTTTCTGCTATTTAATTCTGCTTCTTCTAGTCAGGTCAGTCTAACAATGTGTAATGCAACAGTAGCTCACTAATTTGCAGTAATGATTAGAAACTCTTTGGAAAATAATTAAATTTGCAAACTAACAAGTAGATAAGCAAATGGAAATGTGCAATTAGTCAAAAGGTGTTTTCGGCTCATTTATGTTGTCGTCCCTGATTTGCTGTTTATGACAATGGCATGTTTTCAAGCTGCTGTACTGAGGCAATTCCTCATGTTATGCTCAGCAGCCCATGCGCTGTAGCTAGGAGAAATGATGCTATTAATAGGAGACTGCAGTACCTTCCATTAAATCTTAGATGAGAGGTGGAGAGGCTGCCAACTTCTGTTGCAGATTATAAAGTGTGCAGTCTAGCAAGTGCATATTAGCTAGATGCAAGTGCAAATATATTGCCATCTATGCCATGTACATTAAAATGTCCAGACATCTACTTTTTGCCATTTCTGCTGCCATAAGGGAGAAATAAACACGAGTCATTTGGTGAAGCCACAACAATGGTAAGGACTTCTATCCACTTTCACCATGGTCTGTGGTAATAATTGTTCTTAAAGAAACGTAATTGCAGATTTCTGTCTTTGAGAAAAGTGGCATCTTAAATATGCTTCAACTCCAATTATAAATGGACGTGGAGCATGACCAAAATGGTCTGTCCATAGAGAGGGAAATCTCCTCTCAGGCAGAGAGATGGGTGGCACTGACAGGTGACCAAGTGGCAACAGGGCCTGCCAGACACAGCTGCTCAGGAGGTCACGGCAGGGGTGGGGAGGTAGTGCAGCATCTCCACCACCTCTCTGCCACCAGCACGGGTACTCTCCTGCCCTGTGGGCTGCACAAGCTGCCTTCATCTGTGCTGGCATTCCTGGAGTCAGTTTTTCCAGAGCCATTTGTATGGCTGTGGGGGTATTGCACCAAATGGGACATGAATGGCAGCAGCTGCAGGGCTGGTCTTGTTCATCACAGCTGCTTCTGGAAATGCCCAAAGACTGAGTGGTGCCCTGGCAACTCACCTTGCCATCATCTCCTTAGAGATAGCCTAGAGTAGCTATTTTTTCCTGAAACTCAGAGTTGAAAGAGTACATGGGACAAAATGTTTGCAAAACCACCAGAATAAATAACTTAATATAATAAATAACTTTATATTTCTGGAATTTTTTTGAGCATCTCAGATGTGCTAGGTGCTGCATAAGCTCATGGAAGACCCAAAGCCTCTTTTGCAAACAGCTTCTATTTTCATGTCAAAAAGGTTGATTTGGGTAATCCATAAAACAAGGTGCATATTATCTTTTTCTTTACCTGACTAAAATATTAGCTCTATCATTCAAAATACAACCACAGTATTAGTTTCTGGGTTAATCCACTATCAGGGTTGAAATTATTTGTTGTTTTTAAACTCATCCCTTAGCAACCTGGCATGTTCTACTCCTGAAACAGTGAAGCTGACCTCCCATGGCAACATGCCAAGAAAGTTTTCTTGTGTTTAAAGAAAATACAAATAAATTATTGCTAGCTTTCTTTTAGGGTTGGAAGATAGGAACAGACTGCCAAACAGTGGAGCATATAGAAATTTAGGACCATGCTTCATGGCCATCATCTCCTCTTATTCTCAGTGTCACTTTCCTACTGTCACACTACTCATCTCTGTGTGCCATTCCCTGCCAAGCTCTCACAGAAGCTACGAGTGCTGGGCAACCTGCTCTGGTTTTGAACTTCTGTCTTATTTGAGCAGGGGTTAGATTAGATGACCTCCAGAAACCCATTTTAGCCTAAATTATTCTATGACCCTGTGATTAATGACCTCCCCTCTGCCTGGAAGCAGTAACTCTGTAGTCACACATGCAGACATCCAAGCTACTGCACTCAGCGTTGGAGCTGGATTTTGCAGTCCACCTGTTGACTGCATTTATTTTTCACTGAGATCTTGCAGAGTTGAAAAGTCCACACCATTGCAGCTCTCCAGAGTCCCTCCATTGGGAAGCAGATAGGTCCCTCTAATGAGAAGACATCAGTGTTGGGAAACTTCTAGCTGTCATAAAACCTGGCATGACCACTCCTCCTTTGGGACCAGCCAAGAGAGGATCTCTCTGCTACTGGCACTGCTGGGAGGCTCAGTCACAGCTGTAGGATGAGTCTCACCTGAGTTCTTGGTGAAAGGGTCTGCCAAAGAGCCCACTCAGAGGAACTTCCCAACCCTTCTTCACTCTTGTAGTCAGGATGGGATTCAAATCAACACAGATGAAAAAACTTTCATTTTTTAAATTGAGTTTTCTTCATTAAACTGCTGATTGCAGCATGGTTTTAACACGTTAACAAAACCTGTGAGACTTTGGGCTTGATCACTTTGCAGGGGAAGCTTTAAACTTTTGCACCTATGCAAAAAAATAGAAGAAAAAAGTTGGGTACTCACAGCTCTGCAATTTTAAATAAGGTTAGTATTTTGCCAGCTACTTATGCCTAATCCTTGTGTTCAAGAAAGGTTAATGGGATCATTGCAAGATCAAATGTTTATATGGCAGTGGATTAACCTTTATTTCTAACTCAGTTTTTTGCAAATGTAAACTCTGTTCAGTATGGATACCTACTAGCTCCACTATGGCAATATGGGCAACAGTTCAAGCCTTCATTAACTGAGTGTTAAATTACAGTAATAATCATGTAATTTTTAAGCATTTCGATCCTTCTATATTGCCCATTACAACACACGAACAAATGGCATATTCAAACTTCAAAAAACTTGAGTGAGAAATAAAACTACCTTTTAAACCCACTCTGAGAAACTGACCTTGATATATTTTTATTCTGCTTTGTGGTAGAATTTTGTATCTCCCTGGGGAGGGAGAGATTTTAGTTTAAAAATATGATTTAGATGTGGCATTTTTATTTCCCATCTAGACCAATGTTTTTCTTCAAATTGTCTCCAAAATGTATGCTACAAGAACAATTTGTAATTGATGGGGATTTTTCTACCTTTTTTGTGTTTCTGAAGGATATTCTGAAGGAGTGTTACATGATCCTGAAAGACAAAGTGGAGGCTTTGTGCTTTGTCCTCTGAAATGTAGCTTTAGATTGGGATCAGCCACAAAGAGAGACATCACCTGACATCTGAAGAGTACTCAGCATGGATGGGAAGCCTCTGGTGCTGCACTGGCCTTTGCAGGATCACACAAACAGAGAACTTAAATGCAGACAGCTCTCATCTGTGCTTTGCTAAACTCCAATGACTGTGCTCACATCCTGCAGTCTCTGGGATCCGAGAAGCCTGTGTGTGCTGATCAAGGCTTGAAGCTCATCTTAGCTATGTCAGGTTTGTGAGATTACAGTCTTTTCATTTCTTGCACACGTGCAAAATCATTATGGATTATTCTTTCACAGAAAGAGTCCCAAAGTCAATGGCTTTCTACAGCTTTGCCTTGTTCTGGAATGTCAGCCCATTGCTTTTCCTTATATTTTTATTGTCATGTACACTTGCTGTAAAGCTGGGGAGGAGAAGAGGGCAGGCTCACATGAGAAATATTTAAGTAATGACCTTTCCAAGGCCTTTTTTCCACAGTGCTTCCACCCAGGTTCCATTTTGTGCAGCCATGCTCAAAGTATCACCCCAGAGTATCAACTGGAGACCCATTGCTGAAGATGAGGTGGAACTATACAGGAGAAATCTGTCTACTTATCTGTTTGAAAGGAGTATCTGGTGAGGCCAAATTGAAATGTACAAGTCAGAAACTAACCTACAAACAACTTTGCAATTAATTGCTAAATAACACCATGCTGGGGTGAGGGTGCATTTATTTGTTAATGTCTGTTTACAGACTTTGGATTATCAGTGCTAGGATTCTAACTATTTCATATTGCAGTAAAAATATTTTTTCTTCCTTTTCATGGGGAGCATGAAGGAGAATACAAGAACAAAACCAAATACCAGAACAGGGATTTGTTTAGTTCTGAAAAAATTACATGAGAAAGAACACAATGGAGTAACAATACTGAAAAAAGATGCTCATGAACATTAGGAACACCATGTGTATTAACTCTGTCAATCTCTTTGGCAAAAGAATAGATAAATAAGTACAACAGACACTTTTAAAAAGTTTTTATCCAACTTCAGTCAGGTACTATATTCTACCACTTCCAAACTTATTCAAGAAGTCTTATTTGAACTACATTTCTTAATTTCCAAGTGTTAGGACAGATCTTTACCAAATGAAAACTGACACAGCATGAAGCACCTAGGGAGCATACTCAGGAGGGTAAAGTGAAGAAACTACATGTCTATTTATACAGTTCATTATTTTCAGCTCTGCATCTGATATTTTTTGTTGTAGACTAGTGACAACCTTGAAAAGGTTGAATTTTCACAGCAGAAGGTTGAGGTTTTTTCATGCTGTTTAGGGGTAACACATGCCTCATTAGCCCATAATAAACCAAGAAATGTTGCAAATGCTCTAAAGAAATATTTTCAGTCCTTCAAGCAGAAGCTGGTAAGAAAAGTCATATTTCTTAACTCTTAAAATTGTTTATTTCCACTGTTTTGATCCCTGCAAAAGTATTGTCCTCTATATGGCCTTCATCATTATGTGAGTTCCATCAAACAAAAAAAAAAGAGCTGGTTAACGATATGATTGTATAATTCTGTGGCTTGAACTAGCCTTGAACATAACTTAGGCGTAAGTTATGGATTGTGTCCAAGGTGCTGCTACTCCTTTTAGATATGACTCCATGCCCTTTGAGAAGCTCTGAGGTACTTGAGGTGGCTGAGGAGATGCACTTGCTGTATGTTCCACTCCCTGATGAGCAGGGCTGTACACCTAAATTCTGCTGTTCCATTGCTGGCAGGGGCCAGGTCATCACCTGCTGTGCCCTCAGCCAATCACCCCACCTGGTGATGGTCACAGCAGCGTGGGGGTGAAATAAGGGACTGCTCCAGCAGATGTCTGAGGGGACATTGTTGTGGGAGCATCCAGCAGTGGGGAACCACCTGGGACACTGAAGGAGTATGTACAACGTGACCTTGCTACAGGTTATGTGCACTTAAAAGAAGAAGGCTGCACTGGACTTGGGAGAGTCCTTCAATAAATATTCCTCCATGCACCAGTCTGACTCAGGTGTGGCTCAGGCAGCTACTCTTTATACATCCTTTATGTTGCCCAGATACATAATTAGCTTTAGACTGTTGTATTTGTATCATTTGGTAAAGATAAACCTCCAAATCATCATCATATTAGAGGGACACCAATCCATATTATTACTATTATTGCTTTTAAGAATTCAAGAATAATCAGAGAGATAACAAGTTTGGCTATTCCCTATCATCTACTGAGAAAGGTTTACAATCCTTCATTTAATATAGGTCTAGACCAGGAAAGCTACAAAAAAGAAAAAAAAAAAAATCTTAAGTGGTTTCCAAAGAATAGCCATGGGCACCTGAGCACAGAAAAAAGTCTTGGACAGCAAAATAAGCCCTCACCTTGGTTAAAAAACTTATGTCAACTATCACTTCAGATTTCATCAACTGTTGTAGATATTAAATTACTGTGTAGATAAGGAGATCTGCAGTGGGAAAGCCATCTATTTTAGCTGACTTTCTAATGTTGGAACATTGATTATAGAATTCCTTCTTTCTTAATACAACCCCCCAAAAAAACTGGAAGCAGAAGATACCAATACTGTAAGGGGAGAGAAGAAGAGGGATATGCTAGGAATATTTCTTCTTACAGTATAAGAAGAAATATTCCTAGCATATCCCTCTTCTTCTCTCCCCTTACCTACAAGACCCTCTCACTAATTATGATGAATCCAGGACAGAGATATACTTGATTTTTCTATTGGTCCACGATGGGTGAAATCTGGTTTAGTGTGTCCTCTTTTGTAACTCTTGTCACCTTTTGATTCGGAAGAAGCAGTTTGCAATGGTTGCAAGCATCCTGCAAAAGAGATAAGAGGATTTATAACTATTAAGATACCAGCTGAGAATTTATTCAGATATTTCCCTGCCCTTTTTGTTATCTACATCTTGAGCTTGACCTTTTTGGAGGAAAATTGCTGAAGAAGATCTTTCTCTAGCATTTTTTCCAGAAAAAAAATTATTTATTTATTTATTTGTAATTTTTGTTTTATTTTTGCAAAAGTATGCGTTCCTTCCCCAAGATCTGCTGCAAACATTTTTAGTGGAATTATGGCTAGATATAGAAGGCATAAGTATTTAAGAGGATATAAATCCCCAGAGACTTTGTAAGTAACATTGGCCACTTCAGAGCTGCTGGATCTCATTGGATGTCTCTGTCTTTCCCTTCCAAGTCAAACACCCAGGTCTGAGTGTTTTGGGTTTGAATGTACTCCCACAGCTGGAGTTCATGTGTTCATCTCTCCTGCCTGAACCCTACTGGGGGCCAGGCACTGGGCAGCACAGAAGTTCTCAGTGGGACCTTGGCACCATGCATGTACACAAAAAACCTGGTCCCTCACAGAAAGGCAGAGTCAGAGCAGTCATTGCTTGCCTTGTATGCAGGATATTACCATTTCCCATTACATCCCTTGCCCATTCCCAGCCTAGAGGAGCTGAATTCCTGACACAGTGCCCCAGCCAGCATGGCTATAAGGTTTGATAAGCATGACCATCTCTAGTTTCCAGGTAGACCCTTACAGAGATGCCCATGCCTGCAGACAGTTCTCATACATAAGAGACTTTAAAGTGGGATTCTCTTAGAATTACCATGGAGCTCAGACAAGAGTGAGACCTTTGTGCATAAATTTTTTGGGTAACTGAAAATAGCCTGTGTTTGTGCATCCAGGGTAAAGAGGGCCATATAAAATGAAAATACATTCTGGATTCATATATAGTGATTCCCTTCACTCTCTTACAAATGTGCTGGTGCACGTTCCTGCCAAAGTATCCATGAACATAAAAGTATGTATAAGAGGTCACACACAGTTTCACATGGTGATGTGTATAATCCTTTTATCATGGTACTTTACTGGGAAAACTAAAAAAAGTGAGATGGCTGATGAAGTAAGCTGGATCTATTCTTAGACAGAAATATCTGTTGAATAAGTTTCTGTTGTTTTGCTGTTGGTGTGATATACCAGGAGTATAGTATAGATACTGACTGAAATAGTCATACCAGTAACTCATGGTAAGTGCTTGTGATTATGGAAGGATCAAGGCTGCCTGGTAGTATGCAGGTTTGGGGAACTTCATTAGAAGGATAAACCATAACCATTTCTGGGGAAATGTTGGAATAAAGGAATAATTTCTTCCCTAATTAGAGCAAATTCAACATTTACATGGTTTAAGCAACAGGAGGTGATTTGTGGGATTGTGGGATCAGTTAAAATGAGCTAGGGGAGGTGACCTTGATCACAGCCCTGCCCAAAGCTATGGCATCAGACAAGACTGCTCAGGGATTTGTCCAGTTGGATCTTGAAAACTTCCAAGGAGGGGTACTGTGCAACCACTCTGTACAACCTGCCCCATTTTCAGGCTGTCCTCACAGGGAAAAAGCTTTTCCTTAAATCAAGTCTGAAACTCTCTAGTTCCATGTATGGACATTCGTGTCTCATTCTCCCATCCTGTACCACAATGAGGAATCTAGTTCTGTCTCCCTGATAACCCCTTGTAGGCACTGAGGGGCTCTTAGGTGCCCCTAAAGGGATTTCTTGTCCAGGCTGAAGCAGCCCAGCTCCTCCTGCCCCTGCTCATACGCCAAGGACTCCAGCCCCTAATGCCTTGGAACCTTCTAAAGCTCCCTCCAGTTCTCCCACGTGTTTCCAGCATTGCAGGGCCCTAAACTCAGTGCCCTACCTAGAGTGGTGAGTGCCACAGGGAGAGGGACGATCCTTGGTTTCCTTGCTCTGTGTTCCATGCTCCTGTTCACACACACACACACAGGAGCTGTTGGCTGCCTTTCCTGCTGGGCACACAATGTGCTCATGTTCAGCTTACTGCCTCCCACCTCCCAGGGCCTTTCCCACAGGGCTGCTCCCCAATACTTTCATCTTTCTCTGGAGGAAAGCTTAGATGATGCCCAGATATTAGGCCCCTACCTTGCAGATGTTTATCTTTTCCACTGTGTTGGGTGGAATACAAGCTGTCATCCTGACATGCATTCCTCATAAAAGGTTAATTTAGTACCCTTGACTTTACTGGGATGAGTCATGAGTCACGAGTTACTCACGTGCATAAATGTTTTCAAGATCACGCCTGGAGCATGTACCTGGGTTTGGAGGTCTTTTGATTGACAAATTCATTCTGTTCTTTTTTCTTTAAATATTCATTTGTTAACTTAAAAATCCACTTATTCATACATTACTCATTAAAATATGAATAAAGTTAGTTATAAAAGGTCTAACCTATAAAAAACCCACTCGCTTTTTTCTCAATTCTTTTGCAAGCTCTTAGGAAAAGTGTTATTCCCATTATATTTGAGGGATGTTAATGATTAACAAGGTTCATTATTACTGGTGTGTGCTGATATTTCAGCACTTTGAAGATGAAAAATCTTGGCTTTTCATCATAATGATTAAACTGTTATCTCTGTCCACTTCAAAATCCTTTAAATAAAAGATCATTTATTAGTAATAAAGGATTAAACTGCCTGGGAATCTTAATGCAAGGACATCTTAATTTTCATTGCTTAATAAAGGAAATGTGGATTCTCAGATTTCTATCTTCCTTTTTTTTTTTTTTTTTGCTAGAATTTCTCTCAAGGTCTCTTTATAACTAATTTCAGCTCGTAGCTAATTCACCTTATTATTGCACCTTCACAAGTGCATCCTCCAACAAAACACTGCAAAAACTTTATATGCTGGGTCATCTTTATGAAAAACATTCCAAGTTTGATGATTTCTTGATTTATTGAAGCAAATTTTGCTTGCAGAGAACTATTCTAGGTTTGAGATGAATTTACCCGGGAATCTTTTGCATTAGTAGAGAAGAGTGATGGTACTTGGTTTCTTTTTTTGCCAGGTAGCTGCCTTTGACTGAAGATATATTTTACCTCTGAGAATTAAGCCCAAAGCCAGGATGAACTTCATTTGTGCTTGATAGCAAAATAAGAGAACTATTTTCTTACTCTTCTCCAAGAGTTTAACTTGTAACCTGGACTATGAGTTTGAGACATAGATGCCTTAGTGGACAAGTATGTTTCTTCTGCTCTGCATGAGCTAAAGACAGAGGGATGTGGCACCCATGGCTGTGGAAGCACCAGAAAACAGTTTTTGCCCTTTTGTAGAAAAGCAAAGCCTTGGGATTTATGACTTGAGGACAGTAACAGTGTATATTATGTATATATATATATATATATATATATATATATATATATATATGTATATATATATATATATATAACAGTGTATATTATGTGAGGCTCCCTCCTTCCCCTTGGACTCCTTGCTTCTGCTTGGTGCTGTGGAAGGAAAGCTGAAACATCTGTGGAATTTCACATGGACTTTGCTGCTATTTGAGGTCTTCCTGTTGGAATTAAAAGCATGGTGATTAAAATTTCATTATGCACTTCCAAGAAAAATGCTCCCTGTTTAGTAAAATAATTAAAAGCCTGCATGGCCTCTGCAGTAAGTGGCTGTGGAGGGATGAATGGGAGTGCTGTAGAAGAAGTGTACTTGCTTTAATCAGCATTACATTAACCAAGTGGGATCCAGGCAGGAGAACTGCTAAAAATCTATCATTCAGTAGGGCTGCACCATTTCCAGACTCTTGGGGAGTGCTCCATGATAATTTTGCATTTCAGACACACTGTGGTTGGGTCACATCAGAGTAAATCTAAGCCATATTCCTCCCCAGGGTGCTTATATAATCCAAAATAAATAAAAACTTCCTACATCAGAGTATACTGCATCAGAATACCACCCCTCTGTCAGCCTTCAAGGTATTTCTGCCAGCCTCTGTGCTACTTTAAGCTCCTATATAGGTGTCAAATGCTCATCTTGGCACTGAACTCAGTGACACAAATGCTGCATTTCAGCAGCAAACAATGTTGAAAGGGAGAACAAGGGACCTGTGGCACTCACTCCTCTGTACAGAGGAAGGGTGTATTTTCAGATTTTTTTTTTTATCCATCCACCCCTAAAGCTTTCTCTGCTCCTTCAAATGCATACAGGCTACTTTAAGTATTTGTATGTAGTGGCCACTAAAATTACACTGATTACTTCTAGGAGACTAAAGTCAGCAACAGGTGCCACCATGAGCAGCAACTTAAAAGTGTCTAAAAATGCATGGAAGTGGGAAAGGTTTGTCAAAGGCTCCCAGTAGCTCCTCCATTTAGTGCTGAGGCTACCTAGATTATACTTTGCCAAACTGCAGTATTCAGCTGCCTGTTTTCTAACTTTCCATATTGCTGTATCCAAATTAATGGCACACAATATGCTCCAGGGCTTGTGCACTGAACTTCTTGTAGCTGTTCACCACAAAAGCTTCTTCCCCACTAGAGCTGCTTCCAAACATCCTACAGCTGCTACTGTGACAGCAAATAGAACAATGAATTTCTTGTGCACAAACCTTTTAATATGGATCTCTCAAAGAGAAATACTGAAGTAGCCAAATTCCAACAATGGATTCTGGAAGCTGCTGTAAGATGCACTCAATTTACTGTAGAAACTCTACACCTTCTTTCCGCAGCTGAAAAAAACGTTCAGCTGTTTTTAAAAGCACGCCCTGCTTAGTCTACAAACTGGACACAAACCTTCAAAGATCTTTGCAATTGATCCAGCAATTTCTTTTAAGCAATCTAATGATTTAATTTAAGTTGCATGTATGAGGAGTCCCATTGAGGTATTCTCCATAAAATAAAACAAATCCCTAAGTGCAGCAATGTACAATAGTGTCAGAACCAGGCCCAGGAAGGTGATATTTCAGATGCCAGGTCTGAAACCTTTGGAGGGGTTTTGGTGTGTGTTTTCTTGTGTGGTGGCATCTTCCTATTTATTATTTTGGGTGACAAGGCATGTTCTCCTCTGCACTTTTCTCAATACTTGGCAAGGTTTACATTTCCTCAGGGTCTTTTTCCTAGCCATGTTCTCCTGTCACAACCAACAATTTTTGTTTTGAGCTTAGTAGCAAAATGCACAGTAATTGGACTGCAGCAGCATATGATGAAGATTTTAGGTCTGCTTCACCTCTCTGTCACCAAGACCTCTGCATGACCCTGCTTCCACAATCTCTGCCTTCCCTGCTTTTACTGGCTCTTGTGGGCTGTTAATCACATATTGTTTCCCTGACTCTAATTAGGGGGAGTCTAAACCGGGTTATTTATTCCCATAGTTTCTGGAAACTGTGGGTATAATGTACCCTGTACAATAACAGAAATATTACTCTGAAAGCAAGGTCCATAGACAGATTTGGGGAGGGGACTTTCCTTAGGGATTTTAGAGCAAGGTCTATGATATTTATTGCAGGAATATTTTTGTGCAGTTTGACTGAAAGGGGAGGACATTTTCCAGAAAGAACTTTTGTGTAATATATGGAGCACTTATTTATTATTAGGTATGGAGAATTTTGAATTCGGCAACTATTTTCCCTGCTGCCCCTGGCTAAGTTCCCACTACTGGCATAAGTCATGATAGCAAAATGCCACCTCTCTTAGCTAGAGAGGAGAGTTGCTTACTTGCTTGGGAAGAATTCAACAGCTTTGGATGGAAAGTTCTTTATCTTTTCTTTCAGTAGTGCCACTTCTAATGGCTTTGCAGTTCTCCAAATAAATGAAGCTGTTAAGTCTCATTTCTAAGCTCAACAGTACACATGCATTTTTCAAAACTTAAGCAGGAATTTTACAATTTTGTAGAATGCCCCAAATTCATCTTGGTAGTGTCATACCTGTGACCTGGGGTAGGTGCTGTTCTGCCTCCCCTAAGGCATCTCCAGGCCAGGCTGTGTGTCTTTATTGCACCTGGGATATCCACATGATGTTTCTCAGAGCTGCAGAGCAGTCAGTGCAGGCATCAGCCATGCTCACCCAGAAGGTGAGCAACTGGAAAGAGAAGGATTTTAGATGGTGACTAGGTATATGGTTGTATGTATATGGCACTAGAGAACTGATAAACATCCAAAGATTTTACAAACATCAGTTAATTTTCTGGAGCATGAGCAAGTGTCTTTCTTCACCCAGTTTTTCTGAACAATTTCCTTTACCTTTCAACCTTTGCTGCTCGTAGTAGAGCTCCTTCCCTCACAGTGAATTTGCAAAATTTGGTATTTCTGGAGAAACTGTTACTGTAGCCTGTTCTTTGAGGAAGTAAAAACCTTAAAGCCAATGTGTTGAAAGTCCAAAAACATTCATTTATGTCTTACTTCTAGCCATTCTCCTTATCTCACTGCTTGTTTCTCCTGACAACCATCTTGTACTCTTGCAGTGAACACTTATTTATGCAGATCAAAATACGGTATCCATAAATTACTCCAGAACAGCCCCATTTCAGTAGTGTTTTCTGTCTAATGCAGCCAAAAGCTCTAAGATACACTCAAGACTGTCATTCATGGCAGGAGCCTGGCTTAGTATTCAGCCAGTGCACTCTAGTCATGAGGTATTTTTTCAGTCAGTACTCTTAATCAGTCCAAAGTCTGAAATAGATTAACAGATCTAAAGTCATTAAAGACACCAGTACCAACCTTAAGAATATTTATGAATTCTTCAGATCATCTTCTTAACTCCAGATTAAATATTTGTTATTTTCAAGCACTTTCTAAAATTATCTTCATCGTAGGTATTTGGGTTGCTTTTGGTATGACCCTCATCTTCTTTTGACATCAAAGACAATCATGCAGAGAAAGAAATATGTTCACTAATCATAGCTTGTTGTTCCTTTTTGTTGCTAATCAAAATTTTTTACTTTTTTGAGAAGTATCCCAGTGTAGAGTCAATGAGGGATTTATATCAGGTTGTCCCCATTTATTTCAGTGTGTGGGAAAAGAATAAAGTGAGCAGTGTGCAAAGACACAACATGCTGATTGATTTTGCATGAATAATTTGGTGAATTAAATGAATAATTTGGTGAATAGTTTGTGGAAATGGAGTTGATTAGCAAAATCAGCCCAATTTGCCAGGTCCTATCACTGCAGAACAGGGCTACGGTTACTGGGAAAAAATATTCACAAAATTTCTCACTACCTAAATTCTGTTTCTCACACTCACACTTAAAATAGATTTACATTGGAAGATGTCTGTGCTAGAATCAAATTGCCTCCGGTTCTTTACAGAAAATATAAAAGGCCATGTAATTTTTATGTGAAATTTGTCATCTTTCAGCTGTCCTGCCCCATTGATATGGCACATCAAAAATGCTCATCACTGAGGGATTTCAGTGGCAAAGCATTTTATAATTGCTAATGAATCCAAAATAAAAAGTGCATGGAGGCTGATCATTCTTTCTTGCTCTGACCCCTCAAACTTTCATATTTCTCTTTATTCCTGATCAGAAAACCAGTAAATTCCGGAGCGTTTTCAAAATATAACTGGTCTTTTTTTAGATCATAGAAGTCAGATTTAACACAGAGTTTTCTATTCTGTCTTTCTGTACCTCAGAATCTTCCCACTGAACACTTTTCAAATTAGGATCCCTCTACAAAAGTTTGTTTACCTGACACAAGCACTTTTTAAGAAATGTCCTATGTGTTTGCTAAAACACCTGTGTAAAAAGGTTTGTAGGTGAGACAGACACAATGTTGTATCTATGTTAAGATATGAAAATGAAAATTCAGAAGTTGGTGGGTTTTCTTTCTATAACTTACCTTTGGGTATGCTTTAATAGTACTTTTAAAATACAATATTTTTTATAGGAAATGTTACAGGAAGCTAAGAAAATTTCCCTTTTTTCTTTGTGTCCATTGTTAATATGTATGAGAAATTACAACCTTCTCTTTCCCCCTCTCCCAGAAAAAATCCCTCTGCTTCAGAAATCCATTTATACTTGGATAGGAAGAGTAGTTTAAAGCATAGGAGAAAATGAATTAGGTGATCTGAAACATTTAGAATAAAAAGGGATTTCCAGAGCACACATGCATTTTTAAAAATTTTCTTTAGATATTATGGAGAAGAATATTTTGCTTTGTTTTCCTTCAGAATATAGATCATATTAATGCTGCCATTCTTTACAGACACGAACAAAAATCCATTATGTGCAAGTAAAGTAAGTGTATGATTAGAGTCAAATAGTTCACTGCTCTGAACATTAAAAATATCTACCTGCATGTTAACTTGACAACTGATTGGGGTGTAACCCTGGCACACAACTCCCTCAGTTCCAGGTAGTACATAGCCATAGCTTTATCTCATTGACTCAAACTACATTATTACATGAATGCATTGCTACCATTCAGGTGAATTATTGAGCCACATAATTTCTGTCCTTTGTTACTCATTCTTAAACTAGGTCATTGAAGTGCTGTGATTACAGAATATTATTGTTCTAGACTGATCTGTGGTTGCTCTTATAAATTACTGGTCTGATTTTCTGAAGCTGATTTTTTCCCCTTTTTTGGTGAATTCCATTTTCGATCTCATTTTGTTTCAAGTTATTTGGTTTATGTAATTTTGTCATCATAGCAACATCGTACGTGATTAGAGAGATGTAGTGTTTCTAAAGGACCAAGAAAAAACACTTAAAAAAGAACCACTTTCCCTTTGATCAGCAACCCATAGAAACCTGCTGGCTTCTTTCAGACTTTATAGCTCTTTTAATTAACTTAGTACTGGCTTTGCTATTATACAGAGCTAAACCACTGTAAGAATGTTAAGGCGATAATAAACATCTCATTTAAATCCACTAAAGAGAGAAAAAAGTAATTTACAGCAAGATCTCTGTCCTTAGTTTACCCTTTTGTGTCAAACATTTGGAGAACATCTGGGAACTGACACAGTTTTTCTTAGGACATAAAGGAGTCCCTCTGGAGGAAGCAGGCTCTCTTAGTGAGTGAGATGAGAAACATCCATTCTTTGCTGTCTAAAATATGTCTAAGAAGCTGGGATCAGTATCAGCTTTCAAAATTTTCTTCATTTCAATTTCCTTCTTTCAGCGACTGCAACCCCCAGTTTTAGAATTATAGCAACCTTCTAATTTTTTATTAATTTTTTATCTTTTTCAGCTGAAGCCTCAATCCACTGATGACTTTTAATCCATGGATTTCCAAAAAGGAGGAAAATTTGACTCAAATAAATGCATTCTGACTTAAAAATTGGTATTATATCTATGGTATGGAAGAAAAAGAGATCTCATTATTTTAACAAGCTTCATGGTTACCTTTAGGCAAAGAAGGGAGGAGTTTAGAGAGGATTTAGGAAAGAATATTGGAAATAATCCAGAAATTGAGAAAGCACGTTTCCCACAGCAAGAGATTTAAGAAGTTCAATTTATTTATTTTTTAAATAGTAGTTTGAGAGATGATTTGATCAAGTGTGGCAAGTACATCCATGAATAAACAGTTGCAGGTGCTGTAGAGATTGTTCATCCACTGATGATCAGCAAGAGGCTGAAACTGATCATGTTCCAAATGAAAAGAAAAATGGGAATTTCTGGCCATGATTGTACCAAAACTCAAATGGAGGGGGTAGAATCTGGGTTGCTTAATACCCATAAATCCTGAATAGGTATATTTATCAAATTTATTCTCTTTGTCAGATTTTGCAGACATGTGGACTATGCAGGCAAGTGGACTATTTGATAAGCCCTTCATGTCCTGAAAATGCCTGCTGCCACAGAACTGGCCTGAACTAAATTTTTCATCTCAGGTGATAATACTTAAATTCAAAATGCACATTCCAAATGAATTTGATAAGCAATGATCTTTAAAGTACATTAGATAGTTTTTCCTTTAATAACTTAATTTTGATTTTTTCAGTGGCTAAGTTAAGCTTAATATTCACTCTTTATACCCAGATTTGTAACAAGGAAGTCATACAGGGTGCATCTAGGCCTAGCTGCAGGTCTGAACATTCAGCAGTGTCCATCCCAAATCCTGCATGCATCCATCCTAATCTGGGACCATTTCATGTCTCACCACTTCTTTGTCTGGCTAGTCTTGTCCTAGGAGCTAGGAAACACTCTGAATGTTCTAGCTAGGGCACAGTCATTGTAATTAGAGAGTGGAAAATTGCTCTGCAATTGCACAGGGACACTTACATGGTATCTGCTGTGAGAAGCTGAGAACTTTCTGAAAAGGATGTGTTTTCCACTGAGGGACAAGGATCCTTTGGGGATTGATCCTTGCTGACTACAGAGACATCTCTTTGGCAGGCACTAGGCAGTGCCCCTTTGGGGAAGCAGCACGAGGGATAAGGCACCTTAGGATGTGACATTTATTGCTCAGCTTCTTGAAAGCCTGAACCTCTTCAAGATTTTCAGTGAATCCCGTGAAACCTTCTCTTAATTATAAGTTGTATTAATCCACTCAGGAACAACAGCAATCCAGTATGGTTTGTCACTATTATCAGCTAACCAAAGCAATTTCAATATTGGACTGAGTCAATCCAGAGGGCTGAAAAGACTTGCAAAAAGCTCTGTAAGTTCCAACAATGGATAAATTAGAGGTAATTGTGAGCTGTTTCTGGATATTCTTTGAACAGGAGAAATAGCTGAGCTCATTAAGACTACAATTCCTTGCAAAACAACTTTTTCAGTCTTAGTCATGAAACACCATACACAGACAAATTGTCTGCTCTTAAACCCAGTCCCTAATGCAAGCAGTTTTTCAGGAATGGGGCAGGTTGTCTCTTTACCCTCACCTCTCTGTCACTAGCCCCAGTAGTCTCATTGCAGAAATGTTGTGCTTTTCTCGGCTGTGTTAATAGTTGTCACTGTTGCTAACCTAAAAGTACTGCTGTACTTGGCACTTTCATCTCTTCCTTCTTGCTTGCCAATAGCCCCAAACTGCTTGCTGAGGTGGAGAAAGAATTGGATTGATCCAAGCTCCGTGATGAGACACATACCTGGATTCTACTACTAAATTTATTTGGAGTTCTTTCTCTCGCTGCTTGCTGTTGTTTCAAGAAAGGTTGAAATTCTGATGCTGATGGTGCTTATGGGCTGTTGTCTGAACAACATGTTTTACTGTTCAGAACTAAAAAGGAAAATAGCTCTTTTCAAAATGCGATGTGGGTGCCATGATTATTTCACTCCAGCAGCTTCATTCCATTGAAACAGTGATGAAATTATCAAAACATTGGCTCAGAGTTCTTGCTTGTATATGTTGCCTCACAAAATGTAGGAATTCAATGCACAAAGAGTACAATGCACAGAGAGTAAAATAATGAGATTAACTGCATGTCTTTGTGTGTCTTTAGCTATTTACAATTATGAGAAAAATAGAGGAAAAATATATTAAATTCTGTGGGCTTTGTAGGAGTTTGGTATCTCACAGGACCCCTTTTAATATCTTCAGTTCTGTGACTTTGGACTAATACAGTGGCTTTCAAATTCAAGTCCACCCTGTGCTTCCAAACTGTCATTGAATGAATTGGCAGTCTTCATCTTTTTTATTTCAATGGATCAAAACATTTGATCAAAACAAACAAGTTACAAACTCAAAAGTTTTTTGCTTATATATTTGTTAGGAGGCAAAAATTTTACATATCCTATTTCTGCATTGGCAACACGATTTGTACAAGTCCCCGGAATGCTTCATTGACTCCAATCCACTTCGTAGTCCATTGGGTATGAAATAAAACCAGAGGAAAATTGGCATTTACTGTCACCTTTTCACTTCAAGGGCCTATTGTGCATCCCAAATATCTCTGAAGACATGGTAATGCATTACAAGGCCATCCATCACAAGCATGAAATCACTGATGGTGTTACACAGAAGATTTTAATACCATAGGGATTGTCTCTGAGGTATGAACTTTGTGCGCTTGGTGATAAATGACCGTGGATTTTATCCGAGGAAAACAGGAACAGAAAGGAGTGCTAGGCTGCCATTCCTGCCACATTTGATGTTTGGTCTTGGTGGCTCAGCCATGTAGGTTCATGGGAGAAGATTCCAGAGCTGGGACTGTTTTGACATCCTAAGAATGACTGGAATATTCAGGAATATTCACTTGCTGTTCACACAGGTTAAGGCGGGAGGGAAGAAAAATAGTTTTACTGAGAAGATGCAGCCAACAACAGGGAGGCCATTTCCTCTCCATACACCTTGTTAGTTAGAGCTTTACATCCAACTTGCTTCTGGCAACTACAAAATACATAATAAAATTAATAACAGTTCATTGCCTCCAGCTGCTCACAAGAAACAGATGCAGTTGTGGACCTATTTAGTCAGCATTTCTTCCTTCCCAGTTATACCTCGTCTTGAGCAGGGAATATTTGAATAATGAAATGTGTATTTTACTATGAAGTAGGGCAGATATAAATAAAATTATTCTCCTTAACTGCTGCATTTTACTAAGAAGCAGTTTTACAGTTAAGCACAGGATTGTGAGGAATGTGCAGTTTTGGCTTCATTCATTTGGGACGTTTCCTCTCAGTTGCATCCAGCGTGAGATAAATGTGCAGAGCAAGGAGAGTTCTTTGCCCTGACATGAAATGGCTGATCTTACCCTCCATCTTGGGCATACTCTTGGATTTTGTCACCTCCATGAATCTTTCTTTTTCCTTTACAAATGAGAGACAATAGCTTACCCATACCTGTGACCCCTCTGCCAAGGCATCTCTAGAAATTTTTGTTTGAAATGTTGCAGATCCCCTTTTCTGAAATGGGTTGTGACCCAGGCATGTATCCACTGCAGAAAGATTTCAAGGGAAATCACATGAGTTTCTAAGACTATTAGAAACATGATTTAGATGTCCTATATCATTCAGGGTAAAATATTTTCCCCTTGCTCAAAAGTATCTAATTCTGTCTGAAAGTAGGAGCCAGCAAAAGAGGAATTTTTCCATTTAACATTGACCTGCATATAAGGATAGCCAAATCAGCTTGGTAAATGAAGCCTTGGATAAAAACTTTGCAAGACTTTAGAACTCCCGTATAACCCAACTGACAGAAAATTGAGAGGTTATTCAGATAGTCAATTACATCTTAAATGAAAAACAAGCTGGAAGCATTCATAATTTAGAAGAAACTTGTAAGTCCCAAAAGAAAGAAAAGAGAAACTATTTTAGGTACATTTCTACTTCAAATTAAAGAGTCATTTAATGGCTAGAGCTATGCCTGCAGCTTACATCACGAAAAAAATTAAATTAAATAATAATAGCAAAAAATGACAGTAATACATTTAGACAGCCTTATTTAAAGAACCAGGGGACTGGAAACAAATGGTTACAGCTAGAGATATAAATAGTCCAGGTAAAAGATAAAGATAATAATGAAATATGAAACACCAGGCTAGGAAGAATTATAAGTGGCAGCACCAAAGGCTTTTATTCTGCAGCTCCCCATGTCCTGACTGTCCAAAGAGGCACCTGAGAAGTTTGGCATCATGGTGCTCTCACAAAGGAATCCCCTGAAATTAAGCACTGGCTGGCTCCTCCCCTGCCCTGCCACTTTCTGCTGTCCTTCTCCTTCAGGAAGGACCTCAGGGAGTCCATCTTGGCCAACTTCTTTCATGGAGATGTTGGGAATTTTTAATCAGATGTGATTTCTTTGAAACTGACCAAAAGGTTCAGACAATGTTTTGGAGGCAGGAGAGACACAGGCACTCATATAGTGATTAAATACATCTAATTACCTTGGGAATGCAGGTAAAAAGTAATGCCCCAGTGAAGAATTTAATTTAAAAGGTGCTTTTCTTGCATATGCTCTGTGATTATTTGAGCTTCTCAATCTTGGTTATGAGAGCAAACCTCATCATCAGTGTACACAAATATCCAGAGAGGGGGTGCCAAAAGGAGGGATATAGGCTCTTCTCAGTGGTGCTGAGCAATAGGACAAGAGGCAATGGGCAGAAACTGAAGTTCCACATGAAGTGGATGGACACAGGAAGTTCCACCTGAACATGAGGAGGAACTTATTTAATGTGTGGCTGATTGCACATGAGAACAGATTGCACAGAGAAAATGTGGAGTCTCCCTCACTGGGTGTATTCAAGAACCATCTGGACACAATCCTGTGAAATGTGCTCTGGGATGACCCTGCTTGAGCAGGAGGTTGGACCAGGTGCCCCACTGACATCCCTTTTAACCTGACTGGTTCTGTGATTCTGTGAGCTTTATAAACAATCCAGAGCTAGGAAAGTAAGAATTGTGGGGCTGCAGAGATTCACAGATTCATCTTACAGTGACTCATACATTTAATTCTTTCATTACCTTGCCTTTTTCTTAAGATACTCAAGCTGACTTCTGCTGAGAAAGACACTTTTCCCAAATTTGCTAACATCTACATTTCAGCGGTGGTAACACTGCACGTTTTTGAGAATCTTGCCATTTAGTGTGGCAGAGAGAATGTTTTTCACACTGGAAGAATGATTCCAGAAATGGGGAGACCATGTTCAAGCCAGTGTTATACTGGTCACAGATTGGGCATTGAGCAATACTGAGAGATAAAATGACTTGCTAATAAGAAAACACAAATTTGCTACTATGAAATAAAGTTTAAAAATACAGGAAAATTATTGAGTTCATGCTTAATATAAGAAACTTTCTGCACTACTCCAATGTTGTCATGGCTTTGCAGATCAGCCTGCACTGGCCTCTGCATCCTACCCTGGGCTTGGTAGGTGCTGGGAAGCTCCCAGAGCTGTGTCTTTCCTGCTCCCAGCTGAGGCTGAAAAGTCAGGCTAGAATGCAATTTCCCTCTGAGGTTTTTTTTATTTGCTCATGACCAGCCATACTCCTGAGTTCCTGTTATCCCACCTTTTGAGGGCTGCAGTTTGGATTCACATTTCCATTTTAAACTAGAAGCAACGGAGACCTGGCTTTAGGTATCAGTCTGTTCTGTTCTGTTTACTGTGCCCCTAGAGCAATCCACAGATAGGTCAATCTGTTTTGTCGTGAGATATGAAATGTATAAGATTTATTACACTTTTTTTGCTATAGTCATGACTCCACATATGACAGTAAATCTAAAGGATGACAGATATGTTGTTTGGATGGCACAGCACTCTGATATGCTTTGTGTAATAGAATAACAGAGGTTTACCACCCTGCAGCTGAACTTGTTTCAGGTCTTTCCTTAGAATGTAAATACTCAATCTTTCAAGGGCTACAGATACTCTTCTGCCTTGAGCTTTAGCAGGTACAGACCTCTGATCCTCTACATAATAATATGAAATCTGCTTGAGCATTAATTCTGGTCTTACCTGTGGTTTGAACAAGAAGTGTGGCCAGGCTGTTATTTTATTGGATTTTAGACACAGTAGATGACATTTTCTTGGAAAAGTCACTAGAGTGATTTAAACTGTAAAACCTTTGAAAAACATAGATTCTGCAAATTATATTCCTTGCACAACCATATAAGGAACATCTATAAATGCAGGTCATTACTAAATCCCTTCAGGAAATATAAACAATGGCCATTGAGTATGTTTGGACAGGATTGGGCAGTTTGGGTGCAATGGCATTCTGGGACAGGATATACTGTGGCATGTCTTATTAGCTGTTGACTCCCTTGGTTGATTATGACAGCTTTCATGTCACTGCTGAGCTCTTCTGAAGAAGAAGATTTTGGGTGCATGCATAAATATTAGGATGTCACAGTATAATTCATTTAAATAATCAGTCAGCTAGCTGATAGCTGACTGATGATATGTTTGAATTAGAGGGAAACAGATTCAGGGTAACTCCTGGCTTGTTAGCTGGAGTGCTCACCAGTTAATGTAAGTGTCTGAGTGTCACATTATTGAAATGGTCTGCTGGACTGGGCCTCTCAGGGCATGTAGGCACTAGGAGGTTAAAGCATGTATCCCACACAGGCTTCAGTTTCAAGCAGTCCTGAGACTGATGCTCAGTTCTACTGTCTCAAGCCATGTCCCTTGTCTTTAAATTATGTGAATACTTGAGTAGGGTTTTTTTTAAATGACACTCTTAAATATAGTGTCCAAGATTTCGATCACTGTATATGCTAATTACTTTGTTGCTGACCTTTAGCCCCTAAATCAAAAAATACAGGCCATACATGGCATTAAATTCAAGTATTCCATTGAAAGTCATAGAAAGGGTGGGCTAAAATGAGTGAACCCACAGGGATATGGAGTTACAGAATATCAAGGAGTCTACAGTGAAATACTGAGCTCTTGGAATGATGAGTAATTGTATCATTATAAATGTCCACTGGCCAACGCATTGGCTTGGAGAAGTGTTGCTGCATGATGAAATATGCAAGCAGATCGAAACCCTGCTGCTTGCAGGGACGTCATGCAGAGATAGATGGGGACAGAACACAGCTTTCTTTGTCATGATGGAGCAGTTTCAACTGCTCTAGCAGCCTATCCTTAGGCTGGTGGAAACAAAAGCTTGAGACACACCTGGGTCTTACAGCGTGCTGTAAAAGACACAGCACTAACTGGGTGCCCAGCTCCTTTGTCCCCTCCTCACAGCACCTATCCTCAACTTGATGCCTGACCCCAAGCACCTCTGAAGAAGCACTGTGAGCCAGCACAGCTGTTTGTTAGTGCTCAGGTGGAGCTAACAGACCCAAATCAGCAGTTACTTTCTAAAAATGACAATTTCAGCCCTCTTTTGAAAGAAGGCAGCCAGGTAAACTCTTACCGTGAAATGTGCTATAACTATGCTTAGCACGGTGCGCTACAGTGAATATTTTGATTTAGCTTTCACAGCCCTGAAAACACAGGGCAGCGTCTGGCAGTGCAAGAGCCATGCAAATTTCATGAGTAGGGAAACAGCAAATTCCTGCACTTCTCACTGACACTGGCTTAGTGCAGGCTCTCGCTTGAAAAACAGCCTCAGAGCAAGGGGTTGGAAATCCAGATGCAGCACAAAAACGAAGCAGCAAGGCTAAGCAGACCAGAATCTGGCATTTTCTGAAGGATAGGAAATGAAAAGATCCTCTTATTCCTTTTCCAGTGACACAGGGCACATAGTTACATAGAGTGCTCTGTGGTGTGTCACCCCCAGTAGTTTATCTGGGGGTGCTCCAGGGATGCTCCAGGGATGCCTGCAGGTCCCTGAGGTCGGTGCTTTGGGTCCACATGCATGAATCCCCATCTTGTATCTAGATCTGTCTCTAAACAGCAGCAGATCTGTCTTTCTCCAGCTGATTCTGGAAGTAATGGTGGTGCGGCAGAGGGATTTACTTAGCCAAAGTCATTAAAAAATAAAAGACCCTGTGAGAACATGGTAATACATAGTATAGCATATCTGTAAATATGGGCCATGACCAAGGAGTATATTTAGATAATTATCTTGTTGTGGTAATATTTTTTCCTTGTTTGCTGATTGGTATTTAAATTTGTGGGAAATTTGCAAGGACCTTTATCTAAGTACTCATAATACCCTTCCTAAAAATTTCAGATGATGTAAGAAAAGAGAAACTGACTATTGCCAGGGCAAAATTATTCCATCTATTTTACAGCTGAGCAGGTGAGGGGGGAATTGATCAGGCAGCCTGCTGAAGACACCAGTGCTGTGTTTGTGAGTTTTTCTAACAGAGGTCTTATGAAATCCTATCTGATGCAGCCACATCCTAGACAGTCAGAAATAATGTACAGATATATACAGCAATTCCAAATATCTCCTGGGGCAGAGTGTGCACACAGGAATAGCAACACTATGCAGCCTGTGGAGATACCAATGAGAAAACCAAATTAAGAAACAAGAGAATCCTTTGCTTTTTGTTTGGTCAGGTTTTTATTTACTTTCTTATTTTTCTTAGCTTTTGTTTCCCCTGGAGTACTGTCTTTTCATCTTTTATCTTTGTAACAGAACATTTAGTTTTCAGTAGTACCCAGCATGCAGTTCCATCAATAAATATTTTTACACTTGATGACTGAAAAGTGTCCAATATCAACCTGCTGATCCTGTTTGTGCATGAGAAACATCAGAATCCTGATCTTCCAGAGCACATGTAGTTACTGTGAAAAGTAAATACGGCTCCTAATTTGCCTTACCTTTTGCAGTATCTATGCCCAGTTACAATTTCTGGAAAAATATTGGTACTTACAGATCAAAACATAATGATGTCAGGGAAATTTAGACAGAAAGCTGATATAATTCCTAAAAGCTTAAGCACTGTATAGAATCAGCAGCTTTTAGCTCTACTTTTCCACTTTTAGCTTTATTTTTTTATGTCTGTCATAGAAATACCATTTCACATTTTTCTTCTCTTACCTCTAATTTATTTCCCAGCATTTTTAGTGATGCAAGACTTGTTGATAGATGTGAGAGAAAAAGTGTATGAATACTGGTGCAGAAAGTATGGTTGTAAATGATGTTCATGCTTTCCATTAGGTTGCTTTTAGTTCGTCAATAAGGCTCAGTAATGGAGGAAGATAGCATGCTTTCCAAAATACACAAAAAATCTGCCACAAGGTTACACCCTACTGTGCTGTTCAAGCAGCAAAGAGTATTGTCAGTAGGGACTGCTAGCTATGCAGATGGATTTAGCTCCTTAGAAGCATCAGAAATTATGTTCTGCAAAACTGTAGGACTGTGTGCTCCCTTCTATTTATGCTGTCTCTGGGGCCTTAGTGCATACTACAAAACAGTTATAATAATAAGTAACTTGAGTCCCAGTGTGCCTTGTAGAGAAGCACAAGGAAGCTGGCTGTTTAAAAGCCTGTCTGGCCTTTAATTAGCTCCTCCACAGAGCCAAGCAGCACACCCTGCACTGTGCAGGAAGGAGCAGTCCTGTACATGTTTGGACCACACAGCTTCCCACCCCTCTGGCTGCTGGTCTGGAGGCTGCTTGCTTGCACGTCTGCCTGTACATCATCCGTGATGTGGCTTAGCTCCCCAGGGAAACACAGGAGGGTGGACTGAAGTGGGCACCAAGAACAGCACAGTTCCCCTTGGGAGTATGGTCAGGATCTTCTCCCATCACCTCTGACTCAGCAGCTGAACCCTGGGCACATCTTTTGCTTAAGAGTTTCAGGGAATGATTTCCAAAGGTCTTTGGACTGAGAAAACCAAACACCTGTAGAGGTCTCTCTTCACTTGGTCAGAGGAGATTTATCTCCTTTCCACCAAGGCTCTTCCCTTTTGCTCTGCAAATCCTCTCCAGCAAAAGCTGATATCATGATAAAGCTTTCAGAAATTATCATTTCACAGGTCGAGGTAATTCATACAGAATCCTTACTATTCAATTTATTCTGCCATTTTTGGAGTGATGAATTCACAACATACAGCAGTAATCGTCAGGCAGCTGTATCTAAACCATGTAATAGCTGGATGTTCTAATGGGAATTGACAGCTGACATGTACAAAAGTGCTACTTACCATGGCCTGAAATTGAGGGAATTATGTGACAAAATTAAATACTTGCATGCTCCCAGGCAGCAGCTCTGATTTTAGTAAGGAACAAAGAAATAAAATTACTGCACAAAAATTTCCTGTCTGATAAGTTTGATCAGAGTTTTATATCTACAATATACCACTTCAAACTATGCCACCAGGTATGCACGTAAACACATTCATCTTGATGGATGTCCCAACTTGCTTTACACAAGAAACAACACAATTTCCTGCAACAGCAGTATCTTTGAGGAGGGAAAAAAAAACCCCAGAACAACTACCCAGCTTTCTTAATCTTTTAACAGGCAGCCATTTAAAAATACTTCTTTGTAAAATTTAGTTAGCACATGGCAGTCATTTGACAGTATTTTTCTTCCATCATATAGATTTTGAAGGTAACTTTATCACCTTAATTTGGTAGCTCTGATTTTTACCTTTTTTACCCTGTAAATATTTAAGTTTGTCAAATCCTACCCAAAAAAAAAAACCCAAAACTTACAGCAATCCTGTGCTCTGCTTTTAGACAAGTGTACTTTGTAAGTAAAAATGACAAGTTTCTCCAAAAGGGATTCCCATAGGTGGACTCTGCAGGTGGGAAAGTGAAGGAACTCAATAGGTATCAGCCTTTTTTGCTTTCCAAACTGCCAGGTTAGCAAGGATCAGGTGGTGGTGTAATGCCTTACACATACTCAAAATATCTTTCCAGCAGGGGGATGTAGAATTCCAGTTTTTTATGTGTTGCAAGACTGGTGGGATGATTATTTTTCTATGTCACGAATACCGGAATGGATCTATTTCAACAGAGAACAAAATAAGAGCAAAAAACCTGTGCAAATTTGTTTGAAGAATTCCCAAGTCTGAGCAAATGTTAAATTGTTTCTTTTTTTGTAATCTGAATAAATGATGACCAAGAAGGCATTTTAATCACTTACAAGATCACTGCCTGAGAAATGATTGGGCCAAATATTCCTGAATCTGGTCAGAAGAAATTATGGATGAAAAGTGAGATAGCATATTGACGGTTTAGAAACTATTTGGCCAGTGTGCAGCTTGCTTAAGACAATGTAAACTGGATCTCACATTGCTCTGGAGCATGTTTTTCCATGGAAAAATCAAGTTAAAATAATGTAGTATTTAATAAAAGAAATAAAAAAAATTGCTAGACACTCTAGAATCTTTCAGCCAACAAATAGAATTTCCCTTGCTAACATAGTTCAATGCTAGGGAAAAACCTGATCCCAGGAGCCCAGTCCAAAGCAGTTTATTTGAATTTTGACAGGTGTATTAAGCATTAGCACCTGCCACTGAATCTCATGTGGTCACTGACAGCCTGCGCCTGTGGAGCCAGTCTGAATCCTCTCTTTCCAAGACAGAAAGGAAGTTGTAGTTATGTCATAATAAGGGCAATCCCCTGCCTCTTCCTCAGTT
Organism: Agelaius phoeniceus; assembly: GCF_051311805.1. Lineage (NCBI taxonomy): Eukaryota > Metazoa > Chordata > Aves > Passeriformes > Icteridae > Agelaius > Agelaius phoeniceus. The sequence goes on from NC_135266.1 coordinate 32,585,979, forward strand.
CTCATGAGAGAGGTGAAACCTGGCTTAATTTTTAGGGCAGTGCACCTAAATCTGATTTACTTAATGATCAGCCAGAGCTACTCAAGGCAGGTGGGAGCTGAGCCAAGTGCTATCCCAAAAACTGCAAGTGGAAGTCTCACCTGCTGCCTTATGAAGGGCCTGAACTTCAGCTCAGGCAGCAAATGTTGGAGAATCAGAGTATATTCTGAGTTGGATGGCACTCACCAGGATCATCAAGTCCAACTCCTGGCCATGTGAAGGGCACCCCAAGGGTGCCTGGGAGTGCTGTCCAAATGCTTCTTGAGCTCTGTCAGGCTTGGTGCTGTGACCACTTCCCTGGGGAGCCTGTTCCAGTGCCTACCCACCCTCTGGGTGAAAAACTTTTTCCTGACATCCAACCTAAACCTCCCCCACCTCAGCTTCAGGCTGTCTTCTGTTCACCAGCCTTCCTCTGTCCACCCCTGGCTGGTGTAAACCAACAGCATTACATTGAACAACACAGGGTTCAAGAGGACACACCTGTGAAGCTGGCATCTACCCAGAGCAGGGTGTGTAGGTGCAGCCTTTGGAATCCTTTTTTACTCTGCCTGAGACACAAACCTGAAAGAGAAAGAGAAATAGATTGGGTTAATTCTTCTTGCACTCCCAGTTGCCAGACCGAATTCCTTCTTCCTCACACTCACCCTGTTTCATTTTTCACCCAAAGATTGCTGGTGCATGAAGAGATGCCAGTTGGAATTTATACTTTTGACTGAAAGCTACTTACTGTTCTTGTTGATGTCAGTTGAAGAAGGAAACATTTCTTATTTAATCATAGCAAATTGCATGCAGAGATATAAAATCATTACACAAAACAAAGTGACTGGTTAATCCAATTAAGATATCCTAAACTAAAAAAACAAGCTGTTGTCAATATAGCAGTGTCAATTCTCACCAGAGCTTTGAATTATCCAATAATATGGCTCTTGCAGGGGTCTAGTCCTGCTTTTATTGAAGACAATGGCAGAATTCCCAATGGCACCAGGAGAAGCAGAGTCCACTTAATAATCTGCAAGCTGCTGGTTCAGTAAGAGTCATAGTAATTACACATATGGCCATATAAAGAAGTTCAGCTGAAAGTAATTAAAAAAATATGGAAGAGAAATTCTGTTGTAATAGAAAATTACTGAAGACTTAGATTGAAGAGATAGAAGGTAATAAATCATTTGACATCATTATAAAATGTGGACAAACTGTAAGAGACATATAAGGGATATCAAGATGGACATAAAAAACAGGTCTGTATGAATGAAATCTTTGAAACCTTTTTTTCAGCATTAAGATAGAATTTTACAGGTTTAATTACATGCTGAGTTTTGCACTGTTGGAAGAATAATTTCAGCAGGGCTGTGAAGAGTATAAATTAGTATATTACTGACTTAATCAGATTTGTGTTCCTTGAAATAGGGAGCTGGCTTCAAAAGAAGGGGAATAAAAAGAGGGAAATGTGTGTAGATGTTACAGCTAGAAGGAACCATTTAAAATTCCTTCAGGGGAATTTCAAGTTAAATTTGGAAATAGTTTGTCTCCAGAGGTTGTGAAATCTTTATTAGTAGCAGTCTTTGAGAGTAGGTGTTAGATAAACTTTTTTTAGGAATGTCAAGAAAAAGAGCAGATCCTGACTTGGGAAGGGACGGTAGGCTAGAGAACGTCTTGAAACCCTTCCAGGCATATTTTCTTTCATTTCTATTTTTATTTTTTCAAAGTGATGATTTCTTCTAATTTATAGGTCTCATAATTTTACTCACTGCTCCTTTACAGAATGTAAAGACTCCTATTTGGCATCTGGTCTGGTTTTAAGAGGGTTATAAAATAAAGATTCCCTTCATCACACTTATGATAGCAAGAATGGTGCCACTGCACTAAGTGTTGTACTCAGCAAGCATTAGAGGGCCAGCTCCTCTGAGGGTTTTGGGCTAAAACCCTTTGTGCCTTTGTGCACATGGTGAATCACCCTCATGCCACATGGTCCACGCAGTGTTGTTCCACTCTGTTTGGAGAACTCAGTTGCACTTCCCATTTTCTTCCTCTGAAAGTACTCACACTGTAATAAAATCATTCTTTTGGTCGCTGATGCAGATTTGACTCTGTTCCCTGATCATATCTCAGTAGAACTGAGATGCCTAAGTTGAAAGTTCCTTACCTCTTATCACAGACATGTTTTATGAAAAATCCTTTCCTTAGGATTTTTCTCCTGAGAAGCCGAGAGGCCTCAGAAACAAAATGTAAGCAATGATTATCTGCTGCTGTGGAATGCAACAGGTGGATCTGTGATTGGTCTCATGTGATTGTTTCTAATTAATGGCCAACCACAGTCCAGCTGTTCGGACTGTCTCAGTCAGTCACAAGCCTTTGATATCATTCCTTTTCTATTCTTTGGTGGCCTTCTGATGAAATCCTTTCTTCTATTTTTTTAGTATAGTTTTAATATAATATATATCACAATAAATCAAACTTTCTGAAACATGGAGTCAACATTCTCGTCTCTTCCCTCATCCTGGGACGCTTGCAAACACCACCACAACCTCTCCTCCAGATAAGATGAAAGGGGGAGGTACCTTCCAGGCATGTGAGGTAAGTGCTGCCTTGCAGTAATAATTCTCCTCCCCTGACCATACTGAGTCCTAGCCTAGACCACACAACTCCCAAACCTAGGAATTTCAACCTGGTTGAAGGCTTTTAGATGGATTTAGTCTTTAACTTTCATCAGTAGGATGCTTTCTCCATTTTTTTCAACACTCAGTGGCTCTTTCTTCACAGCCAATGATGTTTCTATTCTTAATCTTTTACCAGCAATGTCAAGTGTGGGCCTTGTTTTTACCATATCTGTCATAAAGGTCCTACCAACACTTGCTTCTGAAGCAACTATTTTGATTATAATCTTTCCACTCACTGCCCTTTACCTTCACTCTTGGTTGGGTCTGGTAAAATGACCCTGCAGACAGGAGCATGGACACTACCACCATGCAGTTATAAGATGCCAAGAAGAGATTTTGCTGCCAGTGGGGCCTAATACCCATGTTAATGCCAGCCATCTGCCATCATTTAGGCATTTTCCCAGACTTCAAAAAGTTGTGCTGGTCTTTCACTATTGTTTTGATATTCAGAATTTGCTTTTAAGGATTGATCTCACAGGGAGGCATTTCAGTTCTAGCCAAGTACCTCTATCAAATTTGATTCTGTGCTTTAATGTTTCCTTTCAACATCCAATGTTTTGAAGTTGGATTCCCAATCTAGATTCAATTCTTTTTCTGAAATAATACAATTTTCCTCTTGTGGTGTACTGTAGTGACATTCACTGCACAGACTCACAAAATTAGTCTGCCATGAAACATGACAGAATTTTTTCATCTTATTGTTTTGTCATCTTCTTACTAGTTCTGTTTCTGTTTGGAGGCATGGGCTGGGGGAAAGAAAATCTGTACTAACCACTGTGAAGAAAATTAACTCTAGCCCAGCTGAAACAAGCACACTAGTACACACACTGAGCAGTACAGCTCTTGTCAGGCACCTGACAGTTGATTCTGAATCAATCTGAAAAATTCTGGAAAAGTGCTTGGAAACCATAGTGTTCACCATTAGCCACAGCAGTTGTAAGAGGGAACTGTGAAACATCCTGGCCCCAAAGAAAATAAAATGAAACCCATACTGTAAGGGAGGTGATGGAGAAAAATACAGCAGATCAACTCATTTGATCAATACCAGCAAAACTGTAGTGGGCTACTGTTGTTACTAATGGACATCCAGACAAAGCTCAGCAAATACAGCCTGTGTCAGGATGGTTTCACTGCTCTTAATGCCTGATCTTGCAGTAAAGGTGTTGCAGCAGTACCTATCCATGCTGAAATCATGCCCTCAAGTGCACCATAGAACCTTCTAATGATGAAGATAACGAACCATTGAAATTAAGATGCTGATATTGTGAAACATCTTTGTTGAAGGTCTTTAAATGGAAGCAGAATAAAAAGCTATCTGGAATGATGTAGTTAGAGATGATCCTGCCTTTGGGCAAATAGACAAAGTAATTGACCTCTTCGTGTTCTGGCCAGGTGCATTTTTTAACTTTATAACCTTACATTTTCACTGGATAGTAAGCCTTGCTAATCTATTTTTCTGAGGCTCTTGTACTGCCTCAGTGCAATGTTGATGCATCAATCTTCAGAGTGACATCTGAGCACTAGTAATGTCTGCTATTGAGTTTGCCTGCAAAATTACATTCCAAAATGACATTATTCTAAGATTGCTCTGAATGTAACGAGTCACCTCCCTTCCTGCTGCCAGGTTTTTCAGGTCTTTGAATCTCCTTTCACCCAGAGAAAGCCTTCAAATGTGATAAGCTATTTACTGTCAAGGATGGCAGCTCCATACTTTTTGACTTTAATGAGGGAAAATATATCTCTAATGTATAGAAGTTTGCAGGTTGGTTATTTTTGTGGATTACATGCAAAGAATTCCTTGCCTTTTAAATTCTGCGTGCCCCTCTCTCCAGCTTACCTACAGAATTTGCCTGATGGCATAATTTGGTTTTGTAACAGGAATGGGTATTAAAATTATCATTAGGGTATGTGTCTACCAGATTTATCTCTACCAAGTTCCAAAGCACTTATTCAACTGGGTTTCTGTTTGCTATTATAATTAATTAAAATGTTATTTGGTTGGTAGCCTGGAAAATGCTTCTGTAGAACAATCCAGATAGAAAAGATTCACACTTTCTTCCTGGATTCTGCTTTGTTTGGGTGTAATGATCCACTCACTGACTATGATATGACAGCAAATTCCTATGGATTTCCTTGAAAAGAGGGACAAGTCTAAGAATATTTGTTATGATGTATTTGAAATGAGTTTCAATGAGTTTATTTATGTAAATAAACAGGGTTTAACTGCATGGCTTCCTGCTCTAGATAAGACCCAGGACCCTCCAAGGCATTTTTTTCTGTGAGAGTGTATATCTTCTGTTTAGCCAAACAACTATGAAGTTACCTTCATTATATTTTCTTATTACACAAGTTATTGATTATATTATATGATTTAGATGTAGCCTCTGAACAGAGAGAATACATTCCTATCTGATATTTAGTCTTTTCTTGGGCTTTAAAAAACCTTTTAATATACAGATTTAAAATTTAGTTAATATGGTATTTAAGAAATAACACTCCTTTTTTGTTTAACCTGTCATTATGTCTGATTATTCTACTACATTATGAGCTTATTCCGAGTAGAAGAGAAAAACATCTTGTTTTCCTGACAAGGCAAAGCAGCAGAAGAAAATGGTAACACAAAGAGATAGTGGGTCCCATTCTGCCCCATCAGATTATATTTGCACCACTGTTTTTCCAGGCATTTTAGCAAAGTTATTCTGAATTTACATCTGTGTCACCATGGACAGGATTTGGCCCACTCTGCGTAAAGGCTACATCCAGTTGTTATGGCAACAAGATTTCTAAAAACTGGGAGAGAAGAATACCAGGTTGTTGTGATAAATGATGCATTAAAAGTGACTGCTTTCTTGTGGATTGATTGTTTTAATTGATGCTTTTTTTTTGTGTAGAATCCATCTTTATTGATGGATGCAATTAGTCAAGATGCTGTTATAACAACTTTATCATTCCAATGACCAGATATTACACAGAAGATGACTGGGTTAGGTTTTATAGGAAGATGAGAGATTGGTTAGCTTAAATTTATATGACAAACTTATGTTCTGTGCAATCCAACTGATGTCTGCAACAGCTGTCACACAGCAGCAGGAAGCAACCTAAAGCTAATGTTATCACAGTGACAAGAAAGAAACTACATTTTTAACATCTGAAGCATTCTATATTCTGAAACGGGCTTGTGGGAGGAAAAAAACCCAGTTTCTGTGAGTTCCTTTACTTGTTTCTTTCAGAAGCTTTGCCTGGAGATGTAACGTGTATAATGCTGGCTGATTAATCTCTCTCTGGTCTGTGCTGAGTTGAGGTTTGAAGACCATAAATCTATTTTTCCAGCCCTCTGAATTTACAAAATATTGGGCTGAACTTGCTTGAGTGGCTCCACCAGACTCCCCTCTTACAAATTAGCCTGCAGCAGTTGTGTCCTTGGGAGCAGAGACCTGACTCACATCCTTCTCCTCCTGCAGTTAAGGGCAGCACCAGTTAAGAAGCAAACGCAGAAATGAAAACTTGGGAGGCTGAAAGCAGAAGCTTTCAGAAATAGAGGTGAATTTAAGTTTTAATGATGCAGCATATTACTGTGCATGTACAAACAGATGCAGATCCGTTCCAGCTAGCAGACATGGAAGTTCAGATGTTTGCATGTGGGTGTCCATGCGTGCCTAAGCTTGCAGCACAGCCAATGGTGCCCAAGTCAATGGCACCTGGTTTCTTTATCTCAGTGTGCCACCTGCTGCCATATGAGATGTTTTGGGATGTCAGAGACATCAAGGACTTCTGGGACATCCAGCCATATTTGAAGCAGAAACTGGGTATAGTCATAATGGCATCAATATTAAGGCAATTGAATCTTCCCATTATTTAGGCTGGACAGTTGCATAGCTTGGATATTCAGCTGACACCAATGCTAGCCTTGTTTTGCTTAATCTGTATTAATCTGAATTCTAACTGCAACAAAGTCTTAAACACCAGCTCACATGCAGATACCTATATTACAGACACCTTATTGTCTAAAAATGGGTAATGAATTGTGCCCTCAATTGCTGTTTTCCAGCCATAACCCTAACAACCAATGAAACAAAGAGAGAAAAGTGCTTGGGACTTCTTGTTTTTGGGTAATTTCCCATTAGTTTAGTTGAATTCAGAGCAAAATTTCTACTGTTTTCAGAAGAGGGAAGACAGAATGCATGATTTAGAGATTTAGAAACCTAGTGATTTAGAAATATAGCTCACTAATGATACCATCTGAGGGAGAGGGGTTCTAAGTCTTCATAGTCTTGTTTGTTTACGATGTTTACCATCTGTAGTGGTATTTGGACCCTTTCCACTGTCATTGTAGAGAGAGACCCTTCCACTGGTTTCCTTTCCACTAGTGAGCCTGACTCATGGGGCATTATGTTCAGAACAGCTTAGCTGACCAGAGTTTGATGAGATAAATGACCATGAATGATTGCAAATAACTGGTGCAACAGCTATTTTCTTGCTCTAGTCTGTAGGTAAATGGGAGTGCATGAGATCAAATCCATGTTTTCACTTCAACAAACAGATTTAAAATATTGACAATAACTTATTTTGAGAACTTTTTTTAAATCTGGAAATTAATTGATAAATTAATTTTCAGATAAAATCACTGTTATGGCCCTGACACACAATGATGATTAGAAAGGGAACACCAACCTTCTGTAAGCTGGATTAGGTTCTGTGTTTGTGTCCTGCAGTGTGACCAGAAAATTTCAGGATACATATCAATCAATAGGGAGAAAATCATCTCCAAGACTCAAATTCAGCAGGGTACTTGAACATACAGACTGTTTTTTATTGGAATGTCTCCTGTGCTTGAGATTAGGCACTTGCTAATCAGAGCCTAGGTTGCTGCAAATTGTAATTTGCAGCATTATCCAAAATATTGTTCTGTCTTTCAATTGCTCCACTTATCTCATTCCCAGGAGGTCATAGTAAAACTTTGCTGAGATAAAAGAAAAATTAGGTCCAGTAAATTCTCACTGTACCTCAAGCACTGTTTTGATGAAAGGTTCTTCTCAGAAGCCAGGATTTAAACACCCCCTAAGAGGCTAGTGTGTGTCTGTGGCCAAGTTCTGGGTGTTAAGCAGCCACCCTCCTGTGGCATTGCTCTTTGCCAGAGATTAGTGCCCCATTGGAGGAACTGCAAAATCCAGCATGCCCTGACTGCCCAGCTCCTGCAGCTCCCTGCTGTGGTCAGGGAAAGCAGCCTGCACGCTGCCTCCTCCCATCACAGCATCGTCTCTAAATGGCCAGGAAAAAACCCAGCATCTCAGGGGGAACGTGAGGGTGATCAGAGCTTGGGACTGGGGCCACAGAAACTGGTTGTTAATAAATCAACCAAAGCCTTTTAGTTAAACTGTTGGATCTGAGCAGTTGGTTGGGTTTTTTTTCTTCCTCTGAGACAACGTGTGTGTGCGCATATATTCAGAGAAATAGCTCATATCTTAGAAGGCAGCAAATATGAAAACCACATTCCACTGCAAATAATAATGGCTAGAGGCTGCTATAGCATTGTCATTTTTAGCTCTTAAGCAGTGGCAGTGCTTTCTGTGCTGTAGAAAAGTGAAGGTAAAATATAAGTCCTGTTCAGACACTGTTGCTGGGAAGAAAGTACATAAATATGCAGCTTTAATGAACAGGAAAAGCAGCAGTGGTTACATTCAGAAAAACACAACATCTTTTTTATTTATTCTGGGGATACTATTGGGATGCAGACTGAAAAAGATGTTAAATATTGCAGAATATTTATGCATTATAGCCCTGACCTTGAGTATGCTAAAGCTGCTTTCAGATGTGCACAGCAGGTGATGGTTTGGCTTATTTTTAACCCATGAAACTCCAAAATAGGATAAAATAACAGAGAACACACATAAAGCAACTCTGGCAGATTCCTCTTGCCCTCACGCTCAGTTGTGCACATTCTGATAAAATCTAAGGAAGTGTATTTGACTTCTGATTTATTAGTGGGAAGCTGCAGGTATAGCTCAAGAGAGGAGAAAGAGAAAAATGAGCAAGATGGGACTTATCTAAAGCTGTGACTTGTGAGCCCCTCAGCAGCAGCAGTTCAGCTGACATTTTGTTTTTCAAGGATCTTTTCTTTTAAGGCAACAAGGAATCCAGGTAGTTTGGAGTAGTTAGAAAAGTTATAATGTTCCCTTCTCCTCTGGCAAGCAGTCAGAAAGGAAAAATTGATCTGGAACAGAGAGCAGACATCAACCTTTCTTCTGTTCTCTGTGAGGCATTGACCAGGGCAGGAGCATGAAATACTGCCTTGGCACACGAGCAAGTGTCTGAGCTGATGTAAGATTTCTCTGTTGAGAGCACAGGGACAACTTCCCTTGTCAAATTGCTTAGAAAATAAGGAAATGAAAATACATTATTTTCCCTCATATTTGCAGAGTTGTTAAAAATTCATGGCTCCATTCTTCAAGAAATTCATCAGGCATGAATGGAATGAACTGAAAAGTGTGGTTTATGTTGCCCCAGTATATTTGGAATGGAATTGGAAAGTGAACATAACTGGTGAACCAAAACTGACTTCAGTGTGACCATCATAGACAGTGCTGCATCCATTTCCTTAGAAGTTCCTCTGAAGATGAAACAGGCAAAAGAGTCTTTTTAAAAGCCCTTGATTTTCCCTGAGGGCTGTTTTTGACAAAGGTCAGGTAAAACTGACCTGCTGCTGTACAGGTTGGGTTGGTGCCACAGATGAGTCTTGGGGTTAGAGGATGAGAGATGGGGAACACCTATTTATTGTTCTTTGTCTGCAGTCTGCAAAAACACAAAATAGGAATTTCAGCTGGATGCATGTCCTCCAAGCATGTCCACTTATACCAGCTGATGGATTTTCTGCCTCTGCAATGAAAATAGTTGAGTCAGAACAAAATGGCATGAGGATAGAAGCTGACACAACTTTTTCTTTTTTTGCTGAGAACATTTATTATGGTACAAAATCAGGGAATTAACAGCACATTAAAAAGTACTTTCCATATGGCCATTTAGCAAAGTTAATAATTGAAACAAGTAAAATACATAAAAGTGCACCATGAAGTATATTAAATTGGTGCTGTTTCAAATCAGATTTCTATTTCAAGAAGACATAATGAGACCAAATATTCTGCTGAAAAAAAAAAAAAGGATGCCAATTCTTATTAAAACAGCTGGAAATTTGTGTATCTTACTACGTTATGACTTCTTCAGTAAATTTTTTCAATTAAAATATTATGAACATTAAATATTAAAAGTGTCAAGCTCCATAAAAGCCTGAAATTGATACTATGAATTTAAATATGGAAGCACAAAATATTTTGAAAATTAATAAGTAGTAAGATCCTACTTTCAGTTATGTCAATGAAATTGACATTTCATCTAATAACCTAAATAATTTTGCTGGTTTTTAGTTACCAATAATCCTATAATAATCAAAAACTTGTTTGGAATTTGCTCATTTTTCGACTTTTGACTGTACTTTTTATTTGTGTTGTATATATGGTCTCTTTAGAATTATTCTCATCATGTTCTTTCATTTATAGCAAAGGGTTTCCTGCATCAGAAACTACTTCACAGTAGATATATTTTATAAATTTCCCTTAACTATCTTTTTATTCCACACTGATAACCTCCTCTTATTAGTTCTCTTAATCCATGTTGTGGTTGATTTACTAATCTGAAAAGACATCCAGTTCCAATCTTCTAGAAAATGATCTTAAAAGCTGATTTCACCTAGAGGAAAGTGGAGTTTTGAAGCAATCGTGACTGACTCTTCTTTGCTCAAAACTCATGTTTCTGAAAGATTTTAATCATCAGCTGTTTGGCCCCAGGTGTCAGGATGAGAAACCTGATAGTTGGCATATATTGTCTCTTCTTGAAGGAGAAAAAACAGCATTTCTGAGAACAGTTGTGTACACACTGGAAGTCCAGAAAGTCAGTACTCTGTATTAACATGATCTGTGGTCATGTGAAAAGTTAAGAAATTCTCTGAATAAAATGCTGATTACCAGGTAATATTAAGGAGATTCTTCTTCCTTGGGGGCTTCCTTTATTTTTTTTTTTTATTTACTTGTATGTTTAAACAGGACAAATGGAGAATTGGACTCCACATTTTCACCAGGAAAGTCCATCCCCCTGTAGCATAGCAGTGGCCTTGAATCTGCATCACCTTGTTTCTTCCTTCACTGCAAATTTTCTCTGCTTTTTCTCCCACACAACTGATTTCACCATTCCCAAATGGCAGATACTGTCCATTGGATCCATCATCTCCCGAACAATGAAATCCTGAAACAGGATTTCAATAATCCAGTTTGTTTAATTTAATTTATTCAGAGACATTTTTAGAGAGTTCCATCCAGGTTTTACAATTTTGTGCTATTTCCTTCAGATGTGATGGAAAACATTATCCATCCCAGGCCCTGGATTAGACAAAAATATCCAGGGAGAAAATGTTATTAGGTAGACAGGTAGTAGAGGCTGCAGACAGGTATCCCCATTGCTTCATAGGAAAAATAATAGCTGCTTTCTCTCTTGCAGTGGGACTTCTGGAAGAGAAAAACATGGGATTCTGGGAATGAAAACTGCTGGGAGGGTCTGGTCCAGGTGTCCAAGGGCAGATCAGACCCCAAAGGGAGCCCTGGTGTCACTGCCTGGGTTGTGAGAAGCCAAGACCTCTGGGCAGCTTTATTGAGAGGGTCCTCTGCAGAGAGGCAAATTGTGCTCCTCATCCTGTTTCCATGGGGATGGGAAATGTGCCTCTGCAGAGACAGCAGCACAAGGGGAACCAGGGGAAGAAAGATCTGAGCCTGGTCCTGTTTTCCAGACACAGCACATGCTCCTCCAAAAGGAAGTAAGAAATTTGTTTTCTGCCTATTCTGTAAACACTAGGGGGAAAAAAAACCATCCTGAGAACTGTTTCTCCACCCAGATACCAACCTGCTAATCAATAAATTCTACAGCTGGGGATGGGAGGATGATTTATGGAACAGTGTAGTATCAGACTCAAGCTCCTTTGTTGATGTATTGATGCAGTATATTATGGAGGCAATATCCTGCAGTTAAACATTGATTCAAAACATGGTTTTAACCAGCAGCAGCATCATAGAATAACCCTGTCTACCTTAATGCACTCTCTTTTTCTCTGTCCGTGGGATTAAAATATTTATGGTGATGCTATTATGACATTGCTGGCCTCCTCAAAAAGATCCTCATTTCTATGAGACTCACACTTGGACAAGCTGCCCCATTCAGCTGGTGCACGGAAGGTGTTGGATGCTGCCTCCACTGAGGGCAGCTAAACGGTGTAGCCACAGCTGGAGGGACCAGGTAGCATTTGCAGCCTGGCCAACGGGGGCTGCCAATGCCTCTGAAAGAGAAGAGGCTGCCTGATCCCTCCTGTCACACTGCCAGCACAGTCTTTGTTTACTTTCCTTCCTCTCCCCATCAAGGATGAGCAGTGTTTGTTTTCAAGTGGCTTTGCTTTGCCACCTCCCCAGTGAGCTGCGAGCAATGCAGCCACCAGAGGATATCGAGCAGTAAGACTGCATTAAGAAACCTCCTAGGGAAGCTGGCGTACCACAGTGTTGAAATTAGACAACATATTGTACAACACAGCCTCAGATATTCAGATGCACATTTTCCTTGGGGTCCCGTAGGCACATTCAAGTCTGAGCAGCACAGAGTAAAAACAGCTGCAGTCCTCAGGAGCTGGTGGGCACGCTGCTGTCACCAACCACTGAAGTGCAAGTCAGTGACTTTGGCACACCTTGAGGAAAAAAAGTCTGCTATCCAAACAAAATGTAATTTCTCATCAGGGAGTAGAGCAGGGGCTTGGAGGAGAAGCAGAATCTGACTGCAGAGCTCCACAAGGAGATTTGCAGAAGGGAAATAAGTGTTCGGGAATTATTCTTTGAAATTTTTTTGTCTGACTAGAATCACATATCAACACAGATGTGCTGGTGTGCTCTGATGTAGAGTATTGCCTGCTAAGAAATTATAACAACTTCTTTTTGGGAAGAAAATAGCAATGGGCTATATGCAATAATGGTGCAAATCATGTTATAAATTCAGTGATCCAACAGACTACTCCTACATCTGAATCTTCAGTGTGCCTCAGATACAGTGGTGGTTTTGGAGCAGATGGAGAACTGAGAAGACACCCAAAGCTCATGGGAGCACCTGGAATCCTTTTTGAGGCCTTCATAACTATCCATCTTTGGACCATGTAATTATTACCCTGTCAGGGAGCCTTACAGGATGCAGCTAATGGCATTAACGAATCCCTTTTCTCGTAAGGATCATACAAAAGGAGAAGCCAAGAAGAAGGACCTGTTGAAAAATCTTTTTCTTGAGTAAGATAAAAAGACAAAAATTAAATCAGTTGTTATAAATAGTGTTCAATTTGTGTTGAATTGGGGTGGCCTTGTTCCAATTCATAACACTGTGGTCTAGAACAGGGCATGTTCAGGCTGCTTACCATGTGCACTTTTGCAATGCACCCAGTTTTGAGGGATGGTAAGAAAGTTATATGGTTCTCAATTATGGCATCTCCACACACACAGACAAAGAAAAAAAAGCACCCATTGCCTTTTCTCCATAAAGTATATCAAGGAGCTGAATACTTCTCTGGAGAGTGATACAAACACCCTTAGTACCCTGGATTGCTAAGGAAACACAAAATACAGCAAAGGAGATGAATTAGTTGTTCTTAAGCACCTGAAATTTTCTTTAGGCAAAAGTAGTTTAGCATTCAGCTACCAAGCAGGGAACCACTTACAGTACTAAGCACTTGTTAGAAATTTTCAAACTAGCTGAGAAATTCTGGTGCAGATGTCACTGTCTGTGTCTATTTCTGGCTGTGTTGCTGTGCAATTAAACTAGAACTCTTTTCTGCTCATCTGAAGGGTAGGGTAGCAATAAGTGAAGATAACTTTACAGCATTTCTTCCATGAGGACATTAGTATTTACAAAATATTTCCTTGCAGGAGTCTCAAAATATTTGATGTTAGTTATCATCCTCTCAAATAAGACAAAGTTTAACATCCAGAAACTGATTTGTGGCAGAAATTTTCATTCAGTAGTGATAGAATTTCAGAAAAAGTGATAGAATCTGGCACCTAATAGTGTATATCCTTTGCAGTATGTCTTGATAAAAGTTTCATGTTGATTAGTTACTTGGGCAGCTGGCCAGTGTTCTCTGCTAATTGGAGAAGACAGAACATTTGTTTTGTAATAGACTTTGGAAAAAAAACTACCTCCAACTTAAATTAGAAGATGCTAAATGAGAGTAGGTCTGACTTGTGTTTTGAAAGAAGAGAAAAAAAAAAGAGGAAGCAGTACTGACACTTCAACTTCAGCAGATGTGTCTCTTCCAATGAAGCTTTCTTGGATTTCTTCGGATTTTCAAATCAGAGATCAGGGAAAGAGTTTATCGCTTTTCCAAATTATTCCATTTTGAGGAGCAGCCTTTAGAGTCAGAGCACAGAAAGGAAATAATGTGCTGCCAATATATGCTGAAAATTATTTTTAACTGGACAAGAAACCATTGGAAGTTATTTTTTGTGTGCCAAAAAACCACTGAAGGTACAGCTTCTTGTGCTGCATCTGTGTGAATTAGGCTTTTGCTTGTACATTAGTGCTTGTTTTGAATTGCAGCTCTCTGGAGGCCTCCACACTGTTCTTTTTCACAGTAAATCCTGCCTAAAGTGGAGCAAAAAGATCTTCAGCTGTTAGAATTCAAGGATCTTTGTGCACGAGAGATTTTTCCTGGAGTTTTTCCTTCCTTCAAGCAAAACTTGAAGAACAGACTCTAAGAGCACATGGACCATTGTGAGCACTTTCAAAAGTCTCACTGAGCAAGCTGACTGGGGCCTTACACTACTCAATTAAACATTGTTACAGGGAAAACTGCTCACATTCTTCAAGAAGGGGTGTGCTGGAATGTGGTGCTGAAGAGCAGCATCTCCTGCTGGGAAGGCAGAAAACTTCTCCCCAAGGAGGATTTTTCCTTGACTATGGCTGCTTCCACCAAGAGAATCCGTCTAAGAGGACATCAGAGAATCCTGATTATGCTTCAATCACTGACAGACACAACAACTTGTATACACTATTAATCAGTTTGTCACACATCACAGTGTGCACTGAAAATATTGTGATAGATGTAGCTGACAGCAAATGGGAGATGCAAGAATTTTGCCTTCAAAAATACAGAAGTTCCCTGGCCTATTCATCCAGCATGTTACTTTTCCATTGAGAAGAAGTGTAACTCTTACAAAATTGTTCTATATTCTACATCTTGTGGACACTTTCACCTGATTTTTCCTCTATCTTAAAAACAGTAAGATAACCTGGGTCAATAAATTCATGTCAGGTGTAATTGAAATAGAACACTTGTGCACAAGTGGTCTTCACAAAGTGAGGATTTAAGTAAGGAAAAATAATTATTAAGAGCACAACCCTGTAAAAGAAAGCCTGGGATGTTGCAGAAGACAATCAGTGAGAAGTGGAGTACAAGATATGACTTGGATTCAGAACAGCAGTCCTCAATGACAGAATGGCTGATCAATTGACAGGCCCTAGACCAAACAATTTGCATCTCTAAGTCGACAAAGATATTGGAAAAATAGTATAGCATTCAGAGGTGGGTGATAAGGAAGAATTGAAATATGAGCAAATGAAGAACAGTTAGATAGTGAGAAGCACAATATGAGGATACTTAATCACCTGCTGCAAATACCTGTGCTGAAATATAACACACTTTTGGAAAAGCCATACTGAGAAAAAAGAAAACTTGTCGCAGCTCACAGAATTCAAATGGATGTAAGCAGAAAGGTAGAGGACAGTACCATAAAATGATTTGCTGAGGGATATATTCTCTGGAGGTAATTTCTGATTCCAACGTGGATTCTCAGGCTCTATATGGGACCTGTGGGATTTTTTTGGCAGAGTAATGAGGGGCATCAGGTTTGGTGTCCTGAAACTATCCTCTTCAGTGGCCCCATTTTAATTGATTTGCCTTCATTTTTTGCCTGGCTTTAGTCTGTTGGTAAAACTCTAAGCAGTGAAAATAACTAAATTTTCAGGTCCAGAGCAGTAACACTTCTGAATAGTCTTTCTTGCAGAGACTATCATTCTATCAATGTCCATCTAATTCTAAGATTTACAAGACTTAATAGGAAAGATGAGTTATAAGGACAACTATTCCCACAGTGGAATTGATTTGTCCTAAATGCTCGGCAGACTAACTATGAAGAACAGCAGAAGAAAATATATTTCAGACTTTTTCTAAGTCATAAGCAGAAGATAGACAGGTGGTGTATGACTGCCAGAGGAAACATGGATGATCACATAAAGGATTGCAGAGTAGCTAACAGGAATATAGGACAGGAATTAAACAGCCCTGCAGACACTGAGGTGAGAGAAGGAGGAGGGCATAAGGTCCTCCAGGCACTGGTGCAGAGATTTCCTTGCAGCCCATGGAGAGCCCTGCTGGAGCAGATGTACTCAGTGCAGCCTGTGCAGGAGCCCACACTGCAGCAGACGTGTGGGTGCCCTTTGTGTCACCCCTGGAAGAGTGGCTGTGTGAGCATCCAGCAGCCAGCCAGGGTTAACCCAAGGCATTGATCTACCATTTTCAAGTTCTGCATACTGGTGCCTTCTTTGCAGCATGTATAATTTACACAAGTATAGCCAAAATAATTGCAATTATTAATTCTTTTTGTGCATTTTTAAATTGATGTTTGGTCAGTGCACTAAGCCAAATAACAACAGGGAGACCTTTAGGAAAAGGCTTAGAAGGATAAATTCATTCTTGCGGTCTATCTCTAAATTTTAGTCAACTTCCCAATTCCCTCACATTGTGCTAGACAGTTGTTGTGTTTAATTACAAACATTAATACGTTTCTCAGTATGAAGCACACTTGTGACTTTTACCTTAGACACTAATAAGTTGAGTTTGATAGCAGGAAAAAGAAAACTTCAAACATTGACATCGTTAAGGTTAATAACGCAGTAGTTTACCAAAGAAGCTCCATGCCCTAATTTGAATTGATTATCTAAATAGTTTCATTACAGGATGCTAACTAAATCAAGCCCATTGCTTCACAGAGGAATGACTTTGCTATCCTAATTATTAAGGTAAAACATCTGTGCACTTTGAATCTTGCTTGTGACTCCTATCACTTTGTTAGGTAAATTATAAATGTAAAACATATTTAAAATAAAGTTGGATACAGAGTGAAAGAGTCCATGGATGTCAATGAATCTTTACAATTAAGAGGAACAGAGCTTACAATTAGCTAATTCCTTCAAATGAATGCAATTTAGACTTAAGTATAGCCCCCCTTTTAAAGCAAAATTCTTGTAACCTTGCATTCAACACAGAATTAATTTTGCAGTGGCATGGGAAAGCAAGTAAATGTAGGTATTTTTGGAAAGCTGGGATTCTTATACTGAAAAGTTACAATAAATGTTTCAAATACCTTTATGATTTTTTTTTACTTTCTCTTTTTTTCATTGAAATACACACAGGCCTGTCCCACACACTGCTGTCAGGTCAGAGTCCCTGCTCAGCACTCAGTGTATAATCCCCAGCCCAGGCTAAGGCAGCTGAGAACAGGGACACCTAAAAAGCACGGAAGGAAACGTGAGGCTCATGGCACAAGGGGATGAGAATGTCTGTATCCAGCAGCCTTTATAAACTTCAGGATTAGCACATGGGGGACATCACTTGCTTGTAGTGGTCAGACCAAATGTAGATTTGCATGGGGGAGAAGTCAGTGAGACAGTTTTGGGGGAGTTAGGGAGGGCAGAAGAAGATGGAAATAGCATGGGCTGAGATGTGGGGATGCAGCAATCTCTTTATCAAGTTGTACAAGTCCTGTGCAAGGGAAACATCTGGTGGGAGTGAGGAGAGCAGAGAAGGGGAGGCAGTGACACCCCCAGCAGGACAGAGTCTTTGCCAGTGCGCTGCCCAGGTGCTTCTAGAGAAGATGCAAGGGAATGTCCTTCTGTTTTCTTGTTATTGTGCCTTGTCCTTTCTCTCAGAAACCAGTTCTCAGGTGGCTCAAACAGATGTTACACACTGACTGGAGTCCCAATGTCTCTGAAAGTGCAAGGCCACATGTGTTAAAATTCAGTGCTGGAGCTACTCTCAGAAAAACCCCAGCACTTAAGCTCACCAGCTCTCAAATATGCAGTAACACAGTCTCCTTAAACCATCCTTGCACACAATAGGTCTTAATTATGCTCCTTTCACCGAATTTTTACAACAGACTCCTCCAGTAGTCCTTGTACCATACTGCAACAACTTCAGCTGTGTTTATGGAAACATTTCCTGCTGGTGGGGTATATGAAAACAAAGGCATTTAATGAAGGGTCTGCAGCAACCTTGGACGAGCAGCACTTTTGTCTGCTTTAGATCACATTACACAGTCTTCTTTAAATCATTTTCATTTGCATCAGAGATACACAGCCTGAAGAATGACCTACTTTTCCTGCAATATTTGCCTTGCTTTTAATTATAGCAATTATCATGCCCTGATAGCTGGCATAGTCCCCAGAATGTTGACTTTTTTCTTAATGTTATTGTTATATAGATTACACAGACTCCTTGCCAGCATGTTGCCCTCTAATTATCCAGCTGAAGATGTTGCCTATGCCTCACACAAGCAGGAGGGTTTGTGTGGAGGATCTTTGAATATTTTTCAGGAGGCTGCTGTACAACAATCGTTATACATAAGCTCCTTTGGGGGACAGGTACAGCTCCATTTTTCTCCTAAATACCCTCTTATTTTTCATATTTCTTTTTTTTTTTCATATTGTTCTTCCCTCACTTTCAGTGCAGCCTTTTTAACAAAGTGTATAATACAGAAAGAGCAGCCTGGAAACCATTGAATGGCTGGCACAACTCTCAGTCTACATATAGCTGTATAATTTTTATATTTTTAGACAAATGCACTAGGAAGTTTTTACTTCACAAAGGTTTTTCATGTCTTTTTATTAACTAGATTATTAGATTTTTTTTATGTCTTTATTAAATCATTTAACCTGAAAATTAATCTAGGTTAATTATATTACCATTCAGCAACAGAAAAATTTGTATGTGGCTCAAGTGATAAGGAGAGTGAGCCAAATTGGTTGTCACACCAGAGAGGACAGGAGTAATACTCTTCTGTTTCTTGAGGCAAACCAACATTTCCTGGTTTCAGAGTAACAAATATTTGGGCTTAAAAAACAGGTAATAGTAAAGAAACATAGTAAAGAGGGGAAATATTCTAATGTCATGAGTATTATAGGAGTGATTGCATGACTTGATTAATGGAAAATTGTTTCAAAAACTTCCCTCTGTTAGAAAATGTCATTGTTACTGCCTCAGAGTCCTCCTTCTTCCTCAGTCTCAATCCTTGCTTGCAACTCAGTTCTCAGAACTCAGTTCAGTTCTGAGTCCTTATTAAAGAATCTCAATTACAGAGTGAAGTTTTTTTTCTGAATGGGATCTATGTTTTGTCCTGATTTGGACAATCAGAAAGTCATTGACTAGCCTAGACAAGGAGGGTACAGCTGGTCATCATCTGATTTTATAGGTGTCTTTCCTTATTGTCCTTCTTTGAAGCAGACACTACATTTATGTGTGAAAAGCCTTGGTCTCATACTCCAGGTTCCTTATGGGCAAGGAACAGTTAACTGACAATGTTTTAATATTTATGAAAGTAACTGAAAGATGTAGTAGATGTATTATTGAAGCCATATCAGAGTCGCTGCTACTTCTACACTGTCTAATAATTTAGCTTCCCATTTCATCCCTCGGTGAACTGATCGTTTAATTGCTCATGCTGCAGAAATGTTAATTTTCTTATGGCAACTTTCTTTTGGAACAAGCTGATGCGCTCCAATTAAGAAAAACAAATGAAAACAAAAACCTGGGTTTGCTTCTGAGGTAAGTCCAGCTCAGGAACTACTCCCAGTGGGCAGCATGGAGGATTTAGTACATCTGCACAACCTACTTCAACTCTGTCATAGCAATTTTTGCACCTCCTGGTCTGCAGCTGCCCCCACACCACGTTCCAGGACAAACACTGCCTACCCAGGTTTCATGCCAAAACAAAGCCCACATCACTTGAGAAATTTGCATCTGCAATAAACTTTACATAAAAACCACAGATTTGTGATAGCTAAATAGGTACCCCAC
The DNA here is from genome assembly GCF_051311805.1 of Agelaius phoeniceus. Lineage (NCBI taxonomy): Eukaryota > Metazoa > Chordata > Aves > Passeriformes > Icteridae > Agelaius > Agelaius phoeniceus. The sequence goes on from NC_135266.1 coordinate 32,605,869, forward strand.
ACATCCTGGCTGTGTGCTTTATAACGTGGAGCCAGCTGCTCTGCTCTGGAGGGGTCTCCAAGGCACTCTGCTCTCAGTTGCTCCACACCATTTAGCGAGGAGCTGAAGACCATTTCTGAGAGCAAACAAAATTTTGTAGCGTAGGTGCAGCCAACAAGAAGTCCCAGCTGTAACCCTGCCCCAGTGTCAGCTCTAATTCTTATGCCAGATGAGCAGGCCCTGTTCCTACAATGTTATTCTTGTTCTGGCAACCTCTGGGACAGATCTCAGGTGTACCAAAATATCTTGCCTGGGGAAGGCAGGTGGCCTAAATCTGCCAGTTCAAGTGGGGCTTGGTGCCTCCTGACAAAACCCTTCAGGTCCTTGCTTAAGGCATGTCCATAGCCACACTCATTGCCTGCCCACCAGGGACATGAAGGGACAACTATAGACAGTAAGAGCTGTCCCACCAAACAATTTGGTTTTGTGGCTTGAAAGATTTCTGCCTCTTCTCCCTTCCTTTCATATGAAATTGTTTTTATTGCTTTAAATTAATTCACATTTCTTTATGTCTGCCTGCCATGCAACATGTTTCCATTCATTTCTTCATTGGCCTAGCCAGTCCTTTGGTATTTAAGTAGTGATGTTCTAAAATAAACATCAAACCCCATGGACGCAGCAGGAGGCTTTTGACAGTTTAATTTTATTCCACAAGGCATGAAATTCTCATTGTGCTCCATTTGTGATTTTTTTTTTTAACCTGTGAAGGCAAATTTTTTGGTTGATTTCATCTGTTTACAAGCCAAGGAGTTGTATTCCTTTGGGGTGCTGTAAAAGGCTGACCACTTATGCAGACATAAACAACGTGTGGGGATTAACAGGGGATTGAGAGGACATGACTTTCTGTAAAAACAGTAGGAAAACATCCATTTTAAATAATGCTTTTCTTCCCAAGGTGCTTGAGTAGGGTCAGGGCACACTTGTACAAAATGGAGATAAACTCTATCACATCTTTCTTGCCAGGAGGGAAAACAGAGCCTTTGCAGACACAGACCCTGCTGTTAGCTCTGCACAATAACTAACTGCAAAAATGCAATGAAGGCAATCAGCATAGAAGTGGCTTTTCGCAGAGTTAAATGTTAAAATGTGTCAGAAATCTGAATTATTAAATCTTCATCTATACCCATAAACTTGGTCTGATTTAAATAGTGTGAATGTGTGTATCATCTTTCAATTTAATGATGATTTGCCTTTCCTTATTAACCTGTTTAAGAGATATTTAAGTACCACCGAAGTAAGTCTAAAACAAATTCAAATATCTTACTGGCGTCTCATTAATCCATTCAAAATTTAGCCCAGATTTGAAATACCACAGTGCTCATTTTGGACAAATTGTATGTATTTCAATGAGATACACCAATCTCTCCATTATTTATGGTTATGATTTCATTTGCTACTAAAATAATGTATCTTTACACAAGCACAGACAACCAGACATACTTGACAATGTTATTTAAGATGGGGACATTTCAAAGGACTTTTCAATAGGAAAAGTCTGAATTATGATTCTGACCCTTTTGTCCAGAAACACTCATTTGTGGAAGATCTTGTTATTTCTTGTTTCTTGTTATTTCAGTGTCTTCCCTGCTGCTGGAACCTTCACTCATCTGCCTTACTCCTGTGGGCTCACCTGGGCTCAACAGGTCTAAGTTCTCATCATGGGGAGCCAAAACAACTGATTTTGAAGCAGTGCATTATTTATTCAAAGGCAGAGGGACTGAGTTCAACGGTGTCACTTCTACATTTCTTTGAAGGTCAGGGAGATCTGCTCAGTTCAAATCCAAGTTCTGTAACCCTAGATGGGAAGAGGTAGAAAACCCCTGAAGTGCAGCTTCTTCAGTGATGCCTCTGACTGCTGCTACCTACACACTGCTCTTGTTTAACAGACAAGAAAATCTGATAGACTGGTTGCACTCTGCCCTCAGGCACTTGAGTAGAGAGAAGAGCACTTTGCTAGCCCCAGCTGATTAGCTGATGACCTTCCATTAAAAAGCTATATTGTAAAGAATTATTGATACCATTCTCCCTGATTGTACTTCACCCTAGATATTATTTTAATTAACTTTTTCCTCTCCCTCAAACTCTAAAAGCCTCTTTTCATTTCACTTTATCTCTTATGCTTTTGCAAAAGTAGTAAGGTGCTCTCAGTCAGCAATAGGGTTCCAGAAGAAGTAGGACATAAAGAGAAAAAGTCCCAAGCACAGACTTCCAGTTCTGGGAAGTTCTTGATCATCATGTAGTTCAGAAAATACAGAACTTAAGTGATATGGCACTCAAAAACCAGAGAATAGTGTAGGTTCTGAAGTGTCTTTCAAATGAAAAATGGTATCTATTGAAAAGCTTTGGAGAGTCAGCCCTAAGAGTTGCTTTCCACACGTTTGTTTAATTTGATTTTGACAACAGGGCAGCTCAAGACAATTTGAAGAGGTTTATAACATCTTGCTCCTTCCTCACTTCCTCTGAAGTTTTAATGGGTTCTCTGAAAGAGAATGAAACTATGGAAAGGAGACACAGAAGGTTAGGTTAGTTTCCAAATTGCCTTGATTGCATGTTCTCATCCACATATTTCTTTGCTCTCTCCTGTCTTGTGGCTGTTCTACAGAAAATGCCCTGAGAACTATTAGACACTCATGGGCTCTGTTAGTTCTGTGTTGAAAACTATTTTCAAGTGTGCTTTCCAACCTGAATGAAGGATGAACCTCCTCTGCAGCAAGTTTCCATTTCATTGGAGCAGTAATTTGCATTTGGCATCTAATGATCCTGTTGCTCTTCCTGCACAGCAGAGCCACAGAAAAGAGAGATAAAGAATTCTTCCAGGGATGGTGGTGATTTGAGTTGAACCTCCCAAGTTCCAGAGTTTTTTAAGAGAGCAAGCCATATATCAAAGCAGGATTTTGCCTAGTTGCCTCCCCACTGAGTGCAATATTTTTTCCATTCAGTAGCTGCTGGCATAAGATTGCTAAATGGCACCCAATTTCCATAAGACCACTTTTTCTAAAGCCTCAGTGTCAGCAGATGGTTGAAGTACTACAGGTAATATGTAGCCAAAAAGAACTTATAATGGTATAGGTTACTACAAAAAATTTATTACAAGTCTGAGACAGCTACATTAGTCATCACTAACATTTCTTAGGCTAGTAGCAGGAAAACTTTTACAGCCCTTCAAATTGTCATATAATACCTGTCCCCACAGGTTTTTAAAATGGGCATAAAAATCCAGTAAGGCCAGAATTTTTGTAATTCTTTTCTGTCATTCATTTCTTAAATATTTAGTACCCCTTACTAACACTAGGCAAGAGATGGCCACCACTGTAATATGAAGTTACTTCTGCAAATGATGAATGCAATGGCCATTTTCTGGGAAATAAAGACATTCCTCATGTTTTTGAAAGGAATATAGAGTCTAACACAAGTAAATCTTGACTAAAAATAAGAACTTCTCTGTTCCTGTGCAAAGTCTGAAATAAGTCAAGAAAAGTACCTTTTTATGTGTCCCTTTCTTCTCCCCATTCAAATGAATAGAAAGACCATCAACGATGGTCAATTTTTACACTCTCCATATTCTCTCACCACCTCTCATAGTAAATAAGGGGGCAGTATGGCTGTTCAGGGAAAACATTAACAATTCAAAAGATTTGCAATGCAGATATCACCAAAGGAGGAGACTTCTCTCTTGCAGAGTGATAAATATTAAGATTAGATTAGGAAGGCAGAGTGGTAGCCTTTCAGTTCACACCTCCTGCAGCCCACAACACTTTATCTAATTTGCTCTCATCACCAACCCTGTTTATAAATGGAGAAGCCACATACCTCAGTATTTATAGGTCAGAGCTGCAGATCTATTTAGTGGCATTATGAATTCTGCAAATCAAGTCACATCATAAACTATGAAAGGGTTCAACCACATCACAATAAAAGGAGAGAGAATTTATTGCCAGGTAGCAAAAAATATTATAGATTGGTTTTTTCTCTTGCCTAAAATGGATGTGTTAAGAGGGCAGGAGGACTATGATTAACATCCTCATATGAAGCAGAACCTTCTGTGGGCAGCCAGGAGTGATGAGATGAACCATTGGTATGATTCATTTTGATAATTTGTTCCCCTGCCTATCTGGTAAAGCTGCCCTGGAAATAGACAGTGCAATTCCATCCAGTTCTGCTGGAGGACATGGAAGGGAAAACAGAGACAAAAGAACTGAGTGTCAAGCACTTGCATGCTGCAGTGCCCCACTTTTGGAACAGCTTCTTACAAGTCCCTTAGCAGTGATGATGGGCTCCTGTTTTAGGACATTCAGTCTGGCTCCAGCACTCCTCAGGTTCACTCCCCCAGCTGCAGCACCAGGGGTAGAGTAATAAATATAGAGTTTCTCTGCCTCTGAACTGGGTGTATCCACATGCTCTGAGATGCTGACAGGAGCATGAAGTGCTGGATTTGAAGGAAAACCTAAAAAGCCAAAATGGTCTGATTGACATCTCCCTTTCCAGATAGGAGTTTCTGGAGAAAAGGGAACCAGTTGACTTCAGGCATCTCCTGAAAATTCATTTTTAAACTCTTTAGGAGGAAACAACTCCATGCAGCAACAAGTTCAATGCTTGAAGGACCATTTGCTATTGTTTTTTTGCCTTGCAGCAGCTTTTGTCAAGTTGACACAAGCATGTATAGGGCATGCACTTGGCCCAGCTGTTTTCATTTGAGATAAAATGCTGCTGTAATGATCTTGTTTATAATTTGTGCTGCCTAGATTTCTGGGTGACTTTTATTGCTGGGGGTCCTTTGGATTCAGTATTGCTCTTGACCCTGATTCCATGTTTGGCTTCTGATGTCAGCATTCCCTGTTGGTAACAGGTGTGAAATATAAGCAGGAGCAGCCATACAATCCAGACATGTATTTACGTCAGACATGGCATTATCCTTAGACCTTTCTATCAATCCTTGAGCCTTCATGGATAGCCATGTATTACCATACCTCTGTTTTGCTGGCAAATGAACAAAAAATGAGTGCCTTGGAAATCCTGCTGTTTTTGGAACTGAGCCTGCTTCTAATTTTTTTGTATTCCCTTTATAGAATGGGATTTAATTGCCAAGAGCAAGGTAGTCCTTATATCACCACAGAGAATGATATTTGTTGTAGTCAGTAATCTACCATGCCTGGAAAATGTGAAACCAGAAACTTTATTTCTGCATTATTTGTCCAATTTTGGTGGGTTTGGACTCTACATTTTTTAATGCAAATATAGTAGTCCTGGTCATGGTTAGTTTCAGGGAATGTTCATGGCTGGGAACACTTCAACATCAGATTCTTATTGAATGACAAAGCCAAACTGGAGGTTGTCATCCAAATTGGTCACAGGGGAATCTCAAGACACTGTGGTTTTCAGAAGGAACCTCAAAGCTGATGAAATTTAGGTAAATGTGTACAAGTAGGGTGCATTATATCTTTGCTTAAATATGCAACATACTGAGCATTGAATATGAGGTACTGAGTAGCCTTTAAGGAAATGAGCCTTCTGTTTCCAATGTGGAACATAAATTTTATAGCCAATTAATTGCTATTTGAAGAATTATTCTTTAAATTTAAATTCATGTCTGGCTAAAAGTGGAAATTGTTTGGGAAATACAACTCTGCAGTAAGAGCTGCTGTGTGGTTATATGAGAACTTTGAGTACTCAGCTAGCGCATTTGGAAAGATCCTTGAACTTTTTTGCAGACCTTGTAGCAATGAGAGAGAAAATATCTCAGAAGCTATTGAAAGTGTCATTCTCTTTCTTAGTTTATTCTTGTGTTCCCTGGGCACAGAGATGCATTTTGAATACATTAGGCTTTGAGGATCTATGTAGCTGAATGGAAACTTGAAGATGCAAACAAAAGGGAAAACTAAATGTTCAGGATAAGACAAGGTGAAACAAACAAGCATTAAGCAAAAGAAGAAGCAAGAAAATCATTATTTTCAACAGTGAGTTCTCCTAAATCACAGAAAATTCTCCTAAATGAACTTGGGGAGACAAGCACACTGCTGGAAGCATCCAAAGCCAGTCTGGACCTGCATATATCAATGCCATGGTGTTTCAAATGTACCTCAATGAACAGTGTAGATATTTGTCAAATGTGCACACCATTAATTTTCAAAGAAGGAATTGTCTGAATATTAGAAGTCTGATATCAAACCTGTAAGATATTTCTGGCAGGAGCTGGAAGACATTATGCACCAGCTAATGGCAGTTGATATTGAGTCTGAATGTTGATGCTCTCCATAAAAGTTCTGTACCCTCAAAAGGAGAGAGGACTCACTGAGTTAGCAGCTGGCACTAGGCTGGAAAGAGATCTTTACATGCTGGTGGGTAGAGTTCCCATTCACAAGAACCACAATGAAAGAATCAGCTGAAAGAAGCAATGAAATTAAACAAATTAAAATACAAATTCCTGAATCTGGGACAGGAATACTCTATATAACTGTGCAGGGAATGAGCAAGGTGCAAAGGAGTGGCTTTCCCCAAAAAGACCAGGGGAACCTGGTATACAGCAGGCTGAACATGAGTCAGCATCGTGATGAAGACTAGCAGAGACTGGGCTGTATTAGCAAGAATATAGCCAGGAAGTGTTTATTCCCTTTTACCTGGCATTTGCAAGGCTTTGGAGGGAATTCTGTGTCAGCTTTTGCCTTCCTCATTCAGGAAGGACATCGATAAGCAGGAGAGAGTGTGTGGAAGGACCACTGAGCAACACATGATGAGTGGAAGGACACTGAGGGGCCTTGACTTGGTCAGCCTGCAAAAGAGAAGGCAAAAAGAGGAATTTACCTGTTTTCCAAGGGACCTTGTAGGAGAAAAGAGCTGGATGCTTTCCAAAGGTGCAAGGAGAAGAGGTGGTGGCTGCAAGCTTGGCAAGGGAAACTTCACATGGGTATAGGGGGAAAAGATTCTTCTCATTAAGTGTGGGTCAGCACAGCACAATGTTGTCTCAGGATGTCATGGAACAATTTGGAGAAATTCAGCATCTGGTAGGAGAAGGCAGTGAGTCACCACACCTAAGTTTGATGCCAGTCAGAGAAAGAAATTATAAATATATTTGAAATTATGATAAACAAAGGAAGATGGGTAAGGAGCTTTTAGAATGTTCTAAGCTTTTAGCTTACAATGAGGACTGCCAATGAAATAAAGGAGCTAAACTCAAAAGTAATAACAGTAAAATTTTTTCTTGCATTATGAAATATTGAATAAAACACTGAAGTTACAGTTTTAAAAGATTGATACAAGTGTCTGGAGAATTAGCGGGATAAGTAGGATAAGAAGAGCTTTATTAGTTACAGTGCCCAAAAAGGCAGATTAGAAGAGAGACAGAACTCCACATTTTGGTTTCAAAGAAATTCTAGACATCTGAAACTCACATAAAGTTGGTGTCAGGCAACTTAGGCCTCTTCTTTCTGCTGCAGAATATTTTCAACAGACCCAGAAAAGAATTTATATTTTAGGATATCCAAAACAATCCCTTCCAAAGCAATAGAAAAGTGTACACAAGCTTTTATAAAACAGGATCAAGCTTTTCCTATATAAAGACATGATATTCAATTTTATATGATGTATAAGAGCCAAAAAATATTAACAGAGGCATCAAGTAACAATCAAAGAAATTTTCCTTGTTTACAGTCAACAGCCAAGGCCAGAAAATTTACTTTATTCACTAAATACTTGATCAATACTGAAGTACTAAAACCTCTCTGTTTCCCTTAAAGGTATGCTAAGATCATAAAACTTTGCTAGGAAGTGTGAGGACTGGTCTTGCCAAACTGCATCAAAATATCCTGTACTGCTTGCAAACATGGCCAGCAGTGATGGTGGAGGCTATGTCAGAATAAGCTTTGTCGTTGATGTGAACTGGGCAATGCTTCTGCTGGACTCCCCTGGAGCTCTGGGGGCCAGCAGTGCTTCCTTGTCCTGGCTGGGGTTTCCTGGCCCCAGGCCATGTAGATGAGATCCCTGTCCTCAAAGTTCCCTTGTTTCTTGAGGCTGACGTTTCACCAGGTGGAGCCCAGGTGTGGGGATGAGGAAGGACAAGGGCATGACCCTGCAGGGCTCCCCAAGACCACCACCAGGGGAGCACCCCTGGAGCTCACCTTAGAAGGTAAGAGCAGCCAAAGACATTTATTCCTTCCTACAATAACAAAATGGCTCAATTATTGCCCATTTTAGCAGAGAATTTAAAGACACCAAATTTACATATGCATGTACATCTGAAGATATCATGTGAGGCATTTAAATGTAGACTAGGGCCACCTGGACAATTGAAGAATCACTGAATACACAGACATTTCTTCTTTGGGTTTTTTTTGTTTGTTTGTTTGGGTTTTATTTTGGTTTTTTTGGTTTTTTTTGTTTGTTTATTTGCATGGGATTTTCTGAAAGAGCAATCCAGAATTAAAGAGTAGTTAAAAAGTAATTTTATTAAAAATTACAGGCCATTAAAGATATATCTGAGCAAGAAGACAGAGAGTTTTATTCTATTGGTTTTTCACTACTACAAAAGGCAAACTGAAAAAATGAAGTGAGGCTTTAAATGTGCAGCACTATATTCATAACTGGAATCATGATGAAAAACCACAAAGTCCTTTTGAATTTCACAACACTTTCAAAAATTCTATCATTATCTATTTATGAGACTCATTTAAAGGCCTCAGCAGAACTCAGCATCTGCAGATTATATAAAGAATGAAATTTTAAGGAGCAGTAAATATTCAAATTAATATAAAAATTATAACATATAAAATTCACTATAATACTGCAGTGAACTCCTTGCAGGGTTTCTCAGTCTTATTGTACCATCAGCTCTCTGAACTGTGGACTGAACAAAGCCAGTTAAATTAAAAATTCAAAAGCTCTTGAGACTCACATTGATATTCAGGTACTTTGGTGTTTGGACATTCACGTTGCACTGCTTTAATTAGCTATCTAACAGCAATCTCCACTCTTTAGGAAAGGGACCACTTCACAAGAAACAGTCAAGGAGTTTGCTTGTGCACTTATGAAATATACAAATATGCCTGGAAATTAATCTATGCAATCTCCCATCTCCCCTACAAATGACATCTGCCCATACTACAGCCTTGAAACCACTTCCTTTAAATTTGCCATGTGCTTCACTTCTCCTGAATGATACATCTTTTCATAACTGGTGACTCATTCATTGCCCATACGTATTTTTTTTAAAATATCAGTGTCAGGGAAACACATATCATTATTTCAAGTGAAACATTTCTCTGATTTTTGTATTAATGAATGACTTTATTGTAATGATATTAGCTCTGCTGAAAAATAAGAGAATACATGAGGTAATTTTATAGCAATTCCTACAGCTTTACTGCTTAACAGTCATGCAGAATTTGTTCACTTTTAATTTCTTTTGCCCATCAACACTATAATCAAGTGTATGCTTATTTTACTTCTGTTATGTCCTCATTTAACCCTTATAAATATCCTTTTATCTTTCAGTTTTGACACTCCTTGACTTATGAGACTTTTGATAAACTTCAAGATGTCAAAGGTTCCCAGTTTTTACTGAAGATGCTCTTATTTTTACAGTCCCTCTCCTCATGGAGGGCATTCCCTGGAGAGACATGTTTCAGGCAATTGGAAGGCTCAACATTAGGACATGTAAATGTTTAAATTATGGCTTGCAGATCAATGACAAGAAATAGGACATCTATTTCTGGTAACATTGTGGATTTATAGTTATGAGTCAAGGCTAACGCAAGGTGAACTCCTCCCTTTATGATCACTGGCACAAATGCATTAGCTCATCCATGAATTTAAAAATCGACCTCCAGACAGTTAGTTGGTAATTTGGCACCTTGCTTTGATTGTATACAATTTAACAAAGGAACATCCAGCACTAATTCAACAGTAATATTGCTTCTGCCTTTCAGGAATGATTTATTCATTCGGATATGATGCCCAAATTGCATTTTCTAAAGGAAGGGTGTTTACTTTGTTTGCAGTTTATAGCCTTACTTCTCAAGGACATGATGAAAGTAGAATTGTTGCTACTGATTATTAGGTTGAATGCAAATATGTCCTGAATGATGGTCCTCTGTACAGAAATCCTTGGGGATGGACAAGTGGATGGGAGGGTGGTTGTTGCGCCATGCTTTCTGAACCTTTACAGCCTCCCTCATCTGGGAACTACTGATCCAACTATCAGCCACATAAAACAGGCAAGGTTCTGCACACCCTATGGAGGCACCAGCCCTTTGTACTGCCTCATTCTTGCAGCTGTGGCATGGCCATCTCAGCACTCCAGGGCTCACCACACATGAGGCTCTGTCTTGCCTGTGTTGAGCTCCCTTGGAGTCCAGCTATGTGCTGTTGTTGGGTCAGAGCTGTTTTTCACCCTTAAAACAGGCTTGGGTTTGCCTAAATTACAAATATCAATCTGTAAACTGAAGTATAGAAATGTACTGCATTGTTTTCTGTACTCCAGATCCTTACTCTGGTCCTCGAGGAAAAGGTTTTCCATTCCTCACCATTGCCTGCAGTGCTGATGCAAGGCTTGACTTACTTATTATGTACAATATTTTTATTGTCAGGGCAGAACTAAGAATTAAGAAAGTGGATCATTGCATTTATATTTTCACATTAACCATATTCTTATTGTTAATTTTTTAATCACACAGGTTAAGTAGTCAAGTATCAGAGACTTCTTACATTATTGACATTTCAAATGAATTATTGACTCGCTTCTCAGCTTACTCTTTCTGTCAGGGGTTTACACTAAGCTTAGCTACTTGCTGCCCAAATCCTTTGGAAATTCATTACATTAGTTATTGTCCCTAAGACTGTCTCAGATGTGGGCACCCAAGTACAAATTAACATTCATTCTTGTCCTACTTTTTAGCCATAGCCCTGCTGCATATATGGTGAAGAGCACTTCAAAAGGATATTCCTAAAGGTGGTTTTCTGCTCCACTAAGGAGGCCATGCAGGTGTAGGTCTAAGTTGTCTCTGCAGCTGTGAATCTCACGTTGACTACTCAGTGAGGGCTCCCCTCTCTCAGTGCTGTGTGTTGGGGTCTGCAGGTAACTCATGAGAGGTCATCTGAAAGGATTCTGTGTGTTGGGCAGCATATTCCCTTTCTCCACTGGATGCATGTGAATAGATAAAACCAAGAATGCCATCCAGAGGATTATTGTAATTTTTTTCAGTTGTGGTTTTACTTTGGTTGGTTGGTTTGGGTTGATTTTATTTTGAGGATTAATGCAGAAGTCTCTTTCCCTGTCTGTCTCTCTCATTTTCTCACTGCTTTTCATTAATTTTCTTTGGTTGATAATCTATGGGGTATTTACATACGAAGGTAAGTAGCACTGGGGGGGATTCTCTTTCCCCTTTCTGTTTTTTGCCTTTTCTCAGGATACCCTCTTTTACACTGTACCCTTCCAGTGCCTGTAGTCTTCCAATACGCAAAGCCTCTCGCTCCCTACAATGTGCATAATAAATCTGCACTGCTGAAAAGCTTACTGGGGAAATGTGAAACAGCTGTAAGGCAGGGGAGCAAAGAAAGGCTCTGTCTCACCTTGAATCCACTCTGTTACCTTTGCTGGGATCTCAGAAACAATTTGCATCTCCTCCTTTATGGAAATTCTTCTAGGTGTTTGCACAACAGAAGATGGGGGGCTCAGATGACAAAGCTTTGCAACAGAAGTGAATTTGCAACACCCTGCCTTGGCCTTACAATTCCACCAGCAAAAATTAGAAAATGGACCAACAGTATCAGAGACTCTTCAGATACCATGGAAGTAGCATCTTGGTTGCCAATTCCACAGTTTTAAAGCTCAGATCATGGGAAACCAAAACCCACTACAATACCACAATCTTTACTTTTGAAACATGTATTTTTATTCCCACATGTTATTGTCTTATTTTTGGCTTTTTATAGGCAATGCCACTTCTGTGGCCACAGTTATTGTGCCAGGCTAAGGAGTATGACAGGACAGGAGGGAGAGACAGAGAGAAACTGAGAGAAAGTTTAAGTTAGATATTAGGAAGAAAAATCTTTACTGTGACAGTGGTGAGGCACTGGAACAGGTTGCCCAGAGAAGTTGTGGACTCTCCAATCCTCCAAGGTGTTCAAAGCCAGGCTGGATCTGGGATTTAAGCAACCTGGTCAAGTGGAAGGGGTCGCTGTTCATAGTGGGGGATTTAAAACTAAATGATCTTTAATCTCCCTTCCAACCCAAACCATTCTAGAATTCTATGATCTGTCCTGTCCATTTCCTAAGGCAGAACTTTCTCCTGGATCCCCTTAGTATTCTTGTGAACAGGTCTTGAGACTGCTGTATGAATTGCACAGTGCTTCTTCATTGCCTTTAGCAACTGTGGTAACTGCAGGGAAGTCCTTTTGGTCCCCAAAATTCATCTCAAAAATAGGAAAGGAGTAAAGGTGGGGCAAAGAAATCTCTCAGAGAAAGAGAGGGTTTGAGACTGAAATCCCCAGGCTTGACTTTGGAATTGCAAGAATGCTTTCCTCATGTTTTTATTGATTTTGTGCCCCAATGAACAAATGAATAAAAAATTCCCTTCAAAACCTGTTGGAGAGAACTTTGATGTCAGGAATAGCATGCCAACGTATGCTCTGGATAACCTCCTGACAAGGGTACACTAGGAAGGATTCCACCTGCCAGGCACTCACTATATGTCAATGATAACCTAGATTTCCTAGAATACAGCTTCTGTCTTAAAATATAATTTTAATGCTGAAAGCATTTATTCTTTGCAAATTCAGTTCAATTTTGTCTGCTTGGCACGGATGATAAATTTGCAGCCTCCGCAATCAAGCATTTATTAGAACTGTAATCTAGTTATTTTAACCTAGAAAGGGATTTAGTAATCTCCAAAAATTGCTGATCTCCTTAGGCAGGGCCAAAGATGACACTGTCTTTCAGACTCAGGTAAACCTCCTGTCAAAATGAAAGGCAGTTTCACATGTGCAAGGACTACAATAGATGCTCAGGCTCTGGCACTGCTGTTAGGCTGCTGGGTTAAAAAAATGACATGTCTGAACTGGGATTAAAGATCAAGTCACCAAGCTCCACCTTTCGTCCCACATGTGGGTTCCAAGAAGTCTATGCTGGATAACATTGTCACAACATTTTAGTTTTTTGTAAGATAACTCAACAAATAGTAGTTTGTTATTAAATCATTGGACTTTTATTTCACTGGGGACTGCACTAATTTATAAATTGTAGCAGCTGCATGTTTGCATTTTCCCAGCTGCTACCATGTATTAAATTTGGAAATCCTCTGGCACAAATGAAAACACTGTGTTTTTCTTTCTGAGAGCATTAGGTAGGCAAAAACTATAGTTTTTGTTTAAGGAAAATATGCTAAAAAGTCTTTTCACCCCATCATTTATTCAAAGTTGAATGTTCTTTTGTGTTCTGCCATTGGGTCACATCACAGGCATGACTAAGGATCTTGGTGGTCTTTTCAAGAATAACATATTTGATAATCTCACCACTATTTCTAAGTAGTGTTCACAGTAAAGGCAGCATTGGAGTAGTGGTAGAAGTTGAGTCTCTTTCATGGGTGACAAGGCTGTAACACAGAGGGTATGAAAGTTGTCCCCTTAATGCCTCAACTCACCCTCCTGCTTCCACCTCTTGTTCTGGAAGTCTCTGGACAAAGAGGGCAGGAACACAAAACAGTCAAACCACTTAGAGAAGGTGGAAGAATGCTGAAACATATGTCATTTTAATAGCTAAATTCACCTCCCATAGAGTAATTTTTTTGCTGCCATCTGCAGATGTGCTTATGAGATGGACATGGAAAAAACTGTAACCAGAAAATATATCTAGATATTATTGCCTGTTAATCCCAGCAGGCTGCACTGCTATAAACTCAAATGTCTGTCTAATCAACTGAAACTAATTCAATAGCAGCTTTCAAAGTCATATTGATTCAGCTTTACAATTCCTCCACTTCTGTAACAAGATAATGCTAAGCTTAATTTTTTTGTATTACTACACAAGAAAAGTGCTTCCAAAAGCTATAATAAAGTCAAAATAAGAAAACCCAGCTAAGGTTTTTGAGTGCCAGAAATGCAAGTATTGATGGAGAATAGCATTTTCTTCTCTCTCAGGAAACTTCCTACCAAGAGTTCCCTCCACTGTTTGAGATAAAATTTCTTGGTAAAATGTGAAAGAGTTTGAAGTTGGTGTAATGTTTGGGACAATTTTACATCTGTTTTTTCTTGAACAAAAATCCATCTTCATCTCAGACCTTGTTTGCTGGGCAGTAACTAGTGGGGAATAATGCCAGCTAACAGAGAGGAAAGGGTCTAATGGAACAAAATTTCAATTTAGAACCCTGAGAGTATAATGAACAGCAGACTCTGGCTGCCATACCGGTTTGCTGCTTCCACAGGTCAACATTGCAGAGGGATCATTGGCAGAAGAGTGCTTTAAACTTCTCCAGAAATGTGTGTTTTTACCTTAAAACCGTAGGCAGTAGGTAGGGACAGGCTATGACATTTCTGTGCAGAGAACCATGTGCTTGTGTAAACAGGGAAGCTCTGATGAAGGTGGTGCAATAAAGGGTGTCATTTTTGTAGGGGGACAGCAGAGCAGAAACAGACACAGGATGGCTTAATAGATCAATTCTTTCCTCACCCTAATAAAATTTCTTCTCATGAAGAGGTTACTTTTTCAAGTAGCAAAAATTAAAGCAAATATCAAAGTAGAAATCACCACAGCTTACACTTCTAGAAATATAAATAACACCTAAATACACAATATATAATAAAACTATAAAATATAACATGATATACAACACAAAATGTATGATTCATATCATATATTATGTTATATGATGTATATTACTTGCCACATATATCTCTTAAAATGTATTGAATATATTAATAGTATATGTCAGATATAATATATTACTCTAATAGTATATAATATGTATTAAATATTAAATTTCTACATTCTGGAAGGAATCCTTCAGCACATTTTAGGACCAGACTCAACAAGGGAAGAATCAACCAAAATTCAGTGAAAAGTGCAACAAGGGGAGCTGAAAGTTTTTTCTCTGATATTTCCTTTAAGTCACAAATTCTGTAAAAAGCTATTTTTATTCTTAAAGTGAACCTTAAGGAATTAACGATCCAGTAGAAAATAAACATGCCATTCTAAGGTTCTATGAATATGGGTGATTCAAATTGTTTTCTGGAAAGCCTATTTGTCCCCTCAGGAGGGGACTGAACCCACATGCAGCTCAAGGCAAAGGCACCTTGGCAGACAGGCGCTTCCCTGGCCATTCACAAATGCCCCTTTGGTGCTGTGGATCAAGACAGAGGTAACATGATGTGCTAAAACATGGAATCTCTGGAAAATTCAAGGCAGAGAGAGTATCCAGGATGCTGAGAAGAGGTAAGAAATCCACATCAGATCCTTCTGGGCTATGAGAACACACCTTGTGCTTTTTGGGATGCAGAATGTCATACCTCTTCTGCAGTTTGGTACTTAATGCCTTTCTTATATATTATGAAGGCAGTCAAATATTTATTTATTTGAAGAATGTTAACATTTCCTTCAGAGATTTTTAAAGGTAAGATTTAATTTTTACTGATTCCTTTTCAAATCAGCATCTCCTTGCTTACTTGAAAAGTGGGGAGATGGATGTTTCAAGCAATACTCCAGCTGCTATCCACTAGTGCTGTGTTACTAGGCTGAGGAGATGGTTTTTTTCCCAAGCCTCTTTGATTTATATCATATACTTAAACACTCATTATGAGTGAAGCCCAGAACATGAGCCTTCCCCCATATCAGATTGTTTCAACAATTAGCCTGCAGAGTCCTCCCCCCATTCTCAGTTTAGCATGTCAGTGATTCATACTGCATGGTAGTGCAGGAACTGCAATGGGCAGGCACACACACTGCACCACACACAGCCACCAGCTGACAGAGCCCTGGCTCTCTCCAGGCTCCCCACAGCATCAGGCTGTCATCTCCTCACCTCCATGTGGGCCTGCCCTTGTCCCTGGTTGCCCTTCCACCCTACAAGCCCTCATCTCTGAGGTGTGGCCCCACAGTTCCAGCCCCGTGGGAGGGCAGGCACCTGGGTACATGAGATGGGGAGCACTTACCTGAGAAAATCACCAGAAACAGAGTTTAAAGGGAAGACAGGACAGGCTGTGCTGGCTGGACATGTGGAGAGAGCAGGACTCAAACAGCACCAGCTCCATTTTCCCTCTGTTTTCCAGTGCTTGTTTCTCCTCAGTACCACTTGCTCTCCCTTGCTTTCACCACCTTTCCTCCTTTTTCTAAACATCCCATCCAAAACACTCTCTCCCAATAGAGAATCTTGTTCCTTCAGGCAGTTCTTCCCCATCTTTCAAGTGACCTGGGCAGAGTCTCGCCCATGGACTCATCTTGAGGGGTCTCACCCAGCTCATGGGGTGGCTGCTCCCATTGACAATCAGAGGGGCCAGGGCAGGGGAATCCACTGGCCCCAGTCAACTTCATGGAGTTCACACCCCATTCCTACCATGGGCCTCCCTGCTCCTTCTGTAAGGTTTTTTTTTTTTTAATCACAGAACACAACAAACTTTTGAGTAGACCCAGTAGAGCGTAGAAGCACACTATGGCCATGTTTGTCTTGGATGGTCTTCAAGGAGCTGTATGCCTCAATGTTCTGCTCTCTGCAAACAGGCAGTCAGCAACCCTGAGACTGAGACCCTTTCAGGGAATGGGGAACACTTTGTTCATGCCAGCCACATGTAGATGTTTGAGTTAGACCCACAGCAGCCAACAGCCAGCCCACTATGGTTTCCTTTGGAGAGCAGGACCAGCTTGTGATCCCTCTGGGCAGAAGGGTAGGGGAAATTCCACCAGAATCAGGAGAATGTGTGGGAAGAGGGTGGACTGCCTGAAGGAGAAAATAAGGCTCCACAGAAAGACAGTAAAATCACTAAAAAAACCCCCATGTCTTCTCATTTAACTGAGAGGAAACAAAAAGTCCTAGGGCATCATAAAAGCCTGCTATCAGGAGGTAGTTTTTGATAACCTTTCAGTATTGATTAATCAGTTGCTGTGTTCATTTGAAACAAAGCCTGTGGCTTGTTTAGGAGGTGGCAGCATTGTAGCTTAGTAGTGTTCAAAATACCATATCACTATCAAGGCTAATTTAACAGTGATGAAATCAATAAGGTTCCTAGGGCTAGGAGTAGATGAGAAACATGGCTCATTACATGCTGCTCTAGTTCTCCAAGCAAAGAGAAAAAATGTGCAGTAGGGTGAAAGAAACAAACCAGGAAACTGTGAAGTCCTGAAAAGGAAGCAGGTGCTTTTGGCTTGCTCCCCTGAAGAGGCATCCCTGAAACAGGGATAGAAAACTGGGAGAGGTTCCTTTCTATATCTGACTTTCTCAGGTGTGTGTCTTGACTGAAATATCCTTTTTTTTGGCTGTTGTTGTCAACACTTGTTCACTTTCCCTTTATTCCCTGTCCCTCTACAAAACATACAAAATCCAAGCTCTCTACAAAGCTAAGGCTCTATGCACGTTGTCATTATAGTACAAGAGTTCTATTGTCATTACATTGCAAGGGTTCCATATTGCTAGAGTTTCATACCTCTTTGATGTTTCTTGTAGGTATCTCCTCTAGGCACTGACTCTTCCTTGTCTTTGCAGCAGCCAACTGACCCCAGTTCCCCTCAACCAACCAATCCACTCTTTTATAACTCTCTTCTTATTGGCTATAGCTGTGGCCCGTTCCCAATCTCCAAAAATTGGCTCAGCTGCAACTCTTTAGGGGATACAGTTACTTTCTATACTACCTTTATTTACTTATATTCTATCCCCCCACAACCCCCCCTTTTTCTTTTAATTACAGCATTTCTAGAAGGACATGTTCAAATAAATTACATTCTGACACATTCATATATTTCATTTAGAACTAAGAGTTATACAAAAGAGTTATACAAATATTCATTTAGAACTAAGAGTTATACAAATATTATAGTACAAATATATAGGTTCAGTTTTGCAGCTCTTCTCAGTTTACAAAGTACTTATGAATCTTTTATACTCATATTTAACAAACACTAATAGCTGGAATTGATATATTTTACCAATAGTTTAGTATTCAAGTCCTTTTTTTCTCCAAATCCATGGGGTCATATAGTCAAGTCCTGTTTCCCCAAATCCATGGGGTCACACAGTTTAGTGTTTAAGTCCTTTTTCTCCCAAATCACGTCAGGGAAACCATTTTCTGTCATTATAGTGCAAGAGTTCCGTTGTCATTATATAGCAAAGGTTCCATATTGCTAGAGTTTCATACCTCTTTGATGTTTTCTTGCAGGCACCTCCTCTAGGCACAGACTCGTCCTTGTCTTTGCAACAGCCCACTAACCCCAGTCTCCCTCAACCAACCAATCTACTCTTTTATAACACTCTTTTATAACACTCTTATTGGCTACAGCTGTGGCCTGTTAACATCAGGCCTGTTCCCAATCTCTAATAATTGGCTCAGCTGCAACTCTTTAGGGGGTACAATTACTTTCTATACTACCTTTATTTACTTATATTCTATCCCCCTACATATGCAGCCCTATTATCTTTGGTGATACCAACGTAAGCATCGCTTTACACAGAGCTGCTGGATGTTGTCTGTTAAACATTGCTTCCTGCTATGGAGCTCAGAGTTAAGATACAAAAACACCCGGAGTCTTGAAAGAGGGCAGTGACAGTATTCACACACTGAAGTGCAGGCCAGGTGCCTGGATGGCATGCCTCAGGTGCCTGTGCCAAGCCAGAAGAAAAAGGTGAAGCTCTTGTCCCTTCTGGGAATTAGGTATCTTTGCCAGCCCTGAAGGAAAACATGGACCCCCAAAAGCAGTAGTATTTTTTGGTATTAAAGTATTAAATGAGATGAGAATGTGTGTCTTTTTATAGTTTAAAAAGGAGAGCCTAATTTGGTATATCAGCTTAATAATTGAAATAGAAATCTATGCAGCTGACAAATAGAGTGCTCAGCAAGAAATTGGGAGAAATCAATTCCCTTTTCCTGCTGCCTGAAAGAATTCAGCTTCATGTTGCTGCAGCATGGTCAGTCAACAGTGACACTATCACATTCCTGCATATTCCTTCTTCTTCCCCTAGTTATGATTTCTTTTTCTTGCAAGAGGCACAACTATAGTACAACAGACATGGATTGGATTTTCATTCTGGCTCTACCTCTAGTAGCATCCTAGAAGAGCCCATGTAGTCCTTCCTTCCTCTTGCAATTACTGTGTCACTGTGACTTTTGAAGGCTAAAGTTTGGTTGAATTCTAGTACTTTTTAGGTTAGACAAGAAAAGATGTACAGCCTAGGTCTTCTGGTCTCTATCAGAGGATGCTGATGCATCCTGCATAGCTCCAAGGGTATGATAAGTTGAAAAGCATTGAAGGGTTTCACAAGGCCAGACTATTCCCTTCTGGTTTGCAGGTTCATACCCAGCCTGTCATTGCAGTGATGAAGAGGGAGCTTTGGATGGCCCCTGAGTGATTTATTTGGGAAGTGTTTATTTACAAGTTCCTATCTGGCACATACATCATCAACAATCATATTTCATGGTAATGGGAAAGACACTCTGTGTAATTATCTTTGTCCATGTTCGTGTCATTACCTCCATTTAGAGAAAGGATGAATTCTGAAACAGGGCAGTTCAGAAACACTACTCCTTTCCATGGTAAAAATTGTGTAGCTCATGTAAGAATCTTCTTACTTGAGAAAGCCATCTGAAAAATGCATTTGGACCATGATTTCTTTTCAATTGCTAGACATTGTTGCATGAAACAGTTCCAGGCAGTTCCAGGAAATATAATGCGATAGTTTTGTACCTTGTTAGAGACACTTTATTTCTCAAATTTTTTTATGCATACCATTTAACTTCTCAGCAATGTCACACATGAATCTGGAGACTGGACTTGGTGGCTTCAGGAGCCTTTCTAGCAAGTTTTATCTAGCAGGCTGCGGATGGGCACAACACCAAAGCTTTGCCTCCCCAATAAACTCTTGTCTCTCTACACCTCCTGAAACCTCTGGGACTGTACTGGAAGTGGCAGTGGCTCTTCTCACAGTCACACAGAACCAAAGAAGCCCCACTCTGGGGCAGAGCCCCACGTCAGGGACGTTGCTGAATTATTTGGTAGTGGCTGGCTGCTGCATGCCAGCCCCTGCTCCCACTGCTGCTGCCCCACCAGCTGTAAACCCACAGGATTGTCCCTAGGCAGTCCCCCCTGTCTGAAAGAGGCTCAGCCTCCCCATTCCCATCATCCTGTGTATGTGCCTGTTCTTGGAGTCTTTCCTCCTCACTGCAGCCCCTTTTCAGGCCATAAGCATAAATATAGAAGAGTAGGGTCCTAGAGACTTATGAGACTTTGTGAACACTGCAGCCATGGCACAGTATCTTGAAAGAGAAAAAATGCCCTGGAAAAGTTAACAACAAATTGAATACAGGGATGTATGCAGGGGTGTAAGGCCTCATCCTGTCAAGAATTTCCATGGAAGATAACTTTGAATCAAATGACATAGTCAAAGTTCAAACCAAAGAAAATGAGCTCAAATAAAAAATGAACAGAGCTCAGCTAAAACTAGAATCAATAAAGAATTTAATGATCTGTTCATCTTAGTATCATGTAATTGAGTCCAAATGACATTTAAGCAGAAAGAAAACTGGCCTTACAGTTTGTTAATAATTTCTCACATTCCAGTAACAAGCCTACAGGAGTGTTCCTTTAAATGCATGTTGTGTGTCAGCATTAGTACCTACTCCAGGTAAGCGTAGCTGATGAACTCCAGCCATGAAAGAGGAATCAAGTACAAATTAAATATTTAATGGCTTTACAAATGCAGTGGAAGCAGATACATAAATTACAGGAAAAAGAAAATAATCCCCAATGTAAGGAGAATTTAATTCAGTAACAGCCTTGTTTAAGCGTTTTCAGTCACTTTTATTTTGGAGACTTGTATGATAATAGTTCACTCCAGGAGCTTGTGAGCCCATATTTTTCAGTAGGTTTCCATGAAGCAAAAGGTAAGTAACATAAAAAAAGTGCACCGGATTTATAGAGTACAGTTTGTATGCTTTTGGTCAGCAAATAATTTCATCTACAGGTTTTGAGACTCATGATACCTTTATGCAAATTAGCCAGTAATACACAAAACTATGAAGCATTCTATCCAGCTGTAGAAGGGCATTTCCTCAGTTAATTGGCAGTCATGCTTAATGGAACTAACCAAATAATAACCCATGAAATACATAGGACTAATTAGGGAAAGAAAATGTTTTAATTTTTGAAGAAAGACTATCTGCCTGAGATATTACTTTTCCTGCTTATTTCTGTCTTTGCAGGCTAAGAGGATAGTGCTGAATCATTGTACAAGGGGGCAAAGGGAAAAAATGACTTATATTGCAGTGGAGTGGGGTTCTTTCCTTTTCTTTTTTTTTTTTTTTGATAAACAGGTTTCTGTGTTTAGTCAGGACTGAAGCTCTCTGAGGTTAGCAAGCCTTTGGATTGATTCCAAGGGGGTTTCTGCCAGGGATTAGCTCTGCAGTCTCATAGTGTCACTGGCTGGGCTTCCTTTTCCTTTTAGAAGAATAAGTGAAGTCTCAGTATATAGGGACCTGCTAAAAAGTAATTAAGTTACAACCCCATAGCTGGAAGGCACTGCTCTCCAGCTGAGATAAAGCAACTGACCATGTTGGCTTTCAAAGCCCATTGGAACACGAAGTACAATCAATTATTTACATCAACAAGAGTCTTAATGGAACTGTTAGTGGAATATCAGATTTCAGCCATCTGTGACATCCAACATTTTGCATTTTGAATCACATTAAAATGATGTGGTAAGTGAAATAGATGTTGTGACATGAGATCATGAATGGCAAAACATTTTACTTCACAGTGTTACGCCCAAGGAAGAAAGGTGTTTACCACAATCTAGCTGGGGAAAAACAAACCTCTTGTGAAGAAAGCAACTTTTCCAGAAGTACTAATTCAATTGCTTGTGCTTATGCAAAAGTACCCATTCCAGGGCATCAATATTTTCATTCCACTGTGGACCTCAACAATCAGTGATTGTATCTGCAGCACAGCTTCTCTCTTTTAATCAGGCTTTCGAGGTTTCCTTTCTCTGCTTATTATGCAGATTAAACATAATTAAAAAGATAATCCTGCAGAAATCAGGTGACTGCAGTTTCTAAAGAGCGTTATTCCATTAATTGATGTGTTTCTTTTCTTCATGAGCCAGTCTTCATGAGATGGAGGGCTGATCCAAAGAAAATGTAGTTATTAAACAGAACTAGTGTTAGCAAATCAAATTTCTATTACACTTGACTTTCAGCATCCTGGAATTTTATGCAATGCTCATTTCAGAAGTTTTCGCATTTCTGTTAATGTTTTTACTTGAGGCATGAAGATAAATAATTTTTATTTATATTTTGACCAATTCTCCATTTAGAAGAACTTTGCTTATCTCTGCTTCACTTAATTGTCCTGGATTTTCAATCATATATGGTATGGACAACATCTAACAGGAGTGTTTTCCAGCATAGCTCTGACATAGAATCTTCTCTCTATTATGAAACACTTCTGTCCTATCTTTATTAGATGAAAAAAAAAAGAGGCAAGAAGTACTGAAGAATCTTCATATACAAAACCCAGGGGTAGGGAGCCCTCAGCAAAATGGCTGCTCTGATTTTAGTCTGAGTGACAAGGAGGAAATGAATGAGAAAATGTATGTGGCATGTAGTTTGGCCAAGTGAGAATGTGAAATGGCAGAGGGGTCACTATTCCTAGGAAAGAAAGGCTTAAGGCCAGGAGAAAAATGTTGGAGAAATTCAGACCTTTTCTGAAGATTTGCAAGGAGTTGGCCAGTAGATTGGTTACTTAGAAAGTTTATCTGAGCTGATTGAGAGATTAGGTCCAGTTCCTGGGGACCTAAGACATCAAAGTATGACAAATCAAGAAATCTGAAATTTACATTGCAGTCTTGCAGCTTATGCTGTGACAAATTATATGTGTTAGATGAATTAATACTATTATTATTTTTACTTTAGTTGGTATTAAAGGGTTTGGTTTTTTTAGACTTGTTTTAAGTACAATCAAGTTAGGCACCTTTCTGGTATTTATTTCCTGAATATTTCCAGCTCTCTCTTGACTGCTATCCTTTATGGAGACTTTTCTTTCCTGGCTTGTCCGAAGGCATCAAAAACAGCTCCTCCTTCCAAAATAGCTAACATTGGACTGGAGAAAAAGCTTTACATCAAAAGTCTGACATGGGTTTTTGTTCCAGAAGTTTTTGATGGGTAGAGACAATTGCCAACAGTCTTGTCATTAGGGCTCTCACTAGAATGAAAAAAATCTTGCAGTTCCTTCATTGGGACTACTAGATGATTTTTGAAAATCATCTAGCATTTGTTCATGCTGAACCTGGGAATACTCTGTGCCATATTTTCATCCAGCATGTCACATTTCTGTAGAAAGAATTTTTAATTGAACTTGCTGCTGGATTTTTTTTAATTCCAAGATATAGCTGTTTCCATTTTTTTTTTTCTGAAGACACTTCAGACATCTGCAGAACTATCTGGAAACAAAGGGAAGTAAGTGTTTTGTGACTAGACTTCCAAACATCTACAATATAGTTTTACTATCTATTTTTACTGCATAACCTACATCATCTCCAAAAGTGTGGGTGCTCCAATCAAGAATCCAACTACTCTCCAAATCTTCATGTGTCCCTAAGGAAGAGTTTACATTCCTTTTTTCAGGTGCTGGATAATAACACTGGATGTGAAATGATGGCCAGTCTCAAACCACTGGCAATGCTGTCATTAACCAGGATGGAGCTCATATTCAGAGTTAAAACATGTCAGTCACTACCAAAATGCACAGCTCTTCTAAAGGTCTTAGCTCAGTAGTGGCACTGATCACAACCTAGCACACTAACATTACCCTAAATCCCGGAACATCCTGGACATGCCAGGGACTGACAGAAATTCTGTCTCTTGATATCCAGCATGGGAGTAGCCCTGAAAATTTTGCCTTAAATGTAGAGATCTCTCTGTCCAGGACTGAAAGGAAACAGAAAAACATTTAAAGTTACAAAGGGAAATACTGAAGACACTTGGGCATTGGATTTAGCATTTTTATTGAGCAAATCTGTGAGTGCTAGTGCGGCAGGACTAGTGAATGCATTGATGTGCTCTGCTCCCTCGTGGCCTGGAAGAGATTCTTCTTGTTGTAGGAAATGAAGGTTTCTGTGTTTGAAAGCATAAGTAGGCTCCCTAGAGCTGGGTTTTTGCCTTTCAAGGGTCCATTCCACAGATTCAGCTCAGTGGAAAGAGAGTACCACTCTTGGTGCTTTATTGTTTTTTCTGGAAATAGTGAAGAAGTGCTTATGCTCCTTTCCTCCTTCTGGCTTACACTTCCTGCAGCCTTTCCTCAGTGCCAGAAATTAGGTATGAATCAAGACATCATTGATCATTTGGCCATTGTGCTGGTTAAAATGGAGACATTTTTTGTACACAGAGTTTCCATTCTCCCCTATCTAAACAGTCAAGGGGAGAGTCTACCTGTTCAAGCTGCAAAACATAGACCAATGGGTCAGGAACAGTCTTAACTTTTTCTGACAGCACCCAGTTGATGGGTTGTAGTCTGTTGCTTGGATTTAAGCATTGTCATGTTACAAACACTGTATGTCATGGAAATTTGTCTGAAATAAGATGAATTTTGAAAAAAAGAGCAACCTCAATAGCATCTTTTCTTTTTCCATAATGGATGAAGAAAGATTTTTATAGAAATCATTTACCATAGACATAAATTAATGTCTAACACTCTTGTCAGGGAGAGAAAACAAATTTGCATGAAGCACTTTGATGCAATTGTTAACGGACCCTTTTCCTACTTCCTTTAATTAGAATTTCATATTTGGTAAAATGTATCATTTGTTTCTGACTTCTCTGCACCTTAAGAGGAGGGAGAGAGTCATTTCAGAATAAGCATTCACACCTGGTATATATATAGCTAAACATCCTGCATCTATTTCATAGCTATCTTGAAGATTGGATTTTAAAAAAGGATGAAGTGCTGCACCATTTACCTGACTTTTCAAAACAACTATCACCTATTTCCATAGCGAGAAGGAGATGGAATAATAGAAATGTAGGTCTAATGTATTCATCACTCTGTTTTCCTTCTCACATTGTTTATCCAGAGACCTTCTGTTATCTTTATACTATCACGAAAATAAATAGAGAATTAGGGTTCATATATATTACTCTCTTCCCTTGACACATTTCTAGAGAGGGGGAGAAATACACAGGAAGGGTATGGGCTCAGCAGTACTGCTGCCTGTCTCAGCTGAGAGCTGGGGAGTAGAATGGGTGGTAGTGCTGAGAGGGGTCCTCCCTTTGTGCCACAGTGTCATGTTATCTTAAAAATTACCCAGGCCAGCTGTGCAAGCCCCCATGTGGGCTGCCTTGTTCTAAAAGAGCTGGGCACCTTCCTGCTTTGCTGCCCTCTTGCACTTCCTCCCCTCTCGCATTTCCTCCCTGAGATAAAACCATTCACTATCACAGACCATTTTGTTTGATTATTGCTATTTGCAGCCACAGGTTCCTTCCAAACATAATTATTAACCTATGTTGCTCTTCAGAAATAACTGCTGCTTCAATCTCCCACTGTTTCCTGCTTCCCCTGGACTCTACTTGGCAGCAACTGAAACCCAGATCTCCTGGAAGAGGTGGAAGGAGGCTCAGGACACCTCAGCAGACTATATCTAAAGCCATTACCATATAGCCATGGCTATATCTAAAGCTGTGGTGCATCTTGTGCAGCATAAGCACTTATCACAACAGGTCATTTGAAGGCTACCAACAACCCAGTGCAAGCAGAACACCTCTGAAGCCCATCTGCCATCCACTGAAGTGTCAGGAACAAAGCCACTATCAGATGGACTGAGCTTTTGGAATAAAAAAAGCAATGTGGGCTGTGATCATCATGAGTTTAAACTGTGCAAATTGTCTGTCGTAGATAAGTCTGTTGGTGAAGGATTAAGGACCATCTATTTTGCAGGTAGCCCAGGAGAAGATATCATAAATGAAACTGCAAAGTGATGGAAAAAGTGAGGGCAGAGTCCATTAGCTCATGAGGTTTAGGGGTTTTGCTTTATTGTCTGCAATCTGTAGACCTTGTCTTTGCTTGAAGCCTGAAAAGGAGGAGGGTTGATTTCTACCTCTTGGATGGACTTCATTAAATCCCACTGATGCATTCTGTCCACCTTATGTTCCCACCTCATGAGTGCAGCTGAACATGGAGGGAAAAAAGGTAAGGAAAAGGGTTTCTGTGAATCTGCTTTGGTCAGCTTTGGACAAGGATACTGCAAGATTTCAGCTAATTGGAAATACCACATGCTCTTGATTGCACTCATCCCCTGAGAAATCTTTGGTAGCTTTCCAGCACCAGGTTGTACCACTTCATAGTGGGTTAAACAGATCTTGTAGGTTTTTGAGGACCTGTTTGCAAGCTCTGTCACAAGTATTTTTCCTCTGCACTTGAGGCACTTGCTGTGCTGATTTCCCTGCATGCTACTTATATCACCTTCCAACAAATTACCTGAGTATCATAAAAATACTCGCTTAGAATGAACCAAGTATATGTATTGCCACATAGGAATGGTGGCTCAGATCTCTGTGGGAATCTGTCTGCATTAGTTCAGGCTTTACATCTCAGACACTCCACAGGGACATGAGGACATTTCCAGGGGAAATGCAGCATCCTATAAATTGCCTTCATAGTCTTCCTGTTCTTAGTTAAGAGGACAAATTAGTGAGGTAGATGACAGTCTCTTCTCCCAGGAAACAAACAATAGGGCAAAAGGAAATGGCCTCAAATTGCACCAGAGGAGGCTTAGATTACATATTAGGAAAAAATTAATTCACTGGAGTGGTTGTCAAGCACTGGAATGGGCTGCCTGTGGAAGTGGTGGTGTCAGCATCCCTGGAGGTATTTAAAAGACATAAAGATGTGGCACTTGGAGGACATGGTTTAGTGGTGGATTTGGCAATGCTGGGTTAATGGCTGGACTGAATGATCTCAGGGGTCTTTACAACCTTAGCAATTCTATGATTCTAAGGGCACTCAAAATCTCACACAGCACACACAAGGCAAGAACACAGGAAGAGAGAAGAATTAATTTCACCTCTGAGTTCATTTCCCTTGGCTTTTGGCATGGTCACAGTAAGATGGGCATTCACCTGGGCTCATTGGGGGATGATTCAGCTCCCAAGTGCTGAATTGCTTCTGAAGGAGCTCATTTCTTTTAATTGACAATACTGGGAGCCTTGGCTCCTCACTGAGGAGACAAATTAGATGCCCAAAAATAAGTGGGGTGAGGAATCTGAGCCAATGAGCCTGAGGACAAAAACTTTATCAAATGTTGATGCAGGAAAAAAAATTTAAAAACACACAAGGCTTTTGTAAAAAGTTGCCTTTACAAATGGGTCCAGGGACTATAGAGTTATACTGTAGAGAAGGTAGTTCCTCTGAACCAGCTATCTCTCTGATAAGGCTTCTATGAGCCTTTTATCTCCCTTATCTCTCAGTCTCTAGAAGTTGCAGTACTCAGAGCTCAGGTTGTGCACATACATTTCAAAGTCTAGCATTTTCATAAAGTATGTGAACAGAAGATTAGGTCTTAGACCCTGAAATAAGATCCAGCACAATATAAGCATCAAATATTTTGGGGTCCTGGCTGTAGATTATCTGTGAATCTCCTATCAAACACTCCCAGGAAAACTTTACCAGTGCTGTTAACAAATGCCTGCTTCAGATAGACCAGTCAGTAGATCCCATAGATGACTACAGTACAAAAATATGCCAACAAACGTTTCCTGCAATTTAAGAACATTGAGAATATTTTGAGTGTTGCTATCTCTTTCATGGTGGTGTAATAGACACCCATTCACAATTACAAACTTTTAATTTTTTTCTACTCCTATTTATTGCATAAAGACTTCTCTCTTCAGAAATATTTACAGTGAGATTTTTAAATCCAAATTATCACTTTGCCAACATTTTGTTGCATATTCGCAACTGTTTGTGACATGATGCCAACTGCTGAATAAATTATTTAGTGAATATTTTGTGTGACACTTGAAGGAATGTGACAAAAGTGCTGGCTCCAGACCCTATTTTAAGATCTCTTATTAACAAGTGCTAGAAGTACCTCCAGGTATGTTGCAATCCTGGAGATTGCATAATATAACAAAGGGAGTGGAGCAACAAAATATTCCTGAATTTTCTTGTAAGATGTAGGGAAAGACAACTTATTGGGATGGACCTGTCCTTTGCTAGCTTGCAATGAGGAAAAACTTTTTAATCTAGCTAGAAAAAATGTAAATATCCTACTGTCACATCTTTGCACCAAGTCTGGAAATACTGCATGAGAGAGATTCCTCTTTCCAATCACAAAATTTCTTCTTTTCTTTCCTCTCCTCATTTATTCTATGGCTTATTTCATATAAGTATTGCAATTAGATACTGCAAAAGCTTATTCAGTCATCTCACCCAATGCCTTGCTGACCCTGCATTCCCTACAATAAAAGGCAATTCCTAGAAAATTCAAGTTTAGCTAACTACAGTACCAAGGATCACAGAGAGCAGACCTTCCACCATTTCACATGGGCACCCAAGTCTCAGTCTGATACTTTGGTCTGCAGCTTAGTTTTTGTCACTCTAATTTCTTCCCACTGCCCTTGGCTATAAAGCTCC
This sequence comes from Agelaius phoeniceus, assembly GCF_051311805.1. Taxonomy (NCBI): domain Eukaryota; kingdom Metazoa; phylum Chordata; class Aves; order Passeriformes; family Icteridae; genus Agelaius; species Agelaius phoeniceus. Next base: position 32,634,709 of record NC_135266.1, read on the forward strand.
ATAGCTTTACAGAATCTCTCTTCAGACTTACTGTCTTTACACAGCCCTAGTTCAAAACAGAAAGTGTTGATTTCCACTTGTCCAAAGCTACATATATTTAAGACAAAATTTTCTGAATGGGATAAGCTAAGAGAGGATTTTGAGATAGGAAGCTGATATTCTCCTAAGTGCTAAGAAGTACTGCAGGCATTGCTTGGGTCTCACCACTCAAATAAATTGGTCAGCCTTTGGCTATGAATTATTTTTAGGCAGCTACAACACTTTCAGCTTTCTCTCAATCACATCTCTAGGGACTGACACTACAAAAGTGGACATCAGAGGCAAGTCTCCTACCTAAGGAAGCAGAAGGTGAGGACACTGTCATCACTTTCTTCAGTTTCTTCATGCATCCCAAACTTTTAGATATCTCTGGAAGACAGCACATCAATTTGAAATAATACCTTAATTGCATATGATAAAAATTCACTTGACCCAGTTGCTCATTTCTTTCCAGAAGTGGTACTTTTCTTCCAGCTGATGTTGTTCATAGCCAGAAGACAAGAAAAAAAGGCCATTTTTCATTAATTTTTTCATTTTCAAGTTCTCCTGAATTTCAGTCGAGTTTTTGTGGGTGTCCCTCCTGCTTTTGAAAGTTTTCTGCCACAGTCTGAAAGTCACAACAATACTTCTTGAGGTGTGAGAGGTGCTTAAGGCAAGTTCATATATATACACTAAGATTGATGTAATAGATTTATCCATATCTTAACTCCTTCACCAGTGAAAGAGGATAAAATTTTAAGATAAGAATTTTTTCTTCTTTAAAATCTTGACATGCAAACACCTGGAAGTCAAAAAGTGTACAAAAATATGTGGAAAATTAAAAGGTAAATCTTAGTACAAACAGATTTTGACCTCTGTGTAAATCTGAACAAGCCCCTCTTGGACTGAGGGGCAGACAGGGTGAGAAAGAAAAGGGACACTCAGATAGAAGACAGCTTTGAAGTTCCCAGCATTGAGTATTTTAAAATCAACACTTACCTCAGTTCCACTGGCTTGAATGTTATCAAAGCATAACTTTAAAAGATAGTTTTGCACAGTGTAACTTGAAAGGTTTCTGCATCCCAGGAATAAAGATGTTTAGAAACAATCTCAGTAGCTTAGCTCGAAATCCCTCATCTGTAGACATCTGGAGTGTGAAGAGATATTTTTAAAAAGTCAGGAATTTGAAACTTCTGGTAAAAAATACTCTTCAAAAGTGAGAACAGCAACTGTGAATGAATATGTAGAGATGAAATCCTGTCTGCAACCACCAGCACTATTCCTTTAACAGTTACTAGTATCTCAAAGAAAAATAGTTCTTCTCTGTGACTGGGGGTGAGATCCTCCAACAGTCCAAAGAATGGCATTGATCAACAAAGAGGAAAAAACCAAACCCAGGTCTTAAAAAGGAACTGGTAGCTTGCAAATATTTGATAAATCTCTGTAAAACTTTTCCCCTCAGTCTTTTGCAGTGCAAAAAGAAAATGACAAATTGCTTTGCCTGGCACTGTCCCTGTCAAAAAAAAAAAAAAAAAAAAAAAAGGTCCTCCCTGTTGAATAGCTCTTAGGATGAACTAGTCTTGCACAGCCCTGGTCATGGCTGCACCATGATGACAACATCCCTCTGTTAGCACAAGACTTGACGTCCCCCAGATACTCTGGTATCTCCCTGCTGGCTCCATGCTGTGAGCCCAGCCAGAAAGTTTTTAATGCAGTCTTTTCTTCTTGCCATATCTGCTGGGCCTTCTTTGTTCCTGTGACTTTCCAAGATGATAGGCATATTAAATAGCTGTTTAAATATCTGGTTGGTATTCTATAAAGAAAGAAAGGTGAAGGGAGAGCATAATTTCCCACGAAGCAGGCTGGGACATCATTGTTAGTTCAACATTATTATAGGCCAGCAACATGCACTTGTTGCATAATAAAGCAAGGGCAAATATTAACAGCTGCTACCAGAAGGGTGTTATGCTTGCAATAATCAGAAACAAGCTGCTGATGGGCTGTGTAATAGAATTACAAACCAGTAAAGAAAAACTAACAGTCTCTCTGACAGGTTGGTGTAGGTAGAGATGAGATAATTATGACCAAATAAAAACCACAACAATAAAAACTCATAGGGAGGACAGCATCAGGCAGATGCAGCCTGCAGTGCAGAACTAATGAGCAAGTTGTTGGTAAAATCCTACTCTGTTTAGCTGCAAAATGGAGATTAATTTTCTTTGTTATAAGACACAGCTACTAAAACCCTCACAGGCCTGCAGATGCAGTGCAGAGATGGTAGAAGGAAATTTCTATGTCAGGTTTGTATTCTTCAGTTATGTGTGAGGCTTTTGCATATTATTTGGGAATCTGAGATAATTAATTATGAAGAATTATTTATATAGACTTCTACAATACTTTCTTTCACAAAACTGATAAAGATGGGCTTGCTCTCTTCTTTTCTCCCTCTGGTATCCTTCTCTTTTCATCCAGACATATGTCAATTAATGGATAAATATTCTTCCCTCTACTCATGACCCAAGTGTGGTTTTTAGGAAAGTGTAAAAATCATGTCAGAGTGCCAACATTTTGAAATCCACTTGTTCTCAGACCAGATCATCTATGTTTTGTTGTTATCAGGTGTACAAAAGCTTTTCAGAAATATCAAAAGTACATAATGGCAAGAGAGTCAACTCCATATCATCTGACAAACGAAAGAGAGATTGTACCTACACCACATCACCTGCCCAAGGCTTTGCCTGTGACAGACTAGGCAGGCAGAATTACCAGGCAGGTTACCAAAATCACTGGGAAATTTAGGCTGGAAGAGATTTGCCAAGGCCATCAGGTCCAGCCTCCATTTGGAGAAGTCCTCCTTTCCACTTCAGCGCGGCTGCTCCAGGTGGCAGTTTGTTACAAGACCTAGGAACTTCAAGCCAGCTGCCTCTGCACCTGGATGCTCTCTCCCTGCTTTGTCCTTGTTTCTGGCTGTTCTTCTTGAATTCTTGGGGGTTTGGGGTCCTCTTTCCTCATCCCTTTATTTTGCTGCATACCAGGAAGGAGATCCCTTTTTATTCTAGTAACATGAACTCCACCTTTATGCCACTTTCTTCTTTCAAGCTTTTCTAGGTATACTGGCCACAACTATTATAAATGTTATATCTCCTACATTCCTTTGCCTTTCTTTGGTGTATTTCCTTTAGACCCTCTTTAGATAGGAAAAAATTCAGGGCAGTGTGTGTCACATCTTAAAATCTCTGTAAAATGTGATAGGATACCATGCTGTCATCCAGTAAACCAATAATTATGAGGATAATGATTTTTTTCACAGCTGTCAAATTACTTTGACTAGAACTCAGTTTTTAAAGATACAGAAAATGAAGTGTTTGTCTAAACTTTCTGTCAAATACATGAAGTTTTAAGTGAATATTCATTCCATATTTTATCATTATTTTCACTCATTTATGTAATCAATCTGCAAAATCATTAGATATGCAAAAAAAAAATTGTGATGCAGTCAGTTTATGACTAGTTTCATACTGTTCAAATAGTGGTTTATACTGAGTCTGCTATTGCTCTCACATTGTGTCTTACTAGCACCTGCAGTTAACTGCATTACCTTAATAACATTGCCTGCTGATCCAGGACTTAATATTTTTCTCTTTGAAGGGTTTTTGTTTATATCAGTTTTTTAAAATATACATGTTTTTAAAGTTAACAATATGTTTCTATTTATGTATTTGTTTTTCCCATAATCCACTGGCAGATAGTTGAGGGTCATTAAGTTAAAGCAATTTTCAGGAGCATTTAATTGTAGGAGTATACTTACAGAAATATGCCTTTGGTTTCATGGGTGTACTTTCAATGAACTTCATGGGTTGGTTCCTATATAATTGAGAAAATTATAAGGTCTATAATATACATACATAGAAAATAAGCTTGAATTCATGAGTAAGGCTGTTTATTACTTGTGTTATCTGTCAGTCTTCATGGAAACATTTGAAAAGCTTGAAGAAAAAATTAGCAAAAGCTGAAGCACAAACATTTTGTTGCCCTTAAGGAGGATTTTGCACAAAAGCTGAACACATCTGCCTAATAATTAAACATTCATCATTGTACAAAATACTGAGGAATCATTTCAAAAACACATGAGCACTGGCTTATTCTAGCAGATGAAAGCATATTTTGCTGTTTTCACAAATCTGATCAGCCATAAATCATCTTACATAACAGTGCATAGGTACGTTTCATTCTTTCTTCTTCTGTGGTTAGACACAGGATCATCTCATTATACAATTGAGTGAAACCAGAAGAGGCTCTTCACTTTATTATAAAACTCACAGGTGAAACCTTATTTTTTTCTCCTCTTGTTTCCAAAAATACATGTAAGCACAATATAGGGAACCTGGAAAACTTCAGTGCAGTACTCACACCAAAATATATGTGTGTGAACATTCGTTACTTGATGACTTCGCAACCTATGAGCACTGTTAGAGCTGTACATGGTATTTGTTCAAAGCCTTCAGCAAAGAGCATCAGAGGCAAACCCATTTCAGGATGACCAGCTCATGATCTTGTCTGGCCTTAAAATGTTTATTTTGATTTCTGCGTTTCTCAGGAGTTCTGTCCATCACAAGTATCCTGCTTTGCTAGCTTTGTTGGGTGACTAGTCACATTATTGAACTTGGTTCTGTCCTTTAAAAACATTTAGGTGTCTGTTTTTAGGCAGAACTCAACCCACTGCAACTCCAGAAAAATGAGCTTTCTATATCCAGGGTGAGGAAAAGGCTTTCTGGTGCCTAATTTGGTGAGAGGCTGAAACTGGAGATCCTGACCATTGGTGATGGAGTGATAGAGATGGGAATGGAGAGAAGACCTTTCCAAACAGTATACTCCCTTCTTTACTATCTCTGGTCTGGTTTTAAAACATCAAATTAATGACTGCCAGAAAGCCTTTCCAGGCTCTGGAATGAGTCTCCTTTTCCAGCCTGGAATGAGTACTGACACCGTGTGGCCCAAATTCCTGAGCATAGCTCAGACCACAGCATGGACAAATCATTACTCCTGAAGGGCAATGCGCATGCAGCCACTGTGCTCCGGGGAGTGAGAGCATTCAAAGTGTGCACCTGGGCTCTTCTGTGCCATTTGACCTCAATGCCTGAGAGTGATCATTGGAATATTTATTTACCAGTACCTGCATAGTCCAAAGAAGATACAATCAATGAATTAAGTAGCACCAGTTCCTCTTCCTTAGACTCTTTAATCAGTTAATGAAAATTGAGTTAGAACTCACAACTTGTTTTTACACTGTTGATTTCTAGGCAGCATACCTAATTATTTTATTTAAATTTTCCTTAGCCTACTATCAGAATAATTGTCCAAATCATTAATTTCTTAGATCATAAACCAATCCAGAGATTCCTGATTACACATTATTTAAAAATGAGATCTGACCAAAACTGTACTGTGAACTCATCTCTCCTAATATTGAGAAATTACTCACAGGAAGATCCTCTTGGATTTCACTGAGGCTGGAAAGGGAACAGTGACATGTTAAAATAAAGAAATTTTCACTTTTAATATTCTTATTTAAACTTTTTACAGCTCCTGCATATTAATATGACCCAGTGTTAAATTGGTAATTTAGATGAAATTGGTATTTTAATTAATACTATTTTTTAAATGCTTATATGTAGCACATCATATAATCTCTGAAAAATTAACACTTTCTTCAAGAATTAAATCCAGCAATGTTAGATCTCCTCAGAAACTAAATAAAACCAGTGAAAGCTAGAACATTATGTGCCTTTTAAAAAATGGGCATGATACTGGAGCATTACTGGATTACATTTGAAGCATAGCACTCTCTATATATGCAACCAGGTAGGCAATTTAATTATTTTATTTGCTGTATGTCTAGAAAAGCTTCCGCAACTTATTTGTTAAGTCAAACAACTTTTTCAGTATTCCACATCCTTTTGAAACTGATTTTGTTGGGCCCCATCAGTCAATATTGAGTCCTTTACCATTTATTGTGTTTATAAAAGCTGCTCTGGAAGCTGTCTCATGCTGTAGTAAAAGAGGGGCTTCAGCCTGTAAATCTCTTGTTAGTTCAATTTTCAGACTTACATATTAATATATTATGAATTATGCTTCTGTATGGCATCATGTATTGCTCTCCAGTTCAAAAAATAATTTATCACCTAGATGTAGCCACCTCCATAATCTTAAGCCAGATGTGATCTGCAGTGTATTTATTTGTCTTATAACTCACTTGTAAACAGACAATCAATCTTGGTCCAGCATAAAATCTCAATGGTACTCTAAAGGCAAGACAAAGATTCTACAATAATAATATTATACCCCCTTTTTGTCCTAGATGAGAACGTTACCGAACAAAATATTTTTGAATATTTGTTGCAGAATGGTTTCTTTTGCTCTTAATACTCTCCAGATATTTGGATGTAATTAATCTGCATCCTTCCCAGAAATTTCTATACTATGCTGTGCCTGTAGCTGCAAGAGATGATTTTTATGGGAGCTTTTAATTAGCACATAACACCCACCCCACCTGGTGCTCTATATGTCAAGCTGCATGATTGACTAAAAATTTCTATGTGATTTCTAAAGCCTCTTGCTTGCACCTGTACTTCACCATCCAAATCCACCAAGGCCTTCAGTCTAGATTTGGGTTGTTTTCTGGCTTCATTTTTGCTGGGAGTATTCCAGTGCACCATGCACATATATATGGAAATTTCAACTTGTAAACCTAGAGTATGTATCCAACCATGGTTCTTGTGAATGCATCACTCCAGTGAAGGCAGATCCTTCTTCAGTCCATAGAAGCTGCTTCTCTCTTTCCACTGCTCAGCTACCACTCCTCTTCCTCCTCTTCCCTCCGGCTTCTTTGTGCATTAGAGATTGATAGTTGTTCAAAAACAAGGGATAAGCACCTTCAAGAAATGCATCACCTTTTTTGGGAAATTTTTTTCGTACCTACTGTAACATGACATTTTCTAAACAGAAGACATGGTGCAAAACAAAAGCATACACAGCAAATTTTAATTGCATTTAGCTAGTGCCCAGCTGGATTGGTCCTGCTGTTGGCACAAACATATGCTAATATCTTTGCATAATCCTAGAGAAGCAACCAGTATGCCTGCATTAGGAAATGGGTCTCAATATTGTGTTATAGATTTGACTCAGCTTCATTGCAAATCTGCATTTCCTCCTTCAGTTACATCAGTGTAAGAGGAGTGATAGACTGTGTGAGCAGCAGCTTTCCAGCATCTACTGAACCTTAGATTTTTTCCTTACTCTTCCTCGTACATTTCTGTAAGGCCTGCACGGTCTCCATTGGAAGAGGCAAATTCTATATCAAATCTTTCTTTATGTCCCTATTCTTGTATTTGTGGGGTTCCCAGACGAAGTAAGGAATGAAGAATCTGACTCCAGGTTCTTAGAAGGCTAATTTATTATTTTATGATACTATAGTATATTAAAGAATACTAAACTTAACTATACTGAAGAATAGAGAAAGGATACTTAAGAAGACTACAAGATAATAAAGAAAGCTTGATCGTGATTGGCCAAGTCAAAACAATTCACATGAAACCAATGAAACAATGACCTGTTGGATAAACAATCTCCAAACACTTTCCACATGTGAGCAGAACACAGGAGAAGCATATGAGATAAGAATTTTTCCTTTTCCTCTGAGGCTTTTCAGCTTCCCAGGAGAAAATCTTGGACCAAGGGATTTTTCAGAAAATATGACTGCCACATCCTGTCTTATACAATTTTTGACTGTATTTAATAAGAGATATGTGAAAATTACGAAAACCTTGTGCATTTTTGGGTCAGAACTCATTACTATGCACAAGTGTACACAATTCCAAAGTGCCGCTCCAAAATTTTGTTGTTGTGGTAGAAAATGCTCTTGGAAGTAAAAGAAACAGATAAATAGAAGGTCAATTATGTACAGAATTGTTAAAGCAGATTGGGTTTCAACATAACATTTCATCTACAAAATGTATCCTAGAGTTATACCAGTACGGTTCTGTTATTATGATAGAGTCCTCTTGGCAGTACAGCGCAGTACTTAGTTGGGAAAAAAGCTCTTTTTCATTTTGTTCAACCAAAGGAACTGCAGTAGAACCTCATTTAAGTACCAGGATCAGCCAGAAACCAAGTGTGCTTGATGTTCTTTCCATTCCTGTGAACAAAGGCACAAGCAGCAGTACTGAGATATCATCAGTGCCAGAAGACCTTCTTCACCTCCATTCAAAATAAAAGCTTGCCTTTGGAATTTCATCAGGTTTTTCCTTGAGTTTAGTAATAAGAGACCAAGAAGATGGGTGGATAGTTTATGCACTTCTGATTTTAAGCATTTCAATATAATCATCACACTTGACTGAATAGAATCACTTTCCTCCATCATTAATCATGATGGAGGAAAAAGACCATTAATCATTATGGAGGTACATGCAATATGCTGTTCTCTTATTTTAAAAGTAACAGAGCTGAATTCTCACATACAATAGAACAGGGCTGCAAAGAGGCCTAATACACATTCTCTGTGTAAATTCAGTGTCCATTGATGATTATATTGTTTTCTAAAACTAGATAAATGTTAAATTTCCAGTATGAAAATATTTTTTTAATGTTGAAAATTAAATTTAAATTTCCATCTCTGCTTGAAATAAGAGATTGTGCTCCAAGTAAAGGGACAATAATCCCTGTATAGAATTAGCAAAATAGGAAAAGGGAATAATAAATGGGATATTAGTATTTTGGTTTAAAGTTTTATTACCTTTTTTTATTGCTGACTGTCTTTCTAGAAAGAAGTTCAACTTATTTGTACACAGATGACACATGTTCACCTCCTTTTTTCTTGTGATACCATATGGCTCCCTTATGAACGTTTTGTCTGCTGAGGGACTCAAAAATGGAACAGATGACAACTGGAAAATTAGAACGTATTTGTAACTAATTCCTGAGCTTCTGGTGGAGATGTGCCACTGTAGCATTCTCCCCACCCTCCATTTCCTAAAAAAGAAGATACGTCAACAGGAACTATAAGGCTTATGGGAGACACATTTATTCTGTTTACCACAGGGCTGCTATATTTAGAGAAAACCTGTAGAAATGCTAACCATTGAGAGTGGCTTTAGAAGTGTAAAAGGCTAAAAACATTATTTCATTGAACTGTATTCTCACATTTCTAAAGTTCATTTATAACTGCTTTTCAGAAATCTCATGGGGGCCTGTCAATTTTTTTTTAATTCAGGAAAAAGTAAATGGTTGATTGATTTAGTTGGTGGTATTAATGTCATATGAGGAAGGCAAGTAGGTACATGTAGGTGTAAAAACATGATCCAATAGCAGTAACCAAGTATGTAAAAAAAATTATCTCTCTTGGATAGTGAGAATTGTGTAAAAATATAAAAATCAGCTTGATTTCTTTATCTGCAGGTCTTGAAAAGTAGTGGGAAGAGACAACAATGGGATACCACTCAGAATTGTCCTTGTGAGGCTCCTAACTGCCCCTGCCCTACAGCAACAGGCTAATGCAGAGGGCGAGTCATTGAGTAGACTAAGCAAGGATATAGGGCACAGCTTACATTATAATGATCAGAGAGTTTATTTACAGAAGTAAAATATGATTTTCTCTCATCAGTTTCTGGCTCCTTGTCTGCAGTCATAATAAATGGTGTACAAAATGTTCCTTCAGAATTAATTTTCTAAAACCAGACTATTACTGAATGACTAAGTTCATGTGGGCAGTTCCAAGGGGACGAGGATTTTACCACCCCCCTCAAAAGATTTTTGAAATCCAAGGAGTTTCTTAAGTCAGATCATAGAACAGTCATGAGCCTTTCCCCTGTTGTTGGCAGATGCAAGTTCTTCCAGAGAATTGCACTGGAAAATACGGCATTAGGTAGAAGTAGTAAAGCCTGAGGACAGAGCAAAGACAAACTGGAGGAGAGAGGATAGGCAGAACTACACATTGAAATCAATAGCTCTGTAAAGGGAAAACAGATATCCAGCAGAGCTTTTAATTGTCAAAAAATTACAGCTACTCTTATCAAGACTAAAATATTGTAGAAGGATGACTGCAGCTGTAAAAACAAAAGGCTTACTTACAGTGTTTTGTTGTTGTTTTTTTGGTTTTGTTTTTGTTTTTTTTTTTTGCTAATTAATAATGCTACAATAAAATCATTAGGGAGATAAGGAAACCAAAAACACCTCAGCATTAAAAGGTTAATGAGTTCAGTATCACACAGAGTAACAAAAACCTAAAAAACATTCACACTTCATACTGAGACAACATTATAGGACAGCTTATACTGTGTACTTATACTGTGTACTTATGCTTGACTTTATTAAATTCTATATAGATGGTATGTGTATGGTTTGGATCTTTCACTGAGTAGAATTCTGTTCTGACATGCTCCAAGACATGCAGGGTATCAGTTCAGTGCTTTCTGATTCTTTTCTTTCCCCTGTTTAGAACAACTGACTTTTACGGCCTATTGCAAGTCTTATAATTTGGCTTTGGTCTCGTAAAAACAAAAGATAGATGATTTGAACAGATATTACTGCTTTTATTTGTGCCATTTCTTTCGTTTGCTCAGAATGATAAATAGGAATATTTTGAAATAGATTTTCATGCAGATATGGAATAAATGTTTGGCATCTCATCTTCTTCTTGTGCTATCAAGGGTCCTGAGCCTCTTCTTGGTGGGCTGTCAATCTCTCTTCCCATCACACCTTGTCATGGTCAGAGGTAGCACAGCTCCTCACCTGTGGTGCAGCACTACACCTTGGTTACATTGCTGAGGCTAGAGGATTTCTGAGTAGGACTTCAGGTGCATCCTATTCTCCATCTCTGCAAAACCCGGAAAGCAGCAGCTAGGTATTGGTTCTCACTGCAAAGATAAGCTTGAGAAGTTCCCATCTTGAAGAACAATATAATTTTTAAGCCAACAGTTATTTTACAGCTTCAGAAGGTTATCAAAGATGAAATTCAGACTGCACCATGACAGGGGAGAGACTATGAAAGAGGTGCAATGACACAGAGATACCCATTGTGCAGGAGGATCAGACTGCATGAAGGAGCAGGAAAGGATTCTGATGACATGAGAGACTAATTACTGGATCCAACCTCTGAAACAAGCTGTGTGATTTTAATCATATGGAGCAAGACTGGAAAGAGAAGGACATCATGCAGTTAAGAAAAATATAGATCTCTTTTAAAAAAGGAAAATACTGAGAAAAAAACCCATATGGTGGAGCAGAATTACAATAGAACTGAGTCACAAAAGACCAAAATTGAAAAGAGTTTCTTGAAAGGATGTCTTAGTTGGTTGACTAAGGGGTTTGACCACAAAGGGGATAGAAATAAATTGTACTATAAAGAACTCCTGTAGCTGCATGGAAAATTTTCCAAAATTATTTAGAGGTCTTTTGTGTGCTTGATCTCAGAATGTGAGCACTATAAGGTGTGCAGTTTCATAGTAGGATATTCTTACACAGTCCTTCTCATAAATTACTTCTTGGCCTATCCTGAAAAGGGTAACATAACAATGACTACCCTCTGAAGGCCCTTTTTAAGTGCAATGAATTTTCACTTGTTTACCCATTGCTCCACACACACTTCTCACTTCTAGCAGCAGATTTAGAAACCATCTTCATCCCTGGTCTTGCTCCATGATGGAGGCACCTGAGCTGCTTCAGCAGGAGCTGGTGTGCCTGCATCGTTCATCTGCCACAACGCCAGTCAGACACTGGCTGGGCTGGAAGCAGTGTGTTTGTGCTTACAGATAGTGTTATCCTGCTTGCATAATTAATCCAGATTCCCAGCAGTGCTGTGCATTTGCATTCTGAAGCCCACTCGTTTGAGGGAGAGCAAGGTGCCATTTCTATGCATAACAGTGGGCACAGATGTCTCTGACTCCTCTGAACACTGATGTCTCCTCGTCTTGTAAGCATTAGGGAAGAGTCTGAGGTTTTCTGACCCAAACAAAATTCATCACACCAAATTTGAGGTGTCTAAAGTCAAGAGGTCTATTTCACAATAAGTACCTCCTTCTTATAAGTTGAAAGTAAAAGACATCTGTAGAGAGTGGTTCACCTTCCAACATTAAGTATGAGATGGACTGCAACATGGAGGCCTGTTTGTCTAGTGACTATAAAAGGACAGAGATCAGCTGTAGATCAGGCTTCAGATGCTTGAATTCAATGATGACACATCTCAACGTCCTATTTCTATGGTCAATGAGGAAAAACAGGCACCTCCAGAAGATAATTCTCTCATCAACTTAGGAAGGTGTTTTTTTCCCCCCTATGCTAAAACTTTGACCCCAAAACCAGGTTTAAAATGGAAGCCTACACGTTGCATAGCTAAAAGAAGTGACAGGACTCCAAGGGAAGCTGGACACGTTATTTTTTCTCATTTATATGTTTATAACAGGAATATAAGGCTTTGTGTTTTTCTTGGGACTTCTACATTTAAAAAATTTGCATGTTCAAATTAATAGCTTTACACTATTGCAAAACTTTACTAAATATGAAGTGAATGTTATTTTCTTTTATAACCTACATGGTTATAAACATAATCACATTAGATCTCTTTCCCTCATTCATATCTTCATATTTACCCACACTTTAAAATGTAATTCTGAAATACAGTGACTAGTATAACAATAAATTCCATCATAAACATTCTCTGAGTGAGAAAAGATTCTGGACTGCCCCAATGCTGAAAGATGGAAGGCAATAGTGAGCAGAGATTTACACTCATGTGTCTAATGCAATATGGTGGAATAAAAATCCAGCATAATGTTGTGGATGGGTACCCAGAAAACTTGTGAAACAGGAAAGAAGTGGCCTTTATCTACTGCACATGGACTGCTTTCTTACCAAATATAAAAAATTGCAAGTGTTGACAGACTGGAGGGGTTTCAAAGAAAAAAGGCTAAAAAAGGGTGCTAAGGAATTGAGAGCAGTGTGGAAAACTAGGGAAGACAATAGTAGAAATCTAAGGAAGAAAGGTGTCACAAGCTGCACGAGACATCCATCTGATCTAGCATTAAGTGCTCTATCATGCACATTTTTCCCCGGGGCATTCCACTCCTGAAAATTAGCATGAACAGGCAATAACATGCCTCTTCTATAAATTAGGACAACCCAAATCCTTCTCTGGGCTACCAGCTACTGCTGATATCTGCTGCCTAATGTGATTTCCTGCTGTCAGTGAGGTAGCAGTTTTTATGACTTTCTTGTTTACTCCACTGGAATGGACTTGGGGCTTTCTGCCCATTTTGTTCCTCCAGTTTCTCTACCTATATGAGACATGCATCAGCAGCTGGCTAACTTCTTTGCTAGAAAATGAATAGTACATCATCACCATGGTTAAAATCATAACCTTGCCCAAAAGGCACAAACACAGTCTGAACTATAATGAGCAGGGCGAAGTTTCGGTGGATTTCCTGGAGGCAGACTAAGACTTCACTAAGTGAAGACCAGAAACCTTGAATGACTTGAGGATAAATTGCCTAACTTAGCAAGCTGAAGTCAACACAATAGTCTGATGGTCTAATTTGAAACCCACGCTTTTATTGATGAACTAATATTATGATAACATCAATATTATTTTGTATTTTTACGTCTGGGTTTGGTGAGGTTTTGGGGTGGGGGGGTTGTTTTGTTTTGTTTTGTTTTGTTTTGTTTTGTTTTGTTTTGTTTCGTTTTGTTTTTCTAGAGTTGAAGAAGCAGACGTATTCTCCAGGCTGAAAACCTGAGATTGACAATTGGGTGGGGTTGATAAGTAGTGAAAGAAGAGAAGAATAAACAACTGCTCTGGAAGAAAACCTAAAACCAAGTTTCTGAGAACAGCTTCTTGCATATTGCTACAGAACATAAATATTTCCCAAACAGGACCCATACTGGAAAAAAGCCAGAAACACCGCCTGCAAATATTTACAAAAATGGGTAGGCATCTTAGCAATCTGAAGTCATTGACCTTTTTCTCAATACAGCAAATGGAGTGTCTACATGAGCATTTAAGACTTAAGTGTCTTGGAAGATATGCCTAGACATAAATATGATTATTGGTGTAAAGAATTACCAAATCATTATAATGCACTCATTTATATAAATGTCATGTAGTATGGTTTATGGTAAACTGTGAAAGGAAGTCACATAAAACATATGACCAGACAATCACTTCAGAAGTATTGCTAACACAGAACTGATGAATTGCTCTGGTAAGAACAAGGAAAAACTTGTTACAGAAAGGGAAATCACAGCAGCATATGCATATAAATGCTGGTGAATGAAAAGGACCAAGAGAAGAGATGTCTTGGATTGGATTAATCTGGTTTAATTTTGTTGTCTAATTTTGATCTCCCTTAGTTCCTGTCGGAACTGATAGAGATCTAGTAAACAAGCAGTGGTGTATACAGCGTGGTTTATACAGTGGCTGTTTCAGACCACTGAGTTGCACTTGCCACTGATACTTTGCCATTGACTAGGTTGGAGTCAGGCCCCTTGCTCACATGCAGGCATTCACCTTGTTAGCTCACCAGGTTAGGAGAAGATGAAAATAAAGAAGAAAGGAAAATGCATGGGCTGATAAACTTATACTACAAATATAGTTATATTATAAAAGTAGTTATAATATAAACATTTTGAAAGAATCAAAATGTAAAAAGCATACCCAAAATTAACTGTGCTGGTGGAAAATAAATGTGCCTCTCCATTTGACAACTGTCTGGAATGCCAATTCCATTTTACCCACCAATTTCAATAAAGATGTGATTATATGGCTAGTTTAGCCATCAATTTTTTTAATACAATTTTACATTTATATAATGTGCACAATTACATTTTATATAATTATAATTAGATAATTTTATATTTCTTTTTTGTCATTGGCTATATTTTATTAAAATTGAAGTAGTACCACAGCTTCATAAATCTCAGGAACTATTCTTCATTTGATTTGCTTTTTTAGTATCCCAACACATTAAGACTTTATGCATTTTTTGTAGCTATTCAAAAAGGAAATAGGCTTTTGAATGACTTAATAAAATTAAATAAATCATAATTGCACCATTAGGTTGCAGAGTAGATGAGTATTATGAAGGCAACTTATCTTCTAAAGATAACGTTTGCTTGTTATAACTTGAGATTTCATAAACCAAATTCAGACATCCCCAGGTGTCTGGTTGATGACAAATAATTTTCCTGGAAATTCTGTGAATCATAGAATCATACAGTGGGTTAGAAGGGCCCTTAGAGTTCACCTAGTTCCATCCACTAGACCTGGTTGCTCAAAGCCCATTCAACCTGGTGTTGAACACTTCCAGGGATTAGTAATTCACAAGTTCTCTGCAGACACCACAATTTAACCTGGTTAAGGTTAAAAAGATCACATATTTTTTAAAATTATGTTGTAGCACAGTTTTAAATTTTTCTACTGTCCTGCCTGTTGTCAGAGTGAATTGTGCGTCCATGTATCAAATTCTGTTATCATGGGATGAGGACTACAGATGAGTCAGATCTGCCAGGCGAAGACCTCAGTATTTATCACCATTCCAAACTCTGTCTAAGCTAGAAAATAGTGTTGTTGAAAAGGATCCAATTTGTAGAATGAGATAGGGGGTGTGGAGTATCTGATATCCATGCTGTACACTTTCCTCCACAGAGTCACTCTAGCCTCAGCCCAGACTCAGTGACCATCACCAGCTGAAAAGCATTTGGTACATTTTGGGAGTTCATCTCCTGTTTAAGCCATCTGAAAGGAATCTATCTTCAGGCTTGTGAGATTTGTCCATGACACACAGTGAGGACAGTCAGGAGATCAGCTTCCAAAGCACACCCCTGACTGAGCTTATATGTCAATATAGATATTCCCAAAAAAGACAAGTGTTACACCAAGAACAAACTAGGCCAGTGAGTGCCTCAGCCCCTACAGATGTCAGAGAGGTTGGATGGGACTTTACAGGTCATAGGTTTGAGCTCAGACGTCTACCTGTTGTCAGAGTCTGCTTTAAGCAGCCTCCCTTCCTCAGGTGTAAGGTGAATTTGATGATACATCTCCCTGTTCAAGGGAGATTGTGAAGATGAGGAAAAAGATTGTGAAGTACTTAAGAGGCTATGATGATGAAAAATAAAGTTAGACTATCTTTTCTAACAGTACAGAAAATGCTTTTTTAAAAATCATTTTTTAAAGCCTTTCCACTGAAACATTCCAGGACTAATAAGCCAGGAAAAAAAAAAAGACCTAAGGGTAAATTACCTGAGGGGAAAGCCATATGCAAGGATGCAGAGCAGGGTTTGCTGTGTTGCAGATCACAGGGAAGAGCTGCACGAGGGACCAGCTTTGAGCAACACCAATGTGAGGCCATTCTACTGTTCTGCTGTGCCTGCTGAGACCTCTGGGCTGGCAGATCTGGAAGTCCCACATACACATGCTGATTATTGCCCATGGCAACAGCCATGAGACCATAGCCCAGAAAACTGCTTATTTAGGCATTGCAAGAAGGGTGTTTTCATAGGAAAGGCTGAAAATTGTCAGTAAGGTCTAATTTGTGGAAAATAAATTTCCAGTTCACTTTCTTCCAAATGGCTGATGTACTTTCTCCTACATGGAAATATAGCACTCAGCCCTAGCTAACAATTGCAACAGTTTGAACAGCTCACAGAGGAGCAAGGGACAGACATTATTTTACAGGTTCTGTGAATAATAAGATATTTAAGAGAGTTTCCTTGCAGGTGATAAATCAACAACAAGCAGGATTTAATTTCTTGATTTATCAAAGTTACATTTACAGATCATACAAGTCAAAAACTTAATTCTGCTGGAATTGTTTCTCTCACTGAGATATTTTGGAAAGCAATGTGCCCTTCACTCAGAGATTAAAACAGACAACCTCTCTGTTAATTTAAATTTACCATACTCATTTGCTAGGCTATCAGTTGTTTTCATTTTTCTAGACAAGCAGCTATTGTTCACCAGCCTATGCACTTGAACTGCAGATTTTGTCTGCATGAAACTCATAATTCAAACCACAACAGAATGCAAGAGCCCATTTGGAAAATGATGCCCATCAGGAAGACATTCATTTCTCTGCATGAATTTTTGGCAACACACCATTCTTCATAATTTGTACTGCAACTGTTCTTGTTTACTGGCACTACAGGTGTACCTTTGTGTTTTCATTTTTAACTCTAGGTGATTAAGGAAGGAAAAAATTCCCTCAGTGCTAAGTCGTCTGTCCCATATTTGTCAGATTTCCTAGTGTGTGACTTACAGCTTTTTCAGCCTGAGTCAGCTTGACTATTGGATTAATGAGAAAATTAAGCACCACCAACCCTAGGTCTTGAAAAGATCATCAGACTGCTATTTGAATGAGTGATTACTATGATCTACAGCTGAATGTGACCAAACCAAGAATGATACCTTCACAGTATATAACCTGTATGACAATAAAGGCAAAAGCACATATTTGCAAGAGCGAGACTTCATTACCAAAAAATCTTGTCTGTCCCCCTGGTCTCCTAAAAAAGGGTTATTTAAAGATTCTTTGCAGGCTGATTTGGCCACATTTCTTCAGTGTTTGTGCTCAGAGGTTCCATATTTGAAAATAATGGACATATATCAGAAAGAACTTTTCCTTGTGTTTTGTACCAAGGGAAAAAAAAGGATATGGAACCAAATAAATACTATTTAAAACTGATTCCTTGTAACTTATTCAAATGGTGTCAAGAACAATCAAAAAGCCAAATTCAAAGGGCATACCTGCATGGGAGGAATTATCAAGTTACTCACAAGCACTGAAATTAGGGGGCTCCACTGTAGAATGTATTTCTACAGGCTCTAGCAAAGACAGTCTCAGAATGATGAGAAAAAATGCAGGCCACTTTTTTCTCTGGAGCTCTTCTAACCAAAATTAAAAAATATAAACTTCTTTTGATTCAGTTATTATGGGTGCTTACAGTAAAGCAGCAAATATCTCTCCATATATTCTCATTGCATAAATATAGAACTCTTGAAACCTACCAGTGGGAAAGAAATTACAAGGGGACATTTATCAGCAAATGTGAATTAGCATCTTAAATAAATGCTGACACAGTTATATTGACTAATTACAATCACCTGGGGGGGTGGAAAAATCAAATCTTGTGAATAGATCATGTTCCTACCCATCTCAGATACCTCCTGCTGAAAATCTATGTTCGCTTAAAACAATTCTCTCTTGAAAAGGACAGATGTTCCAGATCAGTGCAATTACACAAGAGAAGGAAAACCATAAAAAGGAACTCAGTCTTCAGAATAAATGCAGGCTAGATGTTGAGTAGGGGAAAGATAGTTCAGACCTGCATCCCAACCAAGCTTTCTCAAAGCTTATTTGGATATTTAATTTAAAGCAGAAGGTTCATTGAATCAAGTACAATTTGCACAATTTGCATGTTCTCTTTACATCTTTATTTTTTTTTTGTCTTGGTGGAAATGAAATGGAAATCAGAGCAGCAAATTACTTTGATGGAAATAATGCACTGGAGTGCGCTTCAGAGCAGTGATTTTTCAATAACTTGTAAGCATTGTAAGTAGCCTTATTTGCAGCTAAGTCACAGGTTATGTGAAGGAAGATTTGAGGGAAGCATGGGAAAACCCATCTGGATATCTGGCTTGACAATGGCTGGCTTGGAAGCACAGCAACATGCAAGTACAGCCACACTGGATGTGGGATTTGGGCTGACTCCTGTGCACAGCACTGTGCTGCACATTCTCTTGTCCTTGGGAAGGATCAGGAGTTAGCAGAAGATGCAGCAACACAGTTTTGATAGCTTTCTATGCAGCCACAGCTGCAATTCCTGACAGAGCTTTGAGCAAGTTCAGACAACCTGGCAGCCTTAGAGAGTGGGATTATGTTTTCTACCTGCCTTGCCATGCCTGGACTCCAGCTGGCCACTCTAGATACCCTGCTGTGGCTGTGCAGGTTTGGGAAATCTAACACCAGAGATGCTTTGCCTTTGGAGTGGCAGCTGGAGGACAAGGGGCTTATTCCATGGCACCTTAGTGACATTAAAGATCTAGGACTGGATCTTGGAATTCTTCACAAAGTGTCAGAGTGCTTCAGAGTAGTGACTTGCTTCAAAATAGATCTCACAACTAGCAGAAGAATTGGGGAAATAAAAGCACCATTAGGGTGCACTTTTTATCTTGTGATTTTGTACTTCTGTCATTATCATAATTCTGGGAAATGACAACTTTTAAGAACATGTTGTTTTGTCCTATTAATCTTATCTTAACTAAAACACAGGTTTTATTTTAAAATGTTGAGGAACAGAAAAACAGCATTAATAAAGGATGTTTTATAATGATTTGTGTTCTCTTTTGCCAACCATCCCTCATTAATTTTGTACTATTTCCTTCATATTTGCAAGTAATTCATGGAATATTTGAGAAATCTCATTGTATATTTTAGCCTGGAGCCCAGTGGACAGAACATGCTTGAACAAGGCATTGGGTTTGGGTTTTCTGAATTATAATGAATTGCTATAATTACTAGGCTGTGTGGTAAGAAAGGGGATATGTAGCCCCTGCCATTTGAAGCAGTGTGTCTTACTCAGTTAATTAAAAAACTTGTAGGATCCAGCTCTTAGGAAGAAATTCAGGCTCTAGATTCTATATAAACGAGTTTAATACTCCTTATCAAGGTTTCAAAATGTGAAGCTAAGGCAAGTATATGAGCTCAGAGGGTCTCCAGATGTTTTGTAGTCTCAAATACTGAGCTCATCCCATCAACTCAGGCAGGACTGTTTGCTGACAGCAGAGTCCAATAACAGGAGCTCAGGCAGTGAAGCCAATGTGCAGTTGTACCTCCCTTTCATAAACTTATGGTCTTTACTGGACTGTCTCCAAATCCTCAGCAAGGGTTGGACTTGTACCCATTAAAATGAATGGAAGTTTTCCCACTGAAATCAATATAATGAGAATCAAAGTCATTCTCATTAAGTACAATTCCCAGAGATTTAAGAGCCCATCATTTTATACTGACTGCTTATCAGTCAGTATAAGAAATGGACCTCCTTATGGAAAAAAGCTGCATTGAGTTTGCATTTTCAAAGCATGGCTTAAATATGAACCAATTAACTTCAAAGTTTTCACCTGATGCAGTGACAAATCATGCTGACAAACATGCTAGTTCTAGTTATGAATCTCCCTAAGCCAGTCTCCATGCCTAGGAGTTAAGTCTATAAAAAAGTTTTGGAAGAACTAAACTTCTACAGTCATGTTTTATAAGGGAACATGAATCACTTATACAGAGAAAAATAATGAAAGGGTTTTACTTAGAAAGGTATTTGCCTTTATGTACCTTGATGTTAAAGCACCAGTAAGTTTATATGCTGCTAAGGGAAGTGAAGAGAATGGGCTGGTCTCTGAGGACATAAAAGAAGCTTTTTCTTGCTCTCCCATAGCTGCCAGAAATTTTGTGACTGATATTTTTTTAGATAAAAAAAGAAGGAGAAGTAGTCTACAGGTATCTCCATTTTTTTTTTTCATTTGATTTTTAAAATATTTCATGTGTAAAACATCTTGTGCACTGCTTTTAATGTTGAATCTTCAGACTTTTTTTTGCATATGTCCTCAAAATGTCACCTTCTTTAATGTGGAATGAATGTCCCTGACCATTCCTTGTTTTTCTCAAAGTTTTGGAGATGGATTTGCAAGAGGTAATTTCAGTGAATTCAGAAAACCAAAATGTAATAACAAAGAACATAAAGACACTTCAGAAATCAAAACAAGACTCTAAAAAAAATAGTCTAACTCCTTGCTCCTTGCAGGACCCCCTAAAACTAAAATTATATGACTAAGGCCCATGTGGTCCTTGAATTGTGACAGTCTTGGTGCTGTGACAACTTCCCTTAGAGCCAGTTCCAGTGACCAACCATGCTGTGTGAAGAACCTTCTCCTAATGTCCTGTTTGAACATCCCCATGCAGCTTCACACCATTTCCGTGTGTCCTGTCATCATCCACAGAGAGAGGACATCAGCATCTCCCTCTCCACTGACCACCTCAGGGAAGCTGCAGACTGTGATGAAGTCACCTCTCAGTCTTCTCTTCAAAGTTTAACAAACCAAGTGACCTCAGCTACTCCTCCAAAGTCTTCCCCTTGAGGCCTTTCACCATCTTTGTTGCACTCTAGACACACTCTAAGAGCTTTGTATTCCTGTTGTACTGGGGTGCCCCAAGCTGCACGTCACACATGAGCCTGGTGTCCCAGGAGCGCGGCGCTCCGAGCACAGCCCCCTGCCTTGGCCGCTGCGCTGTGCTGCCCCGCTGTGCCCCACGAAGGCTAGCCACACCTGGGCTGTGTTAGCCACACAGCCAGGGAGGAAAGGGATCCTTCACCTCTCTGCAGTGCCTGTGAGAGCACTGCTGCAGACCTCTGTGCAGTTTGGGGCTCCACTGTGCAAGAAAGATTCTTTCATACTGGGACTAATGCAGTGGAGGCCATCAGGATGGTCAGAGGCTGAAGCACACAACAAATGAGAAGAGACTGAGGAACCTGTTCATTGTGGAAAAGAGACTGATTTATGAAACTTCTTATTGGCTTTGCTGATTGACTAGGAAGGTGTAGAGACCACATTTTCCAAAGAGGTTGTTGAATTTCCATCCCTGCTGACATTTAAACTGCAGTTGGTCACAAACCTAAGCAATACAGGCTGACTGGATCCTCTTCGGTATTGGACTAGAGGACCACCAAGGTTTCCCTCCACTCTAGATTATTCTGTGATGGTATGAAAAAAGGGCATAAAAATAAAGATCTGGAGCACATCCTTCCCCTGAGAATAATACTGGATGGAGCAAGCTCTCTCTTGTATCATTTTGCCTACTTTTAGAATGCATCCACTTCTGTGACAATTCAGATTCTCTGGTGAAAAAGCAGTTTGAAATGAAAATTAGTTTCAGTGCTTCTGTGCTTCTAGCATTAATTCCTTTTTATCCCACTTTGCTTTATCTCGTTTTCTTTGTGTGCAGTTATTTTTGCATTTCCATAAAAACAAGAATGTTTACCAAGGTATGACTTTCAGTTTTAGGCCTCTCTCACCCAGCATCTTAAAGGTCCAAATAATCTGTAAAGTGCAAACGGATCTAACAAAGAAAGGCTTATGTGTAGAAAGATAAGGCAAATGAGAAGGAACATAGGTATTATCATATTGATAATTTCTGAATGCCACCTGAAAAAGCAGACTGAAAAAACAGAGCATGTTCTCATTCCCAGAAAAGGAACAATAATTCTATATTGAAGAGCAGAACAATCTGAAAAAATGAGTGGTCCTTTAATTTTACATTTCAACATGGCTCAAAAAAAGATGCGACATAGAAAACCTGGAGGTTTTTTTGTTCCTGATATTTTAGCTTGCAAAGCCATTACCATGAATATCTTAAACTTTCTAAATGATCATTGTCTTCTTAATATTCCTTTGTATAATACACCATCAAAATTTAAATTCAAGAGCAAAATTTTTAGCAATGAAGCGTTTTCCTGCTGGATATCATCATCTGCAGGCTGTACACACATACATTTCCTGCTTCTTTCTCTCTTGCAGATGTGTAGGTGAACTGTAGTAATTTTTTGTAAAGAGTTGCATTTTTCTATTCTAAAAATCTTATTTTCTCCCCTGAGCCATCCCAAGAGAAGTTGAAACTGTAGATTAATATAATTTGACTTTGTAGCTTTAGAGATTTTAGAGTCTGGAGGTGCCACTAGGCTCACTTGGTCTTGGAGACAAGGCTCCTATATCCCATTCTTTTGTCCCCAAATGAAATACTACAGTCTGTATTTAACTAAACTATTTCTTCCAAAGAGAAAGAGCTTGATCTTCAAGTCAATTTCTTTTGATAATTTTATCTTTCTATTAAAAGTTTGCACATGACTTCTTCCTTAAATATGTCTGATACCAGCTTCTGGATACAAGTATTTTCTACTCCCTGTTAGATTAGGCAATATTTTAATATATAACACTTTTCTTCCTGGGACAGGTCTTAAATATTACAATCAAGTCATCTTTTTATCTCCTTTATGGCAATTTCTTTTCTATGTCATTACTTTGTACTCTTTTCTTTCTAAAATCTCACCCTAGCAGGCCTCTTTTTCAGTCTCCTGAACATTTTGTGTTTGGCATTCTTCATTTCCTCATTGTATTTGACACCAGAAGAGGAGATTTTTCTTTTGGTCTTACATTAAATGCCAAGAACACTGTTTCTGTATTCTTCTTCATTTCTTTTTATGTATCAGTATGAAGATCACATAATTCTTCACTCATAACATTGCACAGTGATACTGCCCTTACTCTCCCTGAAGTCTTCTGAGAGCACTTACTTTCTACAGTACATAATATATATACATAATAAACATATGTAAAATTATACTCATTCCCTCAACAGTCTGCAACATCCACAGAATGCGTTGACAGTGATAACATACTTGCTTCCTGATGAAGCATGAAAATTCAAGTATGTGATGTGTAGCAGCTGGAACTGTCCTCTATTCCTACCAAATGTCATCAGGTCATGTATACCCGAATCGAGTAGATACCAATCCCTACTGATTTACCTTTACCCTTCAATTTACCTTTTAAAAGAAGGTCTGGAAGAGCTTTTGTTGTGTCCAATATGTTTTGGACATGAAACGTAATCTTTGTCTTTTAGAAATTGATATGAACTCTTGACTATACACAATTTTATATTCATCTTAAATTGAAGCTTCTGAGGAAACCCATATAATTTCTTGGCATGCCATACAAAAGAACATTGAATCTTATCTCTGATTTTTATTTTCTGTGCTCCAGTACACTCCTAGTATAAAACCAGAGCCTAGTAACTTACAAACTCCACATCCCTAGGTAGGCAGCAAAAATAACTGGCTCTGTTTTAAAGTTGAAGACTCTTTCAATGTTTAACCTAGTGACTGGTATAAAACACACATCCTCAAAAAGACAGAGATAAAGAAATCCACGGTGGCAAATTTAGTGGTAGGAGAACACCCTGCATCTTTCCCATCAAAGTCACTGAGATATCTGTGACTTATCTATGTGCTATCAAAGGACAGCAGTGGGTGGATTAATCTGAACATTGCTTACATTCCTCTGGTGTTCAAATTGACCTCGTTCACCCCTGGAGCACCACTGAGACTTACACTTGCTATCTGTTAAATCCTCCGTTCATCCTTTCCACCCTGGTGCTAATTTATGGGAACTGCAGTGGGTTGGCACCGTGGGCTGGAGTCACCTCACCTCACTGTTCAAAGCTGGCTGTGGCAGTGCCCACACGTGACAGTGTCTTCCCAGGCTCAGTCTGGAGTCACTGCAACACTTGGTTGCTCTGACTTATTTTAAACATCCATGATTAAATGGCACACAGAAAAGCCTGCCTCTCTCTGTGGATGGTGAGCCCAGGATGTGAAAACCTACAGTGTTAATCTGGACATCTGCTCAGGTGAGCCCCACGCAGCAGGTCTGGCTCTAATTGGTGCTGGCTGCAGGGCTCCAGACAGTCCCCTGCCCTTGGTGATAATGGGGATGGCAGGAAGAAAAACACAGAAGTGGCTGCTTTGCTTTGAAAGACTAACTAAATACAGCAGTGGGTCAAAACAAGCCAGTACTAATGCATTCTCAGTGGGAAATGAAAACTATTGAAGTCATAGCAAAAGTCCTCTCAGCTACTGAAACTAAAGGATGTTCAGTTTTCAGTTTCAATTTAGAGGCAACATTTTCAGCTGCATGTTTTGTTTCAGGTAAAAGTGTGGGCTGGTTTTCTGTTCAGAATAAAAAAACCCCAACTTTTGACTGATTTGTTTAAATGTTAACATTTAAAATCCAAATTCTCTGTCTGTACAAGAAGGCTTTTATATATTTCCAAAATGTCTCTGAAATAATTCAGAAGGCAGCAACACAGCCAGAACAGACTATTCAAGCGTGAATTATTCAGTTTAGTTCTAGGCAAACTGTAAAACAATAGATATCAGTGAAAAGAACATATTGCCAGCATTTATTATTGCATACTTCAAAAATTGTATTGCTTGAATCTTCGAAAATTTGTATTGCTCAGAAGGAAAAGGTAAGTTATGCCATCAGTCATGATCCTGTGCACATGGGCCCTGCTTCCCATGTCAAATGGTCTGGACAACATCAGCAGGTAAGACAGAAATGGGACAGTAAATGATGCATGAGGGTCTAACATCCTCACTGTGCAGAGGGAGCAGTGCTGAGGATGAAAATGACTGCTGGATTCAATGACAGTGGGGAGTTGCACAGACACTTTTGAAATTTGCTTGAAAGTGATCAAAAAAGAAGCATAAGGTATTTTTATACATAGATAGATAGATAGATAGATAGATAGATAGATAGATAGATAGATAGATAGATATGAAGTATCTTAGGAGAGAGGGCATGGAGTGGGAAGAGAACACCAGTGTGGCCCTGTGGCTCCACAGTGCCTGCCCAGGCAGACTCCCTGGACACAGGGGATGGGGATGCAGAGAGCACCCAGAAGGGGTGACCGTGTGGGTGGAGTGCAGGGGGACCCACTGTTCTGGGGGGACACCCCCAGGATGTCCTGGTGGACCCTGGGGGGCTTCTTCACTGTGGAGTGCTGGGAGCAGTGAGGGTGACATTAAGCCAGAGCAGCCACATCCCTCGTGTGCAAGCATATCTGAGATCAGAACTGTTTGGGATCAGCTGTAGAAGGGCAATTTTAGAAACTTGTAGGTTACATTGATATTTTGTAATTGTCTAGTATTTTTGCTTTTCTCTTAAGAAAACCAAAAGTTTTACCCATATTGATTCTGCATAAATGGTTCATGGATTTTGAGTCAATCTGTCATTAATAAATCAATAAATGGTTTCAATGCTGAACTACTTCAAATCATGGGAAATTATGTTCACAGTTTTTCATTGTGGCATCAGGAAGGTCTGCAAGTAAACATTTCAGTCTATACTGCCATCCTTATGGTGTTTTGGTGAGCTGTTTAAAAATAAAACTCTTTGCTTCGCAGTGCATGAGATCCTTTAAAAAAATAACAAAAAAACCCAAAAAAATCATTATATTTCCAACTTCACTAACCCTGCATCTGACACTGCTCACAGAGAAAGAGAGTGGGCTGCAGATCCTGGCAGTGCAAGCATTCAAGGGCATATTTACAAATGACTGAAGGAAGGTAACTCTAATCCATCTTTTCTGCTTCTCTGTTGGTTTGCCAAGGACTCTTTAGTACAACCAAGCCCAGATTCCTAAAGACTCCAAGTATTTCTCCTCAGACATGCTTGAATGCCCCCTTGCAGCAATCCTGGTCTGCTATCACTATGACCTTGTCACCTACAAAAGCAACTGAAAGTGGTTGACCACAGCTTTTTTGCTATATTGGAAGAGTCTGGTTTGGAAGACTCATGAGCATTTGGGATAGGGAGGACCCAGGCACAGAAGATTTCTGGTGTTTCTGTACAGTTGCCACATTCTCCTGGGCTGAATAACTTGTAAGCAGAATTTCTCTCTTCCAGTAAAGTACCATTAACTGCCAGTGCTTTAACACTGTAGTTGTATTTTTTCACATTTTCCTTTTTTTCCATTTCTTTTGTGACAGTAATTGATTTTGAAAGAAAAATTAATGTCAGTAGGGCCTGCCTGGTCCTCCAGGTATCTCTGTAATGGATATAAGTGCACTGCCAGCAGCTACTTCAGCACCTTACAGATACATTAACTGGTAACAGCCTTTTCTAGGAAAAAGTATGCTATCACTAATGGAATAAATATATACATATATATGTGTCTGTGTGGAAATACAGGAAAATTATAGCAGAGAAGAAGCTCAGTACTACATAATTGCAATTTTCAGAGGGAAAGACTTGTGTCTTGTCTGGCACTATTCTGACATATCTAACCTGCAAGACCATGCAAGAGCTGTTAAAAGAGACTTCCTTAGAGACAAAAAGTAAAACAGCCTCTCATGGTGTCCCTGTTCTTCTAGTGCAGCCCTGAACAAAAACTCCAGTCTTTTACAGCAGAGTAACTGGTGCACAGTCCCTGTATAGACAATACCCACCAAACAAGCACAGTAATTATTTAATTAGAATTAACTGCACAAATGCAGTACAAGTACCCACCAAACAAGCACAGTAATTAGTAACTGATCCCTGCATTTAGTCAGTCAAATAGAAGCAGTTGCTTGTTTCTCTTTTCTGAGCATGTTTCTCCATTCTTCTCCTATGACCATTTCCATTAAACCAATACCAAGGCTGTTGCCTCCTTTCATACATATAGCTATGCTGTTGCCAAACTCCTTACTCCTGGAGATTCCCAGGTCCATTTCAACCATTATAACAGAATGTCACCTGTAGGTTTGATTGCTATCATCCAGAGTAAAAATTAATGGCTTTGATTCTGCATGTTCCCTGTGGGAAGAGGAGGCTCCCAGGTCTGGGCAGTACAGTCTGTACAAGCACACCCAGCCTCTGCTCTGATGGTGGAAACCAGCAAATTCTCTTGGTATCAGTGGTGCAAAATTTGGCAGCAATACATAATACACAATTTATAGCAGTATTTTCTTTTGTGACTGTCTGGGTTTTCTGTTACAGGTAATTTTTGAAGATTAGGAAATCCTGACTGTCAGATAAAAAAGAAGAGAATGACTTTGGGGAAGGTTGTTGAGCTACTTATCCACACCATGGAGAGCACGAGAGGGGCTAAGAGATGCAAACTGGAGCACTGGGGCTCAGCTGCAGGAGGGTTGTGAACCAAGAGATGTTTAGTGTTCAGATGCTAAGTTACTAAGATGCAAGTCTCCTCATAGTGAGAAATTAGGATGTCAAAACCTGACAATCCAGACAATTAAAAGCTTCGGTAGTGGAGTCCATGAAGTAAGAGGAAGGAGCAAATGGGGAAACAAAAGGGAGGAGAAAGATTTAATTATTCCTTCAGGGAAATTAGTTTCCATTATAATTTTTTGTATTTTTGTCAATTTCTGGTTGACAAATGCATGCCCAGAAAGCAGGAATTTTAAAAAATCTGTATGACAACAATATTTTCAATGAATATGAATTTAATATTAACTCCTTGTGGGCCCTAGTAAAGGTTCTAAATAAATAACCTTCTGTAAGTCTGTAGGGTAAGATAGCTGCATCTGGAGTGGGAAAGAGTGTAATTCTTGATACATGAGAGGAGTCACAGCACTGCCTCAATTATCACAGTGGCTGTCCAACAAATGCTTGCAAGAGGTTTCACCTTGAGGCACATTTGCAAGTTCCTTAGAATGAGGTTTGAGTGTCTCCTAAAAGTCTTGTGAAATAGAAGTCTCAGCTAATTTTCCTCACTTCCACAAAACCCCCTGTGGTCTGACAAGTATTCCACTGCTGACTTAAATGAAGGCAAAGTATTACTGAGGTACTTCCCCACAGATTTACAGTGAAATCTTTTTCTTTTTCTTAGCGTGCAGGGTTGGGGTTTTTTTGTTTGCTTGTTTGTTTGTTTTGTCAAAACATATATTATTTTGCTAATGTAATGTCAGGTTGGTGTTCCTTTCTCCAAACCATTTAATCTGGATTTTGCTGTTTGACTTGATGTTTTTCCAACACCCTGAGTCCTGCAGATCCCTGCCAAGTATCTCAGATCCTCCCTCCTGATCTCTTGGGTGAACAGGCTCAACAACACGGGGTAGTTTTCCACTTCCTCTCACCCTCTGACTGCAACCTTTCCTCTGTGTTCAAAGGATTGAATTTACCCAGGACCACCCTGAATATACCCAGGACTTGTATTGTGGCAGATCTTCAGCCAGCTGCTTTGGGCAGGGGACACTGGGGACAGAGACCACCTGGGTTTCAGTCTCAGTGCCCCTGAAGAGTTTCACACTTTCCACACAGCTGAGGGGTTTCAGCAGAAGAGAAGAGAAGAGCATGCTCTATTCTATGGAGCAAGCTGTCTGAGGATAAGGCTCTTTTCCTAGAGTGTGAGCAGAGGAGAAAGGAAGGTTTGTGCTGTGGGGGCGAAGTTTCAGCTGAGCTGAAGTTGTTCTCCTGCTTCCCTTTCCTCCTAGTGAATTATTTAGCCTTGTGGCTAATGAAAAATTCATTGCTTTTTGTTGATGTAACTAACAGCGGGGCCTGACTACCATCTTATTACCAGATTCAAAAGTTTTTAGTTTATAGTTTTTGTATTTTGTTTCAGCCCTGTTTTTCTCCATATCTTATGATTAAAAAAGGAGAAATAATAGAATAAGGGTAAAAGACTCATTCAGCAATAGTTAACTTTCTCTGACAAATTTTGTAGTCATGTACTAGCTATACCCACAGCAAGCATTATGTAGGAAAAAAAAGCCCCAAACCAAAACCAAATCTGGGAGCTGGAAAAAGACTGTTTATGTATTCTTTTTATTTATGTACTTATTTCAACACCATTACATCCCAAAATGCCAAAACCCATTTTCTGAGATGGGATTCTCAAACAGAAGAGAGGAATAATTAAAGATGAGGGATTCTGTAGTGGAAATTAAAATTTTTCATTAACCATGCTTAGTAGGCCTTTATGGATCACACTGCTTGGACTACATCCACAGTACCAGGATTGCTCTTTCCTGGTCCAGGTTAAGGTCATCCAGCTGGCTGGCAGGACAGAATCAGGCATATGTATGCCCACTTGTCTCATGATGTTGGTTGATACAAGGAGGAAAGCCTAGTGTGAGGGCTGATGTAGGTGCAAAGGGATGCTTCAGGAGATACCTGCATGGTAGATCATATAAAAACTGCACTGTATAAACTTTCTTGAATGGAGCAGAATATAACTACATGCATTCAACAGTTAAATTCTCGCCATGGAAGAAGTAGGTAGGTCCATTTTTAACTATGGACTCTTTCCCCAAAGCAAAAGTGGATTACCTGAGTTAAGAACAAGTTTTGCTCTTTCATTCGAGTCACACACCAGCAAGAGATCTGTGTGCACTTGATTGATGCAGTGTCACAGCAGTGCTAAGCGACGTGTCTGACTGTCAGTGGTGCTGCTGAGGTACAGATGGACAGTAAGAGCTTGCAATGTGCCAGACAGTGAGGCAAAGGACATGAGAATGGAAGACTGGAGTGGAAATGTCAGTGGGTGTCTTGCTTGTACAAAGGCCTCAGCCCCACAGGAACCTTCATAGTAGCTGTGAAGAAAACAATTGGAGGAAAATTACCAGTGGCATAAAAATGCTGGTACTAACAAAAGAAAGAAAGGAAAAAAGTAGTAAAGTACACAGCAAATACCCAGTTTTCCAGCCTTGGTGTGTATAGAACACTGGTTTGGCCATCTTAGACCAGATACCATGGGAAGAAGAAATGTCAATGGAAAATGGCAGAGACATTTTAATTGCTACAAGTTTTGACTTTTTGGCATGGTCATCACTCACTGGACCTTTTCAGGCAAAATAAGATCACATATGCTGCTTTGTTAACATGTCTCCCTTAGTAAAATTTTTTCAGTGTCTAAGACATCAGAAGTTGTTCCATACCCTTGTGTGGTCACAAAAGTGAGACAGTGAGCAGCTGAAGTGAGTGGGACTGAATCCTCTGCTGATCTCCTCACTGCTGGCAGCCCGTAATTCTAGTAGAGAAAGGCTCAGCTGGGCCTGACCTACCCAGGCTTATACTGAATTCCTGCTTTGTTGTGGCAGAACCTTAGAAAACAAACTGGTTACCACAGGTGGATCTCAAAGCAGATCTTTCCTAAATGGGCATTTTTCTCCAGCCTGGTAGCCTGGAGAAGGTGCTATATAGCCATTGCACTGCTGAGCTGTGGCTTCAGCACTGACTATGCCTGCTGAAGGAGCTGCTTCTCTTAACATGTAGTTCTTTTTCAATCTCAAGTGTGTTATACCTAAGTCACACGTACATAATTGTATTTCAGCTTTTACTGTAGCATTTAAATCCCTTTTTTAGGGTCAGACCTTGGGAGTTTAGGTGTAACTGACTTAAAAGGGTATTTAGGACCCAACAGACTATTGAAAGTCTTAAGACTTCGGACCCTAACTTGTGTTGCTGTCCTTGAAACTGTTACTATCAAATGTTTCTGGTGAAGTCAATAGAATCTGCCAAACCAACACACGTCAGAAATCAAATCAGAAACAAAAAGTGTCTGTGGATTGACACTTTTTGCTGTTTCACTTGTACTGTTTTAGGTTTTGCTTCCCTGAAGGGAAAAATAGCAAAGAAAAGTTACTTGCAGCAGCAGTTATATTATTTTTAATATTTTTTTAACATTGCAATAGCACTAATTCAATATTTTTCATTTTATCAGTTCCTCACAGCTGTGCTTAAATGCTCATGGTGGACTCAGGCAGCTAAGGTCTCCTCGCTGACATACAGATATTGCCAGGTCCAGAAAAAATTAAAGTTTTCATTGCAAAGAAATGCCTTTAGAACATCTCTTCATTATATCCACTTAGATACAGCTTTATTTTAAGTGTCAGAGTTAATTTTAATAGGCATCAGATGGGAAGGGAAGGTTTTGGGAAAGGAAGGGAAGGGAAGGGAAGGGAAGGGAAGGGAAGGGAAGGGAAGGGAAGGGAAGGGAAGGGAAGGGAAGGGAAGGGAAGGGAAGGGAAGGGAAGGGAAGGGAAGGGAAGGGAAGGGAAGGGAAGGGAAGATTCTCAGTTAGCAAGCAGCCATCAGAGGCAATGAAGGAAATACAGAAACATGGGTTGGCACCTTTCATATTGCATCTTGCTGGCCAACCACATTGACTGAATATTTATGTTTCCTGATGAAGTCCTTTTCTCAGCTTCTCTTTGAATGCACAACCACTCCCCAGATTGCAGCTGTGTGTGGGCAACTGTCTATACCTCCACAGCTCCCAAAACAATTATCCAGGAAGCAGCAACTGGGAAGAATGCAAAAACCTGTATAAGAAGCTGAATTTCCTTACCCTCAGAGTTCCCAGCCTGGCATGTGGTAAAGGCTGTGTGGCCAGAACTGGCTCTGCTGTCAAGTAAGCTTGCAGATTTTGCTCAGTGTTTTGCATTAATGAACAGGGATTAATTTTACTGAAGAAAGTATCAGTGCTACTTAGAGGTCTTGTGGGAGCAGTCATGTACAGTTCTTGGCAGAATTCCTTCATCATCTAGTTAATAACTTTAGTTTGCTGCACTGTTGACCCAGAGATATCTTTGAGGAGAGATGGATGATGAAAATAATTGTTTTTTTAATCTTTGATTAAACATGACGATGACATACTTAGACTGATATACATATTGTAAGAGCTGTTTCAAGGGAAGAGGCCATGGGAAAGGATGAACTATCTTTCATTAGCAAAGCCTTTCTGTATATGTTCCTGGTGAAACAAATTTCTCATTGTGGTGAGTAGTTACCACAGGCTCTTATTCTAAACTGAATGTTAGCTTTGGGACCAAGTTTAATTTATTTTGTCAAAGAAGAAAATTACAGTTAATCTTCCTAAGTAGACTTTAGTAGTTTTCTGGAGTTGGTACAACATAAGGAACTTCATGAAGTTGCATGGCAATGGGACCATTGTCTTGCACATTCAGTCTCTCTTTTGAGATTTCCAGGAGCTAAGTTTGAAGATGATATGAATTCCGCTCTGTATGAAGTGGAAACAAAAGCAATTGGTTCTGGAGACAAATTTTTGATCAGTTCTCAATCTGAAAAATTGTCTTTTACATGGCAAAAAACCATTAGTAATTTGGATCATTTTACTTCCCTATATATACAAAAAAATCCCTACATGTCTGATATACTCAGCAGGGCACTGTGCAAAAACTCAGCAATATCAGTGCCACCTATTCCCCATAGCTTATCCTGAAAACTCATAGAAACTGAAATGTACAGAGATCCAGGTTGTGGACCCTGATTTTGCCTCTGCTGTGTTAGAGGTTACTGAATGCAGAAATATCTATTTTGGATAAATAGACCATGCTGGCCTGTCAAACACACTGGTCCAATAAATTTGTCATAGGAAAGAGCTAGAAAGGCTCTTCTTCTTGAGAAATTCTTGAGCAATTATTATTTTTTATTTGAAAATACAGAGTTTACTTTATTTGAACTGTTTTTCTTTGCACCATGGAGGGGAACTGAAAGACTGCTGCCAAACATGTCCTCTTTGTTGTAAACTAACAGTTTTCTGGGATGGGGCATTGAGCAGCCTGGCCTGGTGGAAGGTGTCCCTGCCCATAGCAGGGAACTGGAACTGGGTGGTTTTTAAAATCTCTTTCAACTTCCGATGATTGTGTGATTTTATAAGCGACCGATAAGATTTTAATAACCCTCCAAAATCCTGTCTGCTTAGCATTAAGGTTTGATTGCTCTCCATCCAATGCTGATTTGGCTTCCATAAGTCAGCATTTATGTCAGCCACCTAAGAATTCAGAATCAAATTTCCCAAATACCCAAATTTTTCCAAGACTAAAATGAAGCCAATCTAAAAAATTTCTGTGATTTCTGAAAGAAGAATGATCAAAAGTCTTTTAATAAGATTAGATCAATTTATTTATGGATCTTTTGTAAACTTAAAGAAATATCTAAAAAATGAAATTATTTTTTAAAAATGTATGTTGCATGAACATGCTTCTTTTTTTTTTAAATTTCAGAACTAAATTCTCTCCTATGTTCCTCAAAAAAATATTTGCTGTCTGAAAAGATTCACATAAAATATTTTGTGTTATATTATCAGGCCATTTCATTGTATCTTCCTACGTATAAGATTAAATTGGAATAAGCAATTTATATCAATTAAAAATAGGAATATGGATATGAAGAAAGAAATGAAAAAAACTGAATTGCTACATTCTTAAAAAATATATTATTTTTGTTTACAAATCATTGGTTAACACCTCCTGAGACAGACATGCAGTATTCTGTCAGAAAAGTCTATGTGAGATAACATTGGTACAAGTCTGTATATGATTTATATCTTGTTTCATTTAAATCCTATTCTCTTCTCTGCTTCTAATTTCTGTAACTGTGGCAGATTTTTGGAAGTCAAAGCAATGATTAGTGATTAAGAACACAATTTGTTGGATGAACTTTGTACTAAGTAGCAATTTACAACCTAGAAAAATTTGGAGGACAAACCCAGGGCTTGTTGAATACTCAGATGAAAGGCCAAGCGAATGAGGTAGCTGCATGCACAAAAATGTTAGAACTATATGTTTTAATATGTATGATTAGCTCTTATAACAAAACTGAAATCTAGGAGGAAGCTTGTGAGAAGCAGAAGTATTTCAGGCATAGGGAAAACGCGTGCAAACGTGAATGCTTTACATGAGCTCATTCACATGGCTGAGAAACCCATCTGTTTCTGTTTTCTTGCTCGCTTCCTTTCAGTCACACAGAGTTCTGTGATACCACCCAAATAAAATAACCACCATCAAAGCAAATAAAGGCATTTCTCTTATCTGATAATTGTGGCCTTTCTCATCCCCTGCTGTGTGTGCTTCCTATAAAACCAGTGTCATTGACATCAGCAGCTCCCAGTACATGATGTCTCATTTGTACACCACAAGAAACAGAGCTGGTAAGAAATGTTCCAAAGAACTAGAAGGCCATTCATTGTCAATTAACAACACACTTTAATGGGTTTCTTAGCAACAACATTTGCTTTAAGCCTAGGCCCCTCAGGGACGTGCTCTGTGTTGTCAAACAGCAAATGAAGACAGCTATTGATCCTTGCACTGTTGTGGGCTGAATTGCAGCATACAAGGATAACCATTTCAAAATTACATTTGGAGTCAAAATGCTTATAGTACAAGATGTTTCCATTAAGAATGAAATGTTCCTTCCATTCCCCCAGTGGGATTTGCATCTAAAAATATGATTTGCTGAAGGAATTTCAATCAGGAATTGCCAAAAAGGATGTCAAATCCCCAGTCTTGAAGTTATAGAAACATGGTTAACTCCAAAACCAGTAGAGACCAAATCCAGGTGAAAGCATTTAGTCAGACTATTTTAGGGAAGATACAGAACCAAGGCATTGAAAATCTTTCAAGAGGACATCCAGTTCTAGAAAAAATTACCCATCTGAGGTATGCATAGTTCCAGGGCATAACTTTACCTGATGACAAAATTTCTCTTAACACTTCACATAATTTTTCATCTAGTATCTAATTTTTCATCCTTCTGTTATTCAACCACCTGGGCATTCAGGACTGCTCATTTCCCTCTCTTTTTTTGGCAAGCATTGCTTTATGTGTGTAAGAATACTATTTTTCTGAACTGAAAAAATGCCATTCATGGATTTGTTCTTCATACAACAGGTTTTCTACACATCTGTTCAATTTTGCTTCTTACTGAGCATTTTTTCTCCCTTTTTTTTTTTTTTTTGAAGGTGCTAATAGAATAATAGAATGATTTGAGTTCGAGGGGACTTCAAAGATCATCCAGTTCCAGCCCTGCTGCCATGGCCAGGGATAACTTTCACCAGCCCAGGTTGCTCAAAGTCCCATCCAACCTGGCCTTGAACACTTTCAGGGATGGGGATGGGGAATGTTGACCAAACGAAGTCTAATACTCCCACTGAACCCTAACCAGAGGGAAAGCTTTGACTTAGTACTGTACCTTAGATTCAAAAACCCCTGTTAGCATAGACAGCTGTGGCTGTGCATCATACAGGCTCTGTAACCACTTCCCCTTCCTTGGGGTCTGGCTACACATGCTCAGGCCAGCTTTGCTATGGCTTGGATGAATAAACTGTGATCACATTGTTGTGAAGGAGCTGGCACAGAAAGAGCTCCTCTTTCCCTGGAGCTGCATTTGAACTCATGGTCCCTCTGCTTGACCTTGTCTATTGCCTGCCTGACTGTTGGTTTAGGCATGGCCACACCTGGACAGGAACCTCACTGACCATCACCTACAGACCTAACCTAGCTGGGGCTCAGCCCTGTCCTGGCCCTGTGACCATGCTGAGCAGCCCCATGGCTCTGGGTTTACCTGGTCACCATCCCCAGGCTTGCTGAATCCTAAGAGACCCTGGCTGGGGAGGACAGAATCCCATGGCCACCCCAAGCACCCTGTACCTGTTATGGCAGCTGGTCAGTGCTGTGGTCTGGCAGCAACTCAGAGTGACCCACTGGGTCCTTTCAAACCCAATCAGTGTCTAGAGATGTGTATTCCCTGTCTGGTACAATGCAGTTGGCTGCTCCAGGTGGAATGCTTTCCCTGTAGTTTACTTGACTAAACACAAGATGGACTAAACACAAGATGGACTGATGGTTCTTCAGTCTTTTGGACCACTGCAAAAAAAGGCAATTATACAGATTTTTAGAGAGTTAGTTTAAAGGACAGCTCTTGTTATCTACAACCCAGGCATGCAATAGTCTTCAGTTAAGCAAATTTTCATTTTAGCTAGTTGATATTATTTGCTAGATGTTTTATCAGAGGGTGTTACTCATCTCTGACCAGTGATACTTGCTGGATCTGCCTTGTTTTCTGGGCTCGTTTACAGCTGTCAACAATGTTAAGCCTCATTTCAAATATTTCTTAAAATAGCAGTAGTTGTTTGGGCACTATTTTTGTTTTCATTGTCAATGCTAAAAGGTAGCTACCAAACAGTGGTGAAAATAAGCCAAATGTCAACTTTATGCAAGTTATAAATCAAAAACTACGGATAGGCAACTTGTCTGTGGATAGGCACCCAGGAGAAGTCCTGGGTGGACTCTTTTTTCAAGGACTATTTCTTAAAAATAAATAAAAAAACCCCAGTGCAATACAATTTGTGCCAAACCTGGACAACACAATGCAATTTCCTTGAAAATATGTGCAGGACATGTTATTTTAAAGCCCTATTTGTGTTTCTGTTCTTGTCAAGCAGACATTTTGACCAAGGTAGAAAACTGAGGTTAAAAAACAATTATTAAAGAGAACATTACCAGCATCTACCTTGGTTTCTTTAATCACTGCACTGCCTGGGCCACTGCCAGACGCCTGAGAGTCACCCCCATGGACTGTCCCCGGTGGTCTCCCAGTATTTCCCCTGCTCTGCCCATGGCCTGGGATGACACATCAGCCTGCTGAGGCTGTCAGCCCCTGCCTCTCCACACCCCAGCAGTGCTGGTCCCCAGCTCCTTGTAGCCCTTCCTTGCTCAGCCATCCATGGGCCCTGCCCAGCTGGGCCCACCCACGGGACCATAATCCATTCCTGTCCCCAGGGAGGTACCAAAGCCCAGGGCTGGAGATGAGCCAGTGGCTCCCAGGGCCTTGCTCCTGGCTGGGAGTGGGATGAACTTTGACTGCCAAGCATTTAGGGACCAAAATATTGTTTCCTATTAACAATGGCTATTGTGCAGATATTTCTGCTGCCCTCATTAGCTCCATCCCAGCCCTTCAGGTCAGGGAGAAGCCATTGTTCCGCCCTCTGAGGGCCTTTTTCTGAAAAGACCTCCCAGTAGTTCTGCAGAGTTATCATGGTGTTTTTCCTTGCTGTGCTGCACATGTGTACACAACTCCAAGGACAAAGGCAGCCCCATGCTGGATGCACAGATGAGATGAAGGAGGCTGGCAACTCATGTCCCACTGTCATATGACCCAGGTGTCAGGGGATTTTTTTCCTTTAGGGTGCCCAAGGCTACAAGCAAGTGGTGGATTTAGCTGCCATTATCCTAGGTCTTCAGACCTTCTGCTTTCCTGCTTTGTCTTGGCAGCAATGGAATGGTTGTGCCTGACTACATCCAGGGAGGGACTTAGGGATTTTGTATCTAAACCTACCTACAGAAGTGCTCCTTGTTGACAACAGGATTTGTAGCAGGCAACTAACTCACATAACTGATTTTTATTGAATAGTCATAAGTTTTCTACTTTATTCTTCTTTCTAAACCCTAGAATAAAGTTTCTGTAATGTTTCTTCCTCGTCTTAACCACATTCAGAAAAACAACACTCTAGTGTTCCAGGCCTTGCAAAAAGTTCAAGACATGGAACAGTTCAGGAAATTGATTTCACTGCCCACCCCATATCTAGCCTCTGAAGAAGTTTATGGATAGACCAGACTGCAAATGCAAAGTCATATCAGTCAGAAAAAAATATTACGAGGCACTTTCTTAATCAGATATTCTATTGTACCTCTGTGTGTCTTGATCCCACTGGTCTTTTAAAGAAGTTAGGGCCAAAATAGGGACAAAGAAATGAAAATTGGAAAAGGTTTCTTTATTTACTGTGGGCTGCCCATCTGCATTTTAGTTAAGGTAAATTATTCCACTAAAGCAAATAATTTAAAAGAATCTTTTAAAAGTGTTGTTAGACATTTTAACACCACACATAAAAATTCCAGGTTGTTCCTAAACATATCTTCTAGGGTTTTTGTGGCCTAAAATACAAAATTTTTTTTGTGATTTGGCAAAGATTGCATGGTGGATTTGTCACTATTTCTGGGCAAGGATGTTGGCTTTATTTCAAGTGGCCTGGATGATGTTAGCAAGCATCAATACCCGAAGTATTTCTCTCTTCAGACTATTTGATAGCCATTGCTTATGTCCCTTACCAACAGACTTCTCTTTTTGCATTCAGTCCCTCTGCTGTTCTTTTCTGATAGTTAAGAACAATTTTGGGACTTGCCAGAGAGTTACTTTTTCTTTCCAGTTAATGTGTAAATTTACCCAATTCTGCTACTGAGCTATGAAAGATAAAACAAGGTTAAAAATACGCAAGATTTTTTTTTACTCTCTTGTTACAGGTCAGAAAATTGCATTTTGACAAAAAAATACCCTCTGTAACAAAAAGCTGTTTCAGAACAATGTATTCTAAACCTTGCATTTCAAGAATCTTCCTAAAGTTATGAACAATATTTTCTCTCTATGAAGAGATGAAATCATCCACCCCCCCATAAGTTTGGTTTACAAAATGGCTCTGTTTCCTAGGTAAAGAAAGAAAAAACTTTTCAACATACTGAAGAAAACTGGTCATGTTCTTTGGGTTATGAATCATTTCTGAAAGTCAGGAGCTCTTATAATTCTGGTTTCTGGCTCTTGTTCTGGATTGTATTGTTTCCAAAGTGAATCTATATTTCCCATTAATTTAGTAATCCAGAAGTCCCTCTATTCTCTGCTGTAAAGTTTCAGAGGTAGTGCATATCCTCAAGAGAAAAAAGTCATCATAGATACAGGAATGTAATTCAAGCTCTATTGATTTATATTTGCTGAGGATATGCTGGTTAATGTGATACAAACAGGGAATGTACTCCTTGAAAGACAGAGCAATCCTGTAAGGAAACCAGTTGAAGTTTCTACTTGCCAAGACAATCCTTTTCTATTGCATTGATAGATAACTAGTATTTCAAAGACAAAGGAAATACCACCTGGGAGTAATAGAGTAAATTCTTGTCTTACCCTTGGCTTGCCATATATATTTTCAAATATTTTTTAAATGGTCCTTTGTGCCATGTGCCTGATTAGTACACCTCATTAGAAACATCTCAAAGGGTTTTTTTTCAGACAGATAATCTTATAGCTCTTGCCCCATCAAATTTTTAAAAAATCAGAAAGATATTTCAAGGGCAACACTGGATTAAATATCTGTCTTCAGAAAATCTTGGTCATGGACATCACCATCAAAAAATAGAAGTCTGTTGGCTCTATCCTTTTATCTGTCTTGTGCCCCTGAGTTTAAGAGTTACAAGGCAATGGAAAAAGAATTTGTCAGTCTCCCTCTTAGCTAAATCTGAAGGGATTTCCTAACTTCTTAAGACCTTCAGCCTCAGTGAATACTTCTCACCAACTAAATGAGATGTCTGTGTTTGGCATTGTCCTATTACCTTCCCACAAGTTTCTGTGCTCAAAACATAGATGAGAGAAATGGCATTAGCAGGAAAAGAAAGGCTGAATACAGTACTGAGCCTCTCTTTCAAAGATATATCTGTTTCATAATCTATCCTTGAGACAGTGAATACAAATATGAAGAGAACATGACAGAGCCTTCTGGTCATGGAATAAAAAAGCTCATCTTGGTGTAAATCAAATGGGGATCAAAGCAGTTTAATTTATGGCATGCATTTAACTGATAATCAGTGCTTTCAGGACTGATTTTATCCCAAATGTAAGGTGTGCCTATGATCATCACTGCAGTCTGTTGTGTTCTAGGACAGGTAGAAGAGCAGCACCTCATTACCAACAGGGAAAACCTCAAGAGTCTCTGAAGTAAGATTTTCTCTACAGTACTCTGCTTTGCCTTCTTTCCACATGCTGTTCTCTGCTGGGTTGCTCCTGGCTGCCTTACATGTTTTTCTCAGAAACAAGGAAAAACATCTGAAACTGCTCAGCATGTGGAAACAGAAGAGAGGGGGATGACAGAGTATGGGGGTGGAGTGTGGTGTCCTGAAAATAGGTACCCATGGGCTATTTAAGTGTTCCAAGTTATCAGGCTGCCACTTCAGAGTGTCATAAATGTATTTTAGGATGGAGAACCTAGGAAGGGGAGGTGTCACAACTGATAGCCCATAAGGATTTCTTTCCCAAATGTCACTGAATTCCTCATGGTTACCTGACAGCACTAAGCTCAGCTCAACACATTTAGTGGAGTTTGGAGACTCAGTCAGCTTTCCACGAAGCCAGTGTTACACTTGGAAACAGAGAATCATGGAATTGTTGAGGTTGGAAAAGACCTTTGACATCTATGAGTCCAACTGTTAACACTGACAAGTCCACCACTAAACCATGTCCTTAGGTGCCACATCTACACATCTTTTACATACCTCCAGGGATGGTGACTCAACCACTTCCCTGAGAAGCCTATTTCAATGCTTGACAACCTTTTCAGGGAAGAATTTTTTCTGGTGAGCTTGGGAAACAACCTCCTAGTAATGCTAAAATGAAGAAAATAAGTTTATTTTGAAATACCATAAGAGAAAAAGTCAAAATAATGTCATGCATAATATAGAGTAAGTGCCTTACGGTGTTAGAAACATAGCACTGTAGTTCCATTTGGGAATCAAATTACTTTGGGGAAGAGGGGGAGTTTGGTAATGCCTATTCAGTGTTACTGGAAGGATTGTAGCTTCAAAGGCCCTCTTATTCCCTTCCCCAGTGTAAGGTAAGGGCTTCCCTTTGCTGGTGTTCCCAGCATCTTGGCTTAATAGGCAATTACTCCTGCTTGTAACAAACCTACTTTATCCTGATTTAATATCCTTATTTCATGCTAGGACATTTAAGTGGGCTGAATCTTCAGTGATGTACACTGCATGAGTTACTGAGACCCCAACTTAGGCAGTTAAAGATCTAGACTGAGTACCTGTAGTTGGTTGGTTTAAAGTTGGTTTAAATGAAAAAAGTGCCTCCATAAATGACTCATCTTACCCTAAAACAGTTGTCCAAGACAGATTGAGTGAACTATCTCTGGAGGTGGCCATTTTTCCCTAATAACTGTAAAAGGAGACTGTTGTGGCTAGCCCAAACTTAGCCATCTAAAGTTCATGCCTTTAGGATCCATTAGATGCCATCTGCTTTGTGGCCTCCACGGGTGTCAAGGCAATGCTGGAAAAATCAGGTTGCCAAGGAAAAAGGAGTGTCATGTCCCTTGTTCTATTTTGTCAGAATAGTGAACAGTAGTACAGCCTTTGTTTTGTTGGAGATATTTCTATTTCGAAAACTGACTTTCAGTGAAATGTTGTTTACTTTCACATTTCTTTTTTCTTCATCAAATCCTCAGGAGTCTCACACAAAAGTTCCTCTCTGACACTCCAGATTCAGAGCACTGTGAAAAGAGATGTATTCACTGCCCAGGCTTGTGTCTTAGTCCCAGGCAGCATATGCATCTCATCCACAAGAAAGCATTTATTCTTGCTTTGCTAATGCTGAAGAAAAGCAGCTCTTACTCTACTTTAGCTTTAGGGATTATAGCATTTAAACAGTCCAGAGAGCAGACACTCATAACTTGGGTCATTTTAAAAAGCAGCAATTCTTAGCTTCCTCCTACAACAAGGTGCAGATTCGCCATTTTAGTTTTTCAGCAGAAAGACTACAAAAGCAGTAGGGAACTGACTCCACATCATAAGCTATAGACTAGGGAAGTACAACACTACAGAGACAACCATGTAGAAAGTACACAGAAGCTTTTTTTTTTCTTTTCTCAGTAGCAATACAGATTTGGTTTGGTTGTATGAGATATTCACTTTCCTAGAGTCTGCTTTGTTTACAAAAAAAAAAAAAAACACAAAAAATATTTATTGTAAATAAAAAGGTATCTGTAACTTTCTCAGTCAGATGTCTAAATCAATGAATCAGATTAGAAGAAAAATCTTGTAGAGTTTGGGCACAAAAATTTTCTAGAGGTTGTTATTGCTTTCAAATGACATAAACACAGAGACCAATACTGAAGTGACAAAGTCTCATTCAGTAAGAATCCTGTACCAAATGACAGAGACTCAGCAGAGAGACTTCTGCCATGAAACACTGATTTAACAGAAAAACTACATCATAGGAACTGGACAAGAAGTGGTTTTCAGAGCAAGCCTTTGCACAGTCACATATCAGCTTTCATTCAGCCTTTACCCCAGCTGTGTACCCACTGTAAGGATATCCATGTGAGACTAAGAGGCAGGGTAGACTTGAAGAGAACATCCCCCATATTTCAATATCTCCAAATCCAGCTTCCCTTTGCAGAGGGTTCTGCTGCTCTGGGAACTCTCCACAGCTGTGCAGAAGGGACCAGATCCTCCCCACAACATCTACTCTTTTCAGAGACCATGCAGAGGAACAAACACAGCAAAGGTGTACCAAAGCTGAGTGCCTGTGTTTTGAGGTGAAAGACAGATAATGTGCTCCAGAGAACAGAGTGTAGGGGAAAGTAGGAAGAGGTGGTTACTGCATAATGACTTTCTGCAGCTTGGAGATGACAAGGTATTTAACACATCTCTGATTTGTTTACAATTACACCTGCAAGAATACCTTAGACCCTCTCTTATGGGAGTAAAAATGTGGCTTAGACTTGAAGCATTTTATAAACACATTAGAAAGAAATGCATAGAAGGTTGTCCCAATAAGGGTATAAATATTATATAATCAATACTGAAACATGATTTAAGATATCTACAAAAAACTTGGAATCAAAGGTAATTCTGTGAGTGACAACCTGGAAGCTAATTTTTACATTTCCATCTCTTGACTGTTAGGAATTTAATGCTAAATGTCAATGTTTACGGCTTGCACAACTGTAATTGTGTTAATGATGAGTTTATGTTTGTAAGTTCAGGCTTAGCATGATTGATATTTTAAATAAATTTGCTGCGCTAAATTTTAGCACTCATTACTTGCTTAGCATTCACTAAATTACAGGTTTTACTTCACAAGTCTATCAAAAAAATAAAACTGAGATAAGTTATTTCCCTGAACTACAGGCTACAATCTGATTAAATTAAAATTTGAGTGCTTTGATTTCCATCAGTGTTTAATAATACTTTTAGACTTTTCCTTTTGCTTTTTCTTTTGCTTGTTTATCAAAATACCTTAGAGCTAAATGGTAAGGAAAAACCTAGCCATTGGATTCAGCATCATCCCTTAGAAAAGATTTTTGAGGCTCAGTGCAATCTATTGAAAAGGCTGTTCTATCAAAATAAAGGTAAAATGGAATGAAAATAGCTATTTCCACTTCTTTGGAGTGATAGCAGAACAGAGAATCTCATCAATTCATACTCATCTGAGCATAGCAGTTCTTGTTCTCATCTACAGATGTAATCTGTAATGCGAATTTTGTGTCTCCACCTGCTGTTTGCCTCCTTGGATGAGTTAGGAAAGTTTCAAGGCTGAAGAGCTGCATGTCCTAAGGCCATTTTGGTGGCAGAGACTGTCCTGGTGACCCCACGATCTCTTTAGCTATATCACTGCCATTTAATAGGAGATACTGCAGTGCCTTTCCATGAGCAAGCAAGGGCACTGTAATTGTATCTGTATGGTCTCTGATAACCACAGTTCAGTATGGATTTGAGTCAATGGTGCCTGCAGGAATGTGATCTGATTTAAAGACTAACCCTATGCACAAGCCTGTGTCACATATGGTTGCTCATGTCTCAGTAAATTGAGTAATTTTTGAGATTTTATCTCTGTTATTACAGGGAGTCCAGGACATTTGGGCTCAACCCTAAGGAAAAAGATTACATACATTTGCAGACTTGCCTTCCACTAACATATTTGGTGAGTATGACATGTTGAGACTTACCACTCTGTAAGGAGGAAGAGAAGGCACAAAAACTAATAAATAATCTTTCTACCCACTGTTTATCAATTTTAACTATTGATACAGAGATTTGATCAAAAGGCCTTCAATCCTTAGCAACCCCTATTCTCCCAGAAGAGGGATTTTTTAACTGCTCATTTTGCTGACAGTGGTAATGGTGCCAGTAACCACCCATAACAATGTCAGAGAAAAAGACTTTTCCCCAGCTCCTGTTCACAAGTTAGTAGTTTTCCCAGCTGTGTGTTTCAGGCAGCTCCCTAGATCATGCTCTGGATGGCACAGCTGCCTACTGTTCAGAGCAGGCAGGTTTGCCCAAGCTCCCATTGTTCTTGTCCCCTTGATATCTGTTGCACTCACTTTGCTCTTCATCCATTCCTGCCTACTCAGTCCAGCACCAGCTGGGTAGTTTGCTCCCTGCAGTAAAATTTCCATGGGTGAGCAATATGTGTGCCTCAACTGAGGCCAATGCTGCGCAGTGACTCTCCCATATGCTGAATTCTTGCTCTACTAA
The DNA here is from genome assembly GCF_051311805.1 of Agelaius phoeniceus. Taxonomy (NCBI): domain Eukaryota; kingdom Metazoa; phylum Chordata; class Aves; order Passeriformes; family Icteridae; genus Agelaius; species Agelaius phoeniceus. Next base: position 32,679,421 of record NC_135266.1, read on the forward strand.
GTACCCTCCTTCTACCTCATTCCATCCACACTACTGCTAGAGCAATAATATGAACTCCATCTGAGGCAATTACTCTGCTTTCAATTTCCCTTTAATTTCTGAAGTTGGCCTGTTTGCTGTATTTCTGCACAGGGAAGCACAAATCTACCCTTCACCGAACATTAGGATAATTTGATGTCTCAGCCTGCTTCATTGTGAATAAGGTCTAATAGACTATGATGATATCCCAGGCACAAACACAGTAATGGGAATATGAATATATTTTATCAAAATATGATCTTGTGGTGCTGTTGTCTCTTACACAACACCCAGCATAAATACCTTTACATCTTGTCCACGAGTGCACAGCTGGCCTCTCCTCTATGGAAGGAGCTGTGTGGTTGCATGTGGTTAGCACATTATTTGCAGACTGAAGTTTGCATCTGGAAAATCCAACCATTAGGCTGTTAATTAGAGTGAAAACCAATTTATGGATCCACGCTTTTTTTCCTCCACAACAATGTTCCTCTGACTTATTGTGGCCAACCCTATCCAGGTCATTGTTCAGTTGTAGTGTTTTCAGTTTATTGTTTTTCACATTCTGGCCATGGCACACTTCTGCTGAAGTTCCTTTACACTGTATGACTCATCCAGTCTTTCACTATCTTACATCTTTAATAGTACAAAATTATTTTCTTCTGCTTTAAGAGATCCCTCTCTTTGCATATCCATTCAGACTGCTGCTGCAAAGTGCTGTTCTATGAGTCATTAATTTTGATCATAATAGTCTTGGTTTGGAAACTTTTGACTGGCTTTTTTTTCTGTTCTTTTCTGTCAGACACAGGCCACTTGTGATCTTAACATCTTTGACTTTTCATTTCAGTTCTGTTCATTATCAAAATGATTTCTTGCAACTCTTTTCAGTCTATGACATCACCTGCATTTTTTCACAGTCCTCTAAACCTTTGCAAAGTTACATCCCTCAGTTCCTCCTCTTTCTCTGTGAAGAAAGCAAAGACCTTGGCAACATCTACCCTGCTGGTGTGCTGGAGCCAGTACATCCAGTGCCTTTGCAGTACAACTCTCTCATTTACCTGATATGTTTGTTGCTTTTCTGCATATTGTGTGAAAACTGTCTGGGGAAAGGATTAGGTTTTTGTTTTGTGCTTTTATTTCCCAATCCTGATAGACATGGTCCTCTTCCCTAACTGGACTTCCTAACCAGTGCCAGACAGCTGTGGGACTCTTTTGAATCAACATATAGATATGCTGACATAAGCCCAAAAGAGAATACAGCCCTACTGTGTACTTTCTTGAATGGTATAAGCAGTGTTGGGATGAGCCCTTGGGACAGCTGCAATTGAATCTTTTATTACAGCTGCAAAGCATCCTTATTTAGAAAACCTGTATGTCTCTCTGACTCAACAATGAGACACTATAAGGATTGAGATGGGAATTTTCTGTTATGAGAGGCACCAATATTATGACAACAAGGACTAGAAATACACAGGTAGATATTTGGTATGCAATATTATATAAGAAACACAGATGTAAAACTATCTGGCAGGACTAAGGATGTTTTTCAGGGGTATGCCAAGATCTTTAGTGACCACATCATCACTCATCTCTTTTAGTTGTGATGTCTATCAAATCCTCCTCCCCAGCTCCCCAGCACATGCATGGATTGGTACTTGTAGAGAACTATCCCTATTGCAAAAAAAAGCCAGAGATATAAACTTGTCTTCTTCTATGTTTTAACTATTATTCAGGCTTCTAGTTGTTCTTCACCCTGTCCCATTGGATTGTTTTCCAAAGAAGCAGTACCTACCTTATTTTCCTGACACCAGTATCTTAAAGCAACATTACAGCTTCTTTGTTGTCACATCTTCTTTACCATGATAACAAAATGCTAAAGCCTTTTTTCTCACAGCTGCAGGAAGTTTAGCCTGCCATGAACTAAGTTTGTTTGAGCATATGCCCACCCCTCAAGTTTTATAAAATGAAATAACCCAGTCATTCAAATTTCTTTAAAAACCTGGATTAAGAGTTGCAACTAGCAAGTTAGAAGTAAGAGGTATAGCATTTTGATCTCTTCTAAATGCCTTAGCTGAAAAGAGTGAAGACTTGATGTACCTGGAAATAAATCCTTTTACCAGATGTCATCCTGTGGAACTGAACTGGTACAGCAATAAAATTTAGAAGGAGCTCAGGTGTGGCTGAATTTGTGAGTCTTTGTTTCCACAGAGAGAAGTCCCAGCACACAACCTCACCTAGAAATATAGCTGGGGCAATAGTCCCTCTAGTTTACATAAAGCAATCAAGAAGCTAAGGCCCTAATTGAGCAAATACTCTGTTCTGCTAAAAGTGTTGAAGTTATAGGCCTCTGTCTTGCTAATGTCATGTCCTAATTAGTTACATGACAAGAAATGACATACAGCAGTGGTCAAGGAAGCTGAGAATTAGACACTGTCATAGGAAATGATTGATAAAGCCTTTTATAGGGGTTGGTGTAATGGGGAACAATGATTGGAATAAAATTCTATTCACAGCAGCAACTCCAAGCCCTCTAATTACTTCAGGTCTAACAGTGACATATCTGTATAAAACTTGGCTAAATCACAGGAGAAGTATTAAGGCAAAAAAGGCGGATCCAAAGGTTAGTTAGATCCTAGAATGCCATTTTTCTCCCAGACACTCATGGCCTGAGGCAGACTAGTCCTCAATCCCAAATCTTTACATCAAGATATAGTTTGGGGCATGGCTGATTTTTTTTCCCTTTCCTTTTTTTTTTTCCAGCTGAGTGAGAATTTGGACTTCTTTTCTGTAGAAGGTTGACAAGAAGTTGGCCAAAAGGGTTGATGTAGGCCAAGTCACACCCAGGGTGAATCCAGGACCCTGCTAAAATGCACACTTTCAGCAAGAATTCATGTTTTCCCCTAGTTCATTAAGGTAGCCATCCCTCTAAATGGAAAAGTACAGGCAGTGTGTATTTGCTTGGTCTGTGGTCTGAGCACAGGAGCCTTGGCAAACTGTCCTTGACTGTGGTCTATGAGACCAAGAGACCAAACACATCTGGGTTGGGTACAGTTCTGAATCCAGCTCAGTTCAACATGCCTTATTCCTTCTTCCTATCAGAAAATAAGGAAATTGTCTCTCTGAATCTCAGAGCGGGGAATGATGTGTTAAACACATCACTTTCAACATCAGTTTCCGACAAGCACTTAATCAGATGGGGCTAAGTAGATCAGAAAATCAAGCAAGATAAAAGCAGCAGATGTTTTAACTCTAAATAGAAATATTTTGATAGTCATGAAGTGAATGGCAACTGTCCATCCTTCTTTAATGCAGGAAAAAAAGTTGTTTGACAGCACTACATCATTTGTAGTTGCCTTTTCAAAATGCTGTCGTGTAAATGCCACTTGCATTATGGTCATTCAGAAGAAATGTCACTTCAGCCAAGCAAGCTTGTGGCTGAGGCTCTGTCATTTTCCATCCAGTTTGCACAATGAACAAACTGTGTGATAAAGAGGTGCACGAGGCAGACAACTGAGGTAAGTGGGGAGAGGGCATGCTGAGAAAGCTTGGCAAGAAAATTTTCTCTCAGCTTTATCCAAACTAATAAATGCTAAGAGAATGCCATTTACATTAAAACCATGGTCAGATTGCAAATAAAGTTTGGTGATTCACAAGCTGCTTCTTTCCTTCTGAGATAATATTTGTAGGGCTGTGAAATGTTGCATTTTAAATATAGCAGCATTTAGGGTACCATAACATGGGAAACTGCTTCTGTTAAAAAAAGCCTGCAATATGCATCAGCCCAAGGACACCCAGAAATTAACTTGCCACCACAGTTGTATTCCTATTTGATGCCATCACTCCCTTTTTTCTCTTCCAACACTGTTCAAAGCCACTCCAATGGAATTGAAGCTCCCAGAAACTGCTGCACAATCTCCTGTGAGCCTGAGGTTCTGCTGAATGAAAGAGGAATCTGTGGATATCAGCAAGAATTACTTCAGCCCTGCTCTTGCAGCTAATACCTAGAATAGAGTGTGGTTCTGGCCTTATTGGTTAGACCAATGCGGCTACCCCAAATGAGTGAGAGCTGAATGAAATAAAATGCTGGCTAAAGTGCTTTCCACCTCCCAATAGATTAACTGGTGTCTGTAGGAAATCAGAAAGGAGTGTGTGGGCAAGCTCATCTTTCAAGACTCACCAAGCCAGCAGGTTGGTTGATCACTTTAGGCTGCCTTCAGTGGCAGAATTTATTGCTGTATGAATTAAGCAAGTTTTCTGAGGTCATGTCCATCACATGCTATCCAGTCAAGCTTACAGAGTTCCCCTGGTTATGTAGGACATTACCACACTTGTCCCTGCAATAATGTATTTCTATAAATGAACTCTGACTACTGAGTGGACTTTGGGGGCAAATAAAGACCCTGCCATCAGTCTTAGCAGAAACATAAATCCAAATGTATGTGACACTAAATCCCTTTTCCCGCCCCTGCCTTGTTACAACCTTCACTCTTAATGGATTGTCTACATGCAGGTGGCTGGATCATCCTGTGGGAATATGTTAAGGGGCACAGTGATGCTGGAGCAATGGTATCAAAAGCTGGGATAACAATGGTCCTGTCCCTATTTGAATCATCTCTTGGAAGAATTATTTGGGGGGGAGCATCTGACCCCTAAGCTACCGGAAAATGAAAGTTAAAACTGAACTAGAAAAAAACCCTACAAGCTGCAGTAAGAAGTTTAGAGTGGAGAATTAGATGCTGGCTTTGCCATGAGTGTTCTCTGGGGAATCAGTACAGTAGCAGCCTAATATATTTTATTCATGACCTGAGGAGAATTTATCCCAAGTGTGAGCATGATGGTATTTCACTGAATGTAGCTGGCTTCACTGATCAGAAGATGAGAGCCCACAGTGCTTAAGAAATAGCCTATAAGAAGGAAATGTTAATGATGTAGAGGTAATAAGGACCATTTGGATTTTTTAAGGACTACATATTCTATTTATCACAGTGACTTTTAACTTGCTCTGTTAGACGCAAGGAAAAAAAAAATTCACAAGTGGCTTTAACTCAAAAAAGTTTGTGTTTGTATTTCTGTAGTAACTTTTCCTGATTTAAATTTGGAATCTATCTGTATCTACAAGCCTAATTCAGTGAACTGTCTGGATCGTGATATTGCCAGGGTGGATTCAGCCTGTTTGGAACACATGTAATACATCCTGACCTTCAGGATATGTGCATTTTTACACAACATCAGAATAAACTAGTAGCTATCCAAAAATATATTTGCTAATATAATCATGCCATTTTAACATACTTGATTCTCTTAAACCAGCCAACACTAAGTATGGGGTTTATTGTCATGTGGTATAGTTGAGGTCTATGTGAAATATTTTAAGAGTAGGTAAAGCATCTGTTTTTAATTTCCCAGAAGTAGAAAGTGATGACACCTGCTTTTGCATTCTCTTTAAATTATTTTTAGTTTATTTTAATTGATTTTTGTCTTCAAAGGTGGTTAATAAGTACACTTTGAAAATTTTCCTGGGTGTAGATCACAAAACATTCATGGGCAAAAAATTACCAGATACTCTATTTAGTTGTACTTCATTATTAACAGCAAAATTAATAAACTGTAAACTGTGATTGTAAAGAAGTTTACCACTTACTATCATTTATCCATAATGTTGCATCTTCATTGGAACTGCAGGTGTAAGGTAACCTTGAGCTGTTTTCAAAACTTTTACAAAAAAAATTACAAAAGCTTCTAGTATTTTGCCTTTCTAAAGGAAAATAGACAGTTATAAACATAACCTTACATAAAGACCTTCACCAATGACCTGCAACAACTTTCAGAAGTGTAAACATCAGGTGTCTTCAGACCTTTCAGAATGAGATTTGACTTGTATAGGAGTGTTATAGGAGGAATCTGGGGTTCTTCACTCTATGCCCTAGAGGGTCTACTCACAAACCTGTTACTGGTCCCAGTCTGTGTGATTCTTGGTGTGGGCATTTGATTGTTGTATGCTTTCTGGAAGTAAATCTGCACTAAAACACAACAGAAATCAAATGAAAGTCAAACCCCAGAAGACTGGCATATGAAATAAATTACTGTTTCAAGTGGGCATTGAATTCCAGTTGTAAACCTTCCAGGACCAAATCACTGTAGTGTCTAGGACAGCATAAGCTCTACCAGAATACCAGTTACTGAGCCTGTGTTCCTTCCCCACATAGGCTGGTCCTTTTACATATCAAATTCAAGCATATCACCCAAAAATCATAATATAATATCACAGCATTTATTTCATTTTTAAATCTGTGGCAATTAAAAATAAAACCATCACAATGAGCCAGAAGGATCTCCTTTCCTATTCCCCATCAAAACTTAAGGGATGTGTAAAAATCCCTCTACCACACAAGACAAGTGCCAAAACTGTTTGGTGTTTGTATTTCCCTTAACAAAGATAAACTATTTCATGACTGCAGAAAGAGAGAGTTTAAATTATTATACACACCAAGGTGTGTTTTCCCAAGAGTACTGTGTGTACTCCATTTACCACTGAAGATCTCAATTTTACCACAGTGTGAGTTGATTGACAAATTGTATGGAGATAGAGAGAAAGACTCAGGACTGTTGTATCAACATGGTCACCTAGTTGTCCCCCAGGATAACAGACATGGAGAAGATGAATGTTTATAAGTAAATTAGTAAGTAAATTCCTGCCTTCTTGTAGTTGACCTGTGGGCCAGAACTGGTTAAAAGCACATTTCACAACCAACCCCTCCTTAGGGTGGGATACATGAATGGGGGTCTTCATACCATGTGCAGGAAGGATCTTTTTCTGGTCTTGAGTGGAAGCATGTCAGTCTAACTTTTCAGAAAATGGCTGCTCCATGTCAGCCTCAGTGTATTTTTCACAGCACCTGCTTCCACAACAGCTCTTCAAAGCAGTTATTTACTTGGCACACACACACATACTCTCACCAGTTTGTCTCTTGACCACGTACCTCACATGGCAGGGACATTCTTGCCATGTTAGGATCTGTTCTGTGATTGAAACTGAAGGATACTTGAAAGAGCCACCTTCATCCTTATACTGTTGGCATTCCAAATCCCCAAGGAAACAGAGGATGATAATTTAATACGTATATAGAAGTTCTTTTGTTTTTCTTCTATATTTGGCAATAATTAATTTGATATAATTCTTCATACAAAATTTTAGCAAAAAACCCTCCCTTACTGAAGGGTGTTTAACGAGTATTTTGATGCTAATTAATCACACTAATTCTGTATTTTTGAGGGAAGAATTTTTTTATCACCGATCTTTTGGATATGGGCAAAGTTTGCTAGGTTTGGGGTCAGCAAGTTTTTGTTTTTAGACAAATGATCTCTTTGGCTCTTGGAACAGCAATGGTAGAAACACCTCTAAATCTCTCCCATCTAAATGCCAGTTAATACTCTGACCTTTTCACTTACATTTATTTTACATTCACAGAGCCTCAGGCATATACCAAATTGCAAATCCCTCCCTGTTCACACACTCTGACTAGAATGGCTTAAGGTTAATTAGTTCTTCAACAGACCCAGCCAGAGGTAATTTCTTGAGTTACCTGCTCTTGAACCTGGGCCTCTTGCTCTCTCTTGATTTTTATTTTGTGTCTTCCTGGTTCTGTGGCTTCCCTACAGACAATTTAAAAGCAATGGCAGAAAGTCCCACCTGGATGTGTTCCTGTGTAACCTGCTCTATGTGATCCTGCTTTGGCAGGAGGGTTGGACCAGAGGATCCAAGTAGCCAGGGAGGAACCAGGGGACCAGAAATCCCTTCCAACTCCAATGCTTCTGGGAAAGGGAATGGGCTGCTACAGAACCAAAGTGTCATCTGTCACCTCCTCATGTCCTGTGGTTCCCCATTCATCAGTGCTCTCAGTCAGCCATGGCAGCAACGAATTCAACAATAAATGCTCTATATTTCAAAACCAAGTCAGTTCTTTATTCTCAATCCTGCCTTATGAGCTGCAGCCAAACCTCTCCCAGGAGCTCAGCTGAGACTTGAAGCTAGATCATGGCAAACAAGCACTTCTGGTAGTAAAGAGACACCTGAGAAGATTTCAAATGTTCAAGGTGCTCCTGCTTTGGGAGTGCTCATTAAACAATGTGCATCCTCATTGGCCACACAGCTGTAGGCAGCTATTTTGGCAGTTGTCCTGGTGCTGTCTTATTGCTGCCTGTCACATCAGAGTGTCAGGTACCATGTCCCATGAGAAAGGCTGATTCAGAAGGTTAGAACAAACATGCCAAGGGACAAGTTTTCATTTAATTCAAAAGAGGCTTTGTTATTCTGTCTTTAGGCATTTGGGGGGAGGGAGAAGGAGAGTTTTGCATTACCCAAGAGAGCTAGGTGTTTTGCCAGAGCTGGAGAACATGATTCTTTTGGTCACAGGTTCTTGAACCAGGGATCAATTTAAAATAATATTTTCTAAATCCTTTTGTTTAACTATTTGCTCACTCCCTAACTCTATTCTGATGTCCTCAGACTGTCTGTCTTTAATACAAGTTTCCTGTAAGTGTGCTATAAACCTCCCATTTGGCTATGGTACCAGAAGTCAACCTTTTTCCAGCTTTTCTCTAGCTCTGCAGACATAGCCAGGGTGAGCTGGGCTTTGAAACTATTTGCTGCACATTTCCACCAGTAATAGGCTTGGGCAGCTCTGACTTGTGGAGACATTGGAGAAGGGATGGAGGAGATTTGAGAATTATAATCCCTGGGAAACCTCACATTGCACTGATAAGAGCAGCTGGCTCCTTATGCACTACAACACAACCAGTGAATTGCAACAGGCCATGGACTGATCTTGTCAGCCACAGAGAGAGACATCAGAAAAATGTGTTTCTGTCCAGTGTGGGGAATGGAGAGACCAAGTGTCCTGGGGTGAGCTTTTGCCTTCCACATAAGTCGGCCAGGATGAGGCTGAAGTTCACCAAGTCTCTGCAAAATCTGAAAAAAAAAAATCAGTTTCCAGTTTTCCAAGTGTTTCTAAACCCCACAGAAACTGTAGTTGAGCCTGGAGTGTAATGGAGGGAAGAGAGGCTAGGCTCACAGTTCCCTGAAGAAAAAAGTACAGAACATGAAAACTTGGCTGAAACAAACTGCTGTGCTTAGCATGTCAGCAGTCCTGTGAGAGCCCAGAGAAATTATGCACTCCTGCCCCTCCAGCTGCAGGGTCACTCCTGCACCTCCAGCTGCCTGTGAAGCTTGGTGTCAACACTGATTATCCAAAGAGTCTGTCCTATGTGATCAGCTTCTGCCAGACCTGCCACTGGAGCTTCTGGGGTTCTCCATGTGCTCCAGAAACCACATGAATTTATGGAAGACTTTGTTCAGTCCTGACATGCTGTGAGGAAACCAGGAGTTAGTATAGATCTATAAACATGCTCAGAGGGAGCAATTACTTCTGGCATATGAATGATAGGATCAATATGTACACATTCTGTATAGTCTTTGCCTGTCTGCTAAGTCCATAGGGGAGACTATTTTTAGCAGTGCAAGTTGTTTGCCAAGGTAGATTTCTGTACCTTTGCTGAAGTTACTTCAGCCTGGGAAAGGCCAGGGGAGAGACATCTGGTGGAAGAGCCTGGATGAAGAGCAAGTCTGATTCTAAAAGAGGGAAAAAGTTTGGACCAAGCTTGCAAAGCCAAAAGCTAGGTTAATTAAAATATTTCATCCTGTCACTCTGATGTTCATGGAAGCAAACCAAAATACTTAATATTGCCCTTCAGGGTCAGACCATGCTTTGCTTCGCTTCACTTCTAGCTGCCTCTCCCAGTCATTGTTAAGTGCAAGCCTCCAGCTCACAGGGACATCAAGCTTATTAATCAGATTTCAGATGAGACCACATTATATTGTCTGGGTCTCAGGACTGTCAGGTGTTTTATGCTGAGGACTGAGTCTGATACTTTAGATTGGTCATCCATTTCTGGGCATTCAGTGGAAACTCATCTACAGTTCTGCTGATAAGGTTTCACTAAATGAGGTACACCACAAGCTGAAAAAAAATAGCCATATTTCATATTAACAGAAAGCATTTTGAACTAAAGTAGAAGTCCACTGAAAGATGTAGCATGAAAGAGGAAAACATTTAAATATACTCTTCCAAGAACCACAAGTTAGGAGCAGAGAGACTAATAAGGAGATGCATTAAGCTTCATGCTGCTACAACTATAGGATTTAAGCATTCATTTCTTCAAAGTCTTGAAAAATCTTAAATTGAATCTCCCTGAAAAGTCATACATCAAAGTGACAGAAGTTGAAGGCTACTCTTGTGACTTCAAACTGAAGTCCATGACTACCATGGACTCAATGACATGAGAAAAGAAGTAAAAAAAGAGAAGAGTGACAAAAAAAACCCCAAAAATAAGAGGAATAAAAGAAAGAGAGAGAGAAAGAGAGAAAGAGAGAAAGAGAGAAAGAGAGAAAGAAAGAGCTCTATCATGTATGAGGAGAATGCAAATATTTGAGAAAAAGACAACACTAATTCCCAAAGCATTGCACATCACAGACAGAGTCACACACACACACACACACACACACACACACACACACACACACACAGGAGTCCAGGTTTCTCCTCTGTCTTCTCTATGAGGTCCTCCAAACTGTTCTGCCTTTACCACACTACTCCTTCTTGGGCCAGAGAGTGACAGACTCCAACATTTGTGTTCAGATTTAATGTGACCTTCAAGCCATCCTTGCTCTGGTATTTTTAATAATAAGAAGTGCAGTATGTCTGCTTACTCTCAAGTAAATGATGGCACTGGACAGTGGGAAACAGCCACTTTGGAGAGCTGACATAAGCATGAAATTCAGTGTTGCACCATTCACAAGAAACAACTTTTAGACAAAATGACTAAATTTGGATATATATTCAGTCAAGGTTTATTTCTCCAGTTTAATTTTAAGGAGGTGATTGTATTTTTCTTAGAAAAACCTGAGGGAGTATGGAGGACAAAGAGCTGACCTCCAACTGCTACAGGTTAAAGAGGTTAAAAACCCAAGGATAGCTTCCATCCCAGCCATCAGTGGTGAGAGATACCACCTGCCTTGCTGCATCTCTCAATTCAGTCTCAGGACTTGTCTCATTCATGGAATCTGTAATTAGTATAGTCCTAAACACATACCCTGTCTGCCCTGAAATTTGAAACCTGTCTCTCCTTATGTCTGAAAGATATGATTTTTGTCATGCTTCCAAAATTTTGAGGCAAACAAAAGAAGCTAGACCAATTTCTGGGCTTCCTGGCTTATCAGTTAGGACCAGGAGTTACAATCCTATGGCTCAGCTCTTCTCTGAGCCCCTTCTGGTGTCAGCCCCACTTAGTCACTCTTTGCCTTCTCTTATTTCAAATTCCTGTTCTCCTGTTTCAAATTCCTGCTCTCAACACCATCAAGGACGACGCAGTAATTCAGTAATTCAACAGGTGTACATCATTAGGGCATCAGAACAGATTTTTTTAAAGAAAGAAGAAAGGGAATTTCATAAAACATGTTCCATTTAGTCCACAGCTCCTTCTGAACTGAGGGGAAATTACTCCCTATTATTATCGTCTCTTTTTTTTGTTTGTTTTCTTTCACAGCTATAATAAATTAACCTGGAAACCCTTTTCTTCCTCAGAAAGCAATGAAGAAATATGCAACAGATTAAGGACCTATAACTCTATTTTTTAAGACTTCATCTGCTTCAAAATAACAAGAGCCCAGGTCTTCACCAGTGGGATGAATACCTGCTCGTGATGCAACAGACTGCTTAGGCTTTGCAAATGCCACTAGAAACAAGAAATCAAATGCGAGCCCTTCGTCACATCATGCTAAGTCCTCTAGAGTTATTGTAGATCCTCTCCTTCTTCTTCTTAAATCAATTCCTTTCTTCTTTGCCTCAGCTGGATGGTTAGATGGTCTCCAGAACTCAGTCCAAGGGGCAAGTGAGGAACAGGGGAAGGTCCTGCTGTCCCTTCTGCAAGGTGAGTTATTTCCTCTGATGCAGAGGGAGTGTATCTGCTAGCTCACAAAACTCTACACTTTGGTCTATTTTACTGTTACTGTTCTATACAGTAAAAGTTACTGTTTTTTTTTTTTTACTGTAAAAAAAGTTACTGTTTTACTGATTATCAGTAACTTTCAAGGGCCTTCAGCAATGTATGGTATTCCATGCTCTCATGGAACTCTTATGACTTTATCACATGATTCGTAAGCTTGTTTATGAAGAAAAAATTTACACTCTGCTTTTCTTAAACTTTCTCCAGAATGCACAATCCTTAGAGCCCTCCAGGTGCATGTATTGACTCAGATAAAGTTGGTCAGGGGTGTTAAGACTGATAAGAAGGCTGAGAGCCTAGGAGTTCCCAGAACTGGGAAGAAGGTCCGGGGCAGAGAAGGCTGACTGCCCAGAGCAGGAGACAGTGTTTCATAGGGTATGGAGGTGGGAAGGGGGATGTGGAGCTCACAAAAATGGATACCAGGTCAGCAATTTGGTTTCTGAATTAACTGTGCTGTCTAAAAGAATGGGGAATAGGAGATAGGGATGAGGAAGAGGAGGTAAAGATGAAGAGGTCAGTGTGTAGAGAGCATACTTGAGGCAAAAACATACTTGATAGTTTTAGATTTTGGGCTGACACATGGGAGGAGATGGAGAATTATATCCCCAAACTCTGAGCATTGGTCTTATTCAGTTGTAACATTCAGCTCTGAATGTTTCAGCAGAGTGTGACTTACTGGGCCTGGTGGGGGCCACACCAGGCAGGGACATGGCACCTCTGTTGCTGAGGGGTCACAAACCTGTGTCAAAAAGGACAATAAATAAAGGAGCCTTGAGTTTCTCTTTGTTTATGGTTTGGTTTTGTTTGTTTGTGTTTTGGGTTTTTTTGTTATTATTTTTTACGCTTTGAAGTCTTCATGTGAAAACTAAAAAATTTTGAAATAATGCTGTTTTTGCAGATGTAATGATTTCAAAGATAAGCAGTGTCAGCTTCAGGTATGAATCAGTCTTTGATGACACATGTACTAAATTCCGCCAGTGTCACACTGAAAAGTAATGTCAGAACATGTAAGGATGCTCTCATATGGCACACACAGTAGAGAAGAGGTGTTAAATTTGATTATGCAAGCAAAATTTGAGTTTTTCCAGCTCACGAGTGCTTTTTTTTGGCAATGATAGTAGTTTTATTTTAGCTTCACGAGTTCCATGTAAGCCAGTGCTGGAGTTAATGAGAGGCAGTATGTTCTGAACTGCATAATGCCATCTATTTTTACTGTATAACTTTGGAGCACTAATGCCCTTAAAACAGTTTATAGATTTTGCTTTGGTTGCATGTTTATAGCTCAGTCTTTCACATGTTTGAATTCAACCTCTACAAAGTCTATCTATATACAGAGTTTTGCTAGTATGTAAGTATGTAAGCTCATGTAGATAGGTGTAACAACACATTGTTTAATCAACTTCCTCAAATAAACTATAAATGGAACTCTGCTTACTTGTTTGTGTAGAATAGATGTGAATGGCATCTGTGCACCTATGCTAAAAACAGACATATGAAGAGAGAGGCCATAGAAGATTTTCTCAAAAAATATGTCTTTTGCATCCTGCTGTCTGTGTTTCTCTATATTGGGAGTGCATGAATGTGGTAATGGTTTTTTGTTTTCGTTTTTTCTTAATAGCTAGGTAACTCATTTATCTATTTCCACAGCATTTTGACTTCTAGGAACCCTAATTGGTGTTCCATTAGGTGCAGTGCTAGCTTCACTTCAAATAAATATAGAAAACTCTCCCAGTATGCATCATTAATGACTGCATAGCACACACAAAATCATCCCCCATGAAAGGAAAACAGATGGCTTCTTTATATTTTTAATATTGCACAGAGTAAAATCTTGCAATTTCTTTTATTCAAGAAAAGCTTTTGTGTCCTCTGCAGTAAGATATATTTTAGTCTTTATGGCCTCACAACTTACGAGATAAATAATTACTGGATTTCCATTTATGACTGCAGGCACAAATATTCTCTAGGTACAGATGGGACTGGAGTGTGTTTATGAAACTTATAGATCATCTTTAATCAGTGGGTTCCTGAAGTGACCTTCAGAGACATAAATAGCTACCATCAGGTGTCTGAGTCTGAACCTAGATTTCTATGAAGAAAAGAGAGTAGTTAAGGAATGTCTAGAGGGTAAAAAGAAAAGAGGAAAGTCACTAAGTTAAATTGTTCTTTGAGAGGAAGTGTACCTCTGAAGATTAGGTACAGTGCCTAGGAAAAGAATGTGAGAACTTTAACAGAATCCCAAAATAGATGTTAGTCCCTGGTTGAAACCTCCCTTGTTCTTCCAAGGACAGTAGCACATATCAGAGGAGAGAGTATCTTGACAAGTTCTTTGGTTAGAAAATATCTTGAGTTCCAGGGGCAACCTGTGTATTTCCTCCAGCTGAGTTAGATGAGAAGTACACAAGCACACAATCAGCCACACTTTTGATCTCAGAGAAAGTGTGTTACCCGCCGATTCTATGGGTTACATAGAAATCTATTTTTGGTAGACTTCTGGAAATTTATTTGCAGTAAGATTCTTGTGGCTCTAGATGAGGCAGAGCCAGGCTGTTTACCAGCCATTTTCCCAATCTGTGCCAAGCACTGGGATGTGAGGAAGGTGAGGTGGTCACCTTTTCAGCTATAAGTTAGTGATCTCCTGTAAGATGTTCACCTAATCTCCTCTGTGAGTCAGTGAGGGCAGAAAAGTGATTCCTTCCCCCTGACTCAGACTCTGAGACACTTTGGTGACACAGTGCACATGAACTGAGAAGGGGCACATTAGGTTTTACAAATCTTGGTTAATCTGTTGCAGTCGAGTATTTATTCTTCAGACTGTTGAAGAGCATAAAAATAATAATAAATAAATAACCTTCCTCCCTGACAATAACAGCAGTAGCATGAAAATGAAAGGTGGAGATGGCTGGTATCCACCATTGCAAAGCCCTACTCCTCAGGCAGCAGAAGATCCCTGTGAGGGATGTCTGTGCAGCCTCTCATTTGGGCACAGGTTTTGCTCTGAAATGAAATTATTCTAGGGAGACAAATGACTGAAAACACAAGTGCTCTGCATTGAGACTTGCATCATCAATGGCCCAGCTTCCACTCCACCCCAACTTCAGCCTAGAATTTCCTTTGATGTCATTGTGAATGAGGGCATCAAATGCTCAATCTGACCACTCTGATCCCAAAAAAAGAATCATTGCTTTCTTTTGAACAGTGTAACAAAGGCATAACACAATTGGACAATTTTTAAAATGTTGGAAAAGGGCAAAATGCTTTCACAGTGCTATATTTGCACTGGACAATTTTTTTGTTCTGTAATTTTTCAAATTCAGATGAAGAAGAAGCTCAGACCATCTGTACTTTAGGGATAACCTGGACAGCAGATGTTTCTCTTACATCATGAACATTTTGCTCTCCTCTGTGATTTGTCATCTGTTTTTTGGTATTTTTTTGTTTGCTGTTTTCATTTTTTACTACCAAATTCTTGCCCCACTAAGTGTAACTTTTCTTTGAGCTAAATCAATAATGAGTGTAATGAAGTCAGAAGGGCTGTTCTGACATGGAGACAGTATTTTCTCAGTGAAAAAGTCTTTGGACATTGCTTCCTAATGCTGTCACACACTGCTCTGCAACCATGCAGGAACTGAGGAAGCTAGTGAATTTCTGAACCAGCAATTTTTGTATCTAGTTACAAAATGTAGCCATATGGTCATTTTTGTCTTGGTCCTAAGGATCTGTATATATTTGCACGTTTCCTCCCGAGGGCCACCACAGATGAAGAGCACTTTGGGGACAGAAAACAACAATAGTTACAGCTACACTCACTTCAGCTGTGGGTACACAGATTTGTACCATTCCCATGGTATTGTTGGGATCTTCCATTTGTTGAGATGTTTATAATTGTCAGATTATGTAAGTGCATGTGTGCAAAAGGGAAGGAGACCTACACAGAGGAAAAATTATGTTCAATGCCTTAGTAAAAAAAAAATGTGTTCACTGGAAATCACAAAAAATGCTAATTTTCCTCAATGGTATTGAATGTTTTCTTTTCCCTTTGATATAAAAGTAGGTATTTAGGAGTCCAAAATTTATCAGAAAATGATTTCTGCAAAAAATCGTTTTTCTTCATCATCCATTCAATCACCCTGCCACTGGATCTGTTTCATTAGCATGACCTGTATCTGCATTGGAAGCCCACTCCAAAATCTTTCTTGAGGTCAGTAGAGCCTGGCAATGCCTCCCGACACTGTGTGGATAGTCATGATGACTGCCTGTGACCAGGACTACTTGTATCCAGCTTTTCTTCTCATAGCATGTCCCATTTTCCTCCTTTCTCTCTTTTAGATTTGTTTTCTCTCTAATTGCAAGTTGGAGTATTTCTGGTAAAGGTAGGAGCTTGGCAACCCTGCCACTCAAAAACAGTTTAGGCTGTTCATGAAATTGAAAATGAACGTGCCTAAAGTTCCTAAAATTCAGAGAAGGTTATTAGTGTTAGGTGGTCATTTCCATCATGCTTCTCAAGCAGTGCTGTGTGCAGCTATGATCTTTATTTGCCTTTCAATCCCAAACAAAATCTCACCACTATGTTATTCCTATTCCTTACATTTGCTTACAAAACGCCTTGGGTAACGCCTGATGGCTCTTCTCAGATACATAATTGAAGGAATGGAACCTCTGAGGAAAAAAGCCCTTAGCCATGCTTAACTTTTTGAATTAGATGCTTAGGAGTCTTTGACCCTAAGGATGATCTCAGATACATCCCAAACAAGATAAATATTCAGGAAGGCCCTTGAAAACGTCAGTTTTTTCTCCAGCTTTCTTGAATTTCTCTCCTAGCTTAGAGTATTTTGTGTCACATTTCATGCAAGTTGTAATCTCCAAGGGGAGAAAAGCACTTAAGCATGCTGTCAGGCTCTTACTTCAGGCTCTCAGCAATTTTCTCCTTCCTCTGAACACTTGTGTATATGGATGAGACTTATAGATATTGTCTGACTAAGCAAATCAAATCACCAGCTATCTCACAGAAACTCCAGAGGTAGCTTTGCATCCCTGCTCTTCAAAATGTCAGGATGTCTTTTAAATATTATTGAAAGTCTGTTAGAAATGCCATCCAAGGTGTTGTAGCTTGAAAACAAACACATGAATCTAGGAAACAATTTTGACAACTTTGTCCTAATTTTCTACAGTTTAGTAATAAGACCTCAGAAGGGTACATATATAAATTTGTGAAATAATAGATATACAATTATATTTTTACTTTATGTACTTGGTATACAAGTACATAAAGGTACATATATATATATAGCATATATGTAACATAATAGCACATATATTGTTAGAATACACGACTTCTGTAAGAAGGGACTTACAACAATAATTTATTCCAACTGCCTGACCACTTGAGGGTTGACCAAAAGCTAAAGCACATTAGTTATGTCCAGAGAAATGCTGTGAGGAACAAAATCAAAAGCCTTACTAAAATCCAAAAAACTGCATTCATTGCCTTTCCTTCTTCCACAAGACAGGTGACCTTATCAAAGAAGGATATCATATTAATTAAAGAGGACTTGTGCTTTGTGAACCCATTTAGACTGTGCCAGAGTTCCTAAAGCTCTGTAAATCTAGGAACCCTGAGAAATCTGGAAACTCTAAAGGAAAAATCTGTGTGTGAACAAGAATATATTAAATCCATCCTAAATCACATTTAGAAAAATAACAGCAAGTTGTTATGTCTAAAGATAGCTGTACCTGAAGTAAAATATCATTTGGTGGGTAGCCCACAGAGAAGCAAATTATTGGGGAAAATTATTCATAGAAGAATAAATTTTCTGAAACATTGATAGATGGTATACAAATGGGTGGTTTATCAAATTAATGAAAACAGGAAACATCTGTGGGAAAACCTGCTACCTTTGTATACGGGTCACATAAATTAATCACACAAGGAATCATCAAAGTTGACACAAGTAATGTCTTACGTTATGTGTATCAGACTCCATCACACAGAGATGAGTTGTGCCAAAACTGCTTTTCATCCAAGCTGGATGTGCAGAACTGTGCATTCTGATATCCCCTACTGTGAACTACTTGGAATGTCTGTATCAGATTATTCATTTTAAAGGGAATTAAATTTCTCTTGCTGGTGTTTTGTTTGGCATCCCACAAATGACAAATCTGTAATTTGCAGGTGACAGAGGGATTCCTTTTACATTACTTTCACAGTTCTTGAAGACCCTATGGAACAACATGAAGTTCTAAAGAAATATAAAGGAAGAGTTTAGATCTAATTTTCTTCTTTTCTTTTCTCACTTTCCTTTTCTTCCACGTTTTCTAGCCACCACTGAGACACAGCACATGGTTCATGAAGAAATCTCAAGCAGCCTAAGAAATGGTGAGAACAAGCTCTCAACAAGGTGAGAGTGCTTGCAATTCCCCTTGGGTGTCTCTAATTATAATGTACTGTTCATTAAAAATGGCAACAAGAGTTCACTGAGCCTGCATTCTTGTGATTAATTGCAATGTTCTCCTAATCTTTTATTGTTATTTATACTTCTGCCTTCATGCAACTGATTATGCTGTACATTTGCACCATTCAGAGAGCAAAAGGAGTGACACAAAGGGTGAGTTTACATGATGCAATGGAGCCTTGTGGGGATATTTCTGAACTAGTGCTGACCCAGGCTGTGTGCTGGCACAGCCCAGAGATGTACGTCACTAGAAATTCTCATCTCAGAGCTATAAGTAAGCCACATCGAGCGCATAAGCTCTGCCTCAGAAGGATTTGCTACACTCTATGAAGAGCTGTGGAATCACAGTTTTTCTGCTTCCAGTTAAGCTCATGCTGTTTCCAGTTGGTAAAAAAATTACAGGCAGCTCAGTGCAGGTGTCTCTCAGAAACACCCTTTGAGTGTTTCTCCCAGTATGTGATGCCTGTATAAATATCAGATACCAGATTTCTGCTAAATCCTTAAGGCTCCTAAACATATCTTTAAAATTACCTATCTCCACACTAAGCATTGATGTACATTAAAAATCTACTGAGCAAAACCCCCATAGAAGTCTCTGCAGCTCAGGAGGAAGAGAAATTTTAGAGTTATGCAGGATAACTTGCCTGTAGCAGGATTGTAGCTTGATCCACCTTGAATTTACATTTGTCATTAAATTATTTCTGATTTTCCTTTGATGATTGTAGCTAAGATAGTAAGCAATTTTAGGTGCCTATTATTGGATATCCCAACCTGAGACAGACATCAATAAATTGATTTTTGGAGAAATTGCAAAGCAGCTATCTCTGAAAATGAGTTAGTCCCTCAGGTACACTAGAGTGGATGGCTTGGAGAGGTGCACACTTTATTGAGTAATATACTGGCTGGATGGCTGGGCTCAGAGTGTGTTGGTAAATGGAGTCACATCCAGCTGGTGGCAGGTCACTAGTGGGGTTCCCCAGGGCTCAGTGTTGGGCCCAGCCCTTTTTAATATCTTTATCTATCATCTGGATGAGGAGATCAGAGGCACCCTCAGTCTCTTTACAGATAATTCCACTTTGGGTGGGAGTGTTGATTTGCTGGAGGACAGAAAGGCTCTGTAGAGGTATCTTGACAGGCTGGACCAACAAGCCAAGGCCAATGGTGTGAGGTTCAACAAGGCAAAGTAACAGTCCTGCACCTGGGTCACAAAAACACCAGCCAGCACTACAAGCCTGTGTAAGAGTGGCTGAAAAGATTTCCAGCCAAAAGGACCTGTGAGTGCAGGTTGGCAGAGTCTGAACATGAGCCAGCAGTGCCCAGGTGGCCAAGAAGGCCAATGGTGACCTGGCCTGTGTCAGCAATGGTGTGGCCAGCAGGAGCAGGCAGGGATTGTGCCCTGTACTCAGCACTGATGAGGCTGCTCCTCAAATCCTGTGCTCAGTTCTGGACTCCTCAATTCAAGAAGGACATCAAGGTGCTTGAGCATGTCCAGGGAGGGCAACGGAGTTGGTGAAGGACTTGAAGCACAAGTCTTACAAGGAGCAGCTGTTTAGCCTGGAGAAAAGGAGGCTGAGGTGAGACCTTCTCACTCTCTACAGCCACCTGAAAGAATCTTGCTGCAAGTTGGGGGTTGGCCTCTTCTTGAAAGTAGCAAGCAATAGGACAAAAAGGAAATGGCCTCAATTTGGGTTAAGGGGAGGTTTAGATAAGATATTAGGAAAAGTTTCTTCCCTGAAAGGGTCATCAGGCCTTGGAACAGACTGCCCAGGGAAGTGGTCCCTGTCCCTGGAAGTACTAAAACATTTGTAG
Source organism: Agelaius phoeniceus (assembly GCF_051311805.1). Classification (NCBI taxonomy): domain Eukaryota; kingdom Metazoa; phylum Chordata; class Aves; order Passeriformes; family Icteridae; genus Agelaius; species Agelaius phoeniceus. The sequence continues at coordinate 32,699,757 of NC_135266.1, forward strand.
ATGTGGTGCTTAGGGATAAGGTTTAGTGGTGGACATGGCAGAATTAGGATAATGCTTGGACTTGATGACCTTGGAGTCTTTTACAACCTTAATAAATTTATAATTTTATGATTCTATGCATGTGCATAAAAAATTGTGGCACTGACATGCCAGCTTAATTTTTGGGGAATTTTTTCAGAGAAGCCCAGACTTTCTGTGTTGTTAGAGATCTTTCTTACATCTTCCTCTTCTATTAGTTTTCTGCTTGCTACACACCTGCTCTGAAACTCTTCTGTTCCTCAGTTTCAAGCTTTTAGTTGCAATTTAATGCTATTTGCACTGCATTGTTGCCCGGAGGCCTAAGTCAACACTGGCAAGGCTCCTACTGGCATGTTATGTTAATAACCACTTGGTTTTGTTCTCAGTGAAAGCAATTTGTTCCAACAACTGGGATTCATCCTGCTTTTCTTAGTGAGTACACAAGTACACCCCAGTACAAATATTAAAGGCCTAGATCCTTAAAAATAGAAAGGTAGGAACCAGCAGCATCACTGCATCCAAGCCAGCAGCTGCAGGATCCATGGAGCAGCTGCCTGGTCCAAACTGCACACCAGACCTGACCCCACCATCACAGACCAATGCTCCTGAGGGTAAATTTACATTTGCTTACTTCTGATTGAGGATTTTGAGCATCCTAGCATCCCCCTTTCAGCTTCAAATATTCAGACTTTTTAGCAGACAATTGTGGAAATTTTGGCCCACCCTGGCATGTAAATACTGCAGGAAAAAAATCATGCAGATAAGGACTTGCAATATACAGCATTAATTAATACACAGTAATGGGAATTAAGGTTGCAGAGAGCAGGCTTGTCTGCAATGTTGTTCTTCAGTACAAGCAAAATATGTCCCTAATATTACATGCATTTGTATTTGGCACCTCAAAGATGCATCTCTATAGTGTAAGCTTGGCATTTTGATTGCCTGGGAAATTTCAGAATAAATACCTCCAGACAACAAAAAAAAATGCTACTCACATTGCTACATCACATACCTCAGGCAACAAAGAGTAGTATGTTAAAATCTATATTTTTAAAATAAGTCTGTGAAATTTTACAGTAATTTGCATTTCAAGTCTGCAATTAGATTTAAAAAAGCCCACAACTGCAGCTATGACAAGTACTCTGTTATGTGAAAAAAAATCCACATAAATAATCCTCTTGTCCTTCAGTGATGAGAAGGAATTTTAGCATAGCACTCAACAATTGCCTCTTCAAGGTTGTTTTCATGTTTGATACTGTATGAATGGTAAACAAAAAAGAATTGGCATCCAAACAAGATGTGTATTTAATTCTAAAAATTGCTCTTGGTATTGCACATGACCCTTTACAGAGCATCTTCTCAGGCTTTTAGGATGAGCTGTAGAGCACCCCCAGAGCCACAGAGAGGCTTTTCCTGGCACACAGGGTGATATGGCATCCCATCAGCTCCGTCATTATTCAGAAAAAGGGGAGATGAAGGTTTCTAGGGATGGCCATCCATCAGCTCCCCTGGAGCTGGGAGTACACATCCTCCCAGGAAATGGAGCATGACACACACTGGGCAGCCAGGTGTGCAGTGCACTGCTCTACACTTTGGCTGGTTGCTGCCATTGCCAGTGGTTTCCCCTGGTGTTCATTAAGGGTGACATTTGTAAGCATTTTTCATACTTAGCTGAGTTGGCCAAAGGAGGTGCTGAGGTTTGACAGAGCCCTACCCTGAGCACCTGGATTCATGTATGGACAATGACTTCAGTTTTAAATCCCCAAATAATCCAGCATTTAAAGTCTCTTCCTGCCAGCATTAATGCTGATGTTGTAACAGAGGTGTTTAAGGTCTGAGCCCCAACACCTCGTGGAGGAAATGTGGCATCTTGGAAAATATCCATTGCCTACATCAGAAGGCAAGTGGACACAGCAGGGAAAAATGAATTACAGACACAAAAGACAAATAAAAGTAAATGATGAGCTAAGGACTGGGCAGGGGAAGAGACTGATGATTGTTATTGGGAGAGTGTGTTGAAATGACACAAGAGAGGGCATGATAAGGAGGAATAAAAACAGTAGGAACAGTATATAATAATTTTGTCATTTATGATCCATAAAGAGGGTTATTATATTTTTTTTTCTGCAAGAGGTGAAAGACTAAGATGGTGGTCAGGGGAGAAAAGCACACAATGTGACTTAAAATAACTGAACTCATTTCAGCTTAGCAAAAGGAAGGTTGAGAAGGATGTGATTTCTCTCTAGAAATATATCAAGAGTAAATGCCAGATGGAAAAGGGCTATTTGAGCTAGAGGGCAATTTTGGCAAAAGAGCAAAAGGGGGAAATCAGCCATAAATACCTTCATCCTGGAGAGCTTTCTACCCATCTGAACAGCAAGGGTGTGCACTGTCCTCTCAACTGGTGCTACTGGGGCAACATCTGGGATTTAAAACTAGAGCCTGACTGCTACATGGAAAAGTATCAGTGACAGGAATACCTGGTTTTGGCAAGGCAGGATGCTCATAATGCTCAGGTCTTTGGGAAGAGCCAATGAAAATGGAAATGAAGGGAGAATTTGCTGCAGCCTTTTTGTTAGCTAGCAGTTATCAATAAGACTGAGTGTACTGAAAACTTCCACAGTTGGCTTCAACCTCACCCAGCCAGGCCCCTGAAGCTCTTACCTTCATGATTTACAATCATTTTACAATGGAAAAGAATGCACATCTGTGAAGACAGTGCTTCAGAAGTTACCAACACATTTTCTTATTGCAGCTGAAGCTACTAAATATGCTTTTCAAAATCCTTTGACATGCCAGCCAGTACTGAACTCCAAATCAATGGCACCTAAATAAATATTAGACAGAAATTCTTCCAAAGTTGCTAAATTATTGGCAGCATGAAGGTAGCTCCTCCTTGGAGGTTCTCCTTCATTTTGGTTGTTGTGATTTCTCTGTTCTTTGAACCTGTAGTAACTCACTCTGAGACTGCTGGACTGGTGTCAGTAGGCAGGAAGCAGCATGAGAGCCAGGCAATGTTTTTAGTTTTGTATATAAGAAAGTTTCTGGCCAAAAGTTCTTCACTTCCCAAATTAGAACTGTCCCATAAATTCATCATGCTTCAACACTGTTAGGTCTTGATAAACATTTCCTTTCCAACAAAGCATGTAATATGTCTGATTAAGCATCAATAATACTTTAAATATTATATCAACATTTTTATTAACAAAGAATAATTAAAATACCTATCTGTTGCAGTAGGACACCAGCCGTCTTGAGATGGGGAGAGTTTTCTGACCTGCCAGATGTGCTCTGCTTCCATTTTTTTGGTGGTGGTTTGAAGGATTTTTCATTTAGTTTAGCATTTTGTTGCTAAGGGGTAAGCCTGGGTTTTGTAGACAACCATGGACAAACAAAAACTCAGCCTGGTTGTTTTTCACTTCAACATCAGCAATGTAGTTGATTAAACTAAAATCACAAAAAATCCTATCCATTCTGTCTATTGCAGTTCCTGGTTTCAGTCCACTACTGTATTTTGATCTTTCCTATAGTCATCTTATAGTCTGGAAATTTTTACATCTTGATCTTCATATAGTCAATTGAGATGTAAATTTTCCAGCAGTCTGGTTAATATTAATTTCAGGTGGTATGAAAAGCCTGTTGAAACCTCTGAGAGCTTTTCTTTCAACTATAATGGGCTTTGGATCAGAACTCATAATAGCAGTAATTTGCTTGAATCTATTCTAGCTAATGAGTGATTAGCAGATGCTTTTTCCCCTCTTTACCTAACACTTGATAAACCAGAATCCATGAGGAGCTGTGTACTAAATAATGGTGTGATTTTACAACCCTCAAATTGCTTTAGAAAATAGATTTATAAATCATGCACATAAAGGCAAAGGATATTGACAAATTCTCTGCTATTAAAGAGGTGGCTTGCTGTGCTTTATGTGAGCCTCTCAACAATAATGTGTTACCTGTCATGGGGCACTGGGAAAAACTATCATGTCATTATATATATTGGTGTCTCCTTTCTGTTTTCTTTTATTTGAGGTGATTTACATGTCTTTGGTATTTCAGCTCAAATTTCCTCTATTTTAGGATCAAATACTTATTTAAATGTTGTTAAACAATTGTTCCTTTGTGCAGAAAGAGAGTTATGCAAAGGAATTACTTGTTGTTATTCTCTAAGTCACCTTTCAATCCAAGCAACCTTTCCAAAACTGAAAGATACCGACTATCAGGATTTGTTCTACTCAACCTTTCTTGATATTTAGGCATCTGGCTTTCCAGCTCAAGTAATCAAGATGATAATTAAACCTACATCTTTGTGAATGTCAAAACTGTCATCTGCATTCAGGATGTTACAGGTCTGCAAGAAATCATGATCAAGAGAAATTTAACATCAGTGAGGTCATTAGTAAATTGTTCCAGCATTGGCTTCACCAAAAACTACCTTGTCAAAACAAATGAGATACATGGAAGTGTGTTATATTAACTTCCCCTACAGAATACCCAATCAGTGTTGTTATAAAATAACCATATTTGTCAAATAGAACTATCAGGAGTATTTTAAATAATGCCCAGCAGTTGTTGCAGGTAATGAGTATCCTTTAGAATGTTTCACTTCTAATATCTTGCACAATGTGCAGTTGTATATGCATTTATAACACCAATTAATCACTTTCCTGCTGCAAATTTTATCTTTAGAGAAACCAACAAAAACTCTCTATGCTTCATATTAAAAAATGGAAAATCAAATAGTAATTCAAAAATTAATTAATGATGCAGTAGCTTCCAGCTTAGAATAAGACAGTCAGGTCCATTAAGTTCATGCCAAAACATGTCTTGAAATTGTTCCCATTTGCAAATGAAGTAATGTCACATTTTCTTATCCCCAAACAATCAGAACTGATTTTCCAATAGCCAATGTGGTTCTGAGTTTTCAGCCAAAGCTGTGAAGCCACACTCAGCTCTCACTGACACCAAAGGGAGGCATCCACTGTTGGTCATGATATGGGGTCACCCACATCACAGGATGTCTTCTGTCATCTGCACTGAAATTGTTTCATCCAAAACATTATAAATATAGGCAAGTGTAGGAATTATTTCCACTTCCCTGGCATTATTTCTCTCTCATGCTCCCTATCACATGCAAAATTTAAGCACAGCAACTCCAGCTGCAGAGAAGCATGCAAGAGCACTTCTGTGCGCAAGTTTCCTCTGCTCAAATCTTTCTTTGGAGATGGTTTTGCAGCTAGTCGAAGAAATGAAGCTAAAAATGTTGGCTTGGAACTCCAAATGTGTGCTTTAAATAGCCAGGATGATAGTATGTATTTTCATGTGTTAAAAATAGGGTTTACAAAGATGGAAGGACTAACTGGATACCTCAGATAAACGTGCCATGTGGGACGGAGTGAATTCAGTCCATGTGTCCTCTCCCATGGCAGGAGAATCGTACAGCTCTGCAGGGCAAAGCTGCATGTCCAGTGTGCAACTGTCCAGGAGCAGTGGCAAGAAATAGAGAGTGTAGGGAGAATCCATGCCTTGAAGGCACTCCCAGAGACATGCCTGGCACCCAAAGCCTTTTCATGACAGGAGACTCCCCTCTATCTAAAATGCAGTTAGATGTAGTGCTTTTGTCAGCTCTTTACATCGGAGGCAGATGCCTAAAGCACTTGCCCAAAGAGTGCTCTGGGTCATGTTCCAGGATCATTCTCAGCTGAGCTGGAATTTCCATCAAAACTCTCCAGCTGCTCAGCCAAGAAGAAAGACCTTTGAAAGCAGGAGGAGCACACGTGCCTGACTCCAGCCTAGCTCTTGGCTAGCTTGCACAGGCAGATTTACTGTGCTGGTCCCTGCTCCTGCAGTTTGTGCCTTTCATGTTAAATACCTCCAGTGGAAAAAAAAGATGTACAGATTGTTGCTAGAAATTTAAAATACTTCAGCATTTACCTACATTGCTTGTATTTTGGACTGCAAACTCTTAAGAGTAGCCCTGGGCAGGAAATTTTGTACCAAATTACTTCTGTCCCTGTAGATTAAATTTATAACTTGAAGCAAAATGTGAGCCTGGGTGAACAGAGAAAGGTTCTTAATTATCTGACAGCCTGCAAATTCCTCTTTTTCTAGTATTTTTCAAAGGATGGCAAAACAGGGTCCCTAGTGGCATGCTGGCATTTTAGGAGAAGGTGTGAAGCAGCAGCTTGTTGTTAGACTAATTATAGCATCTGATCTGTGAGAGACTCTCTAACAAGCGGAGGATTTAACGGCACAGCTGAGCAAGTCAGCCCTTGGCAGCACACGCCTGCAGGTCTGGGCTCTCAGTAGGGGGGTGCTTAACCTAGTGCAGGGGCAGTGCAAACTCTGACCTGTGGTGGGGATGAGAGATGGAGGAAATGCCCAGGAGAGTACTTCTGGGCAGATTTAAAGTGTTTAGAAAAACTTCCCACGCTCTGTCCCAGGTATAAAAAGCACCAGCATCTGGAGAGAAGTGTGCTAACCCTTGAAGGCTAGAACAAAACTGAAATATAGTTTAATAGAATATTAGAATGGATAACCTAAAGATTACCATGATGTATCTTAGCCCTGAGTCCACATGCTGTTTGCCAGTGTACCTTCTGACAGCTGGGGTAACAGCTACTTTATCTCCAGGTTTTTACAGCAGGAGCAATAACAGCTGAAACAACCCAACTCCTTGTGGAAAGCTGAGGGATAATTCAGAGTTAGCCTAAGGCTCCCTCTGGAGTTAAAGGTATGATCAGTGCCTCCAAGGAGGGATTCAGAGATGGGATCAGAGTCTTTCTGGAGAGCTCAGTGTAGCAAAAACCCAGAGAGGTTCTCTCCCTTTGCCTTCCTGGAGCTATGCCAGTGCAGGGCCACTTTCTGGGTTTTCTCTGTTACTGGGGAGAAGAAAACTTGCTAACCTAAATTAGGCTGCAGTGCTGGTGCAGTGCATACCACAGTGAATGTTGCAAAGCTAAGGGACATTGTCCAAACAAATATTGTGCTGGCTAAAGCATTACCTTAAGTTTAGTTAATTAGTGATTTAAACTTTGGCTGGTTTTAGGGGTAGTTGTTTTTTTTATTTTTGTAGTATTTCATATTCTATCCACATAGCTTTAGTTTTCAAGTACAAGTGATCCTGAATTTTGGGAAAACTGTCAAAAGGTTTGATTTTCTGAATGTGTATGTCAGGGTCCACAAGTCAGCTCTCACAAGCTATAAGGAACACACAAATTAAACATCCACGATCTGAAATAATTTTTGTAAAGCTCTGACCCTGTATTTGGAGGAGTTTGAGGGAACTTATGGGAGATTTCTTTGTCCAAAAGCAACTCAGCCTTGAGACGTCCACTGGTTTAGTTGTTTTCAGCTACTGATGTACCTCTCTTAGCAGGTGGCACTTGCTGTTGTGACCATTGTGACTATAAAACAAACCTCTGTGGAAATAGGCTTGATACTAACAGGACCATAACTATTTGGAGAAAAGAACCCATCATTTCTACTAGAACCTGAAGTCCTTTGATATAATGAGTAGTACTTGAGCAATAAATAGCATTTATCCATTCATCATCTCCAATATACACAAAGAAATGCATCTCTTAGCAAACATTCCCAATCACAAAACTAAGCTTGCCACAGGGTTAATCTCTCCCATTCTACAATGCAGGCTGGACTAGAAAAAATAGATCATAGATGTTACAACCTGGGAAGCATTGCTAAAAGTGAGCAGAAATGTGCTGAAATAAGAGGGAGCCTTTCTGTTTATTTAAAAGGCCATTACAACTATGGTGCTGAATATTTTTATCTACTTTTAAAATTGTGACACGTATCATTAGCTACTATGAGATTTAAGCAAGCATATGACAGTTTGTTCCTGCTTTCCAAATTTTCAAGGTATTTTTTGGTTTTGGGGGAAGGGGTTGTAGCACTAATATCAAGGTGTCTTTTAAAATCCCCTTTCACAAAACTCTCTGTATCCTGACTCCTCTAAAATAACTTATTTAGCAATAAAAAGTTTAATGAACACAGTTCTTGATTACTGAAACATATAAATAAACATGGCCTTGTTTTGATATTAAAAACCTCTTTTGTGTCCTGGGTAGAAGCAGGCTTTTTCATACAAAGCACAGAACAAACTTTTTGCTCTCAACTGGCAATACCACAGCTTGAAGACAGATTGGTTTGCTATTAAGAATCTTGCTAAGTCAGTGGATGTAGTTTTTCCTTCTTCCTTTATCTACTATATAAAGCAATAGGAAATATCGTTCAATGCTCCAGAGTCTCATCTTCTATTTGTATGTTGTTTAGAAAACGCTTCCATATTTGGTCTTTTTCTATAAAATGTGTAAGACTAATCATTACATACTATTTAAGATTAAATTTGGCTAAACAGTCATCACACTCCCTCCATTCCCAGAAAAAAAACCCCAATCAAATAATTTTTAAATCCTTTTTAATAAATTAATATTCATTCATCAATATTTTCATAAAGCATCTCTTCATCATTCCATTTTACTATTCTTTTTTTTCACTGCAGAAGAATACCAAAAATACATAGCTGTGCCTTAAGCAAAAAGAACTGGGTTTTAGTTTATCTTTACAATGGGATGAAATCAACTTGGAGTTAAACCACCACAATATTCCTACTGTTTATTGACCCTTTGGGCTATAACAGAAGATAGTTCCAGTTTTCCTTTTTTAAAATGCCTTTTACAAACAAATTATGTGTAAATGTTATTTATAGTAGTGTTGAGTTACAAAGGAGTTAATTAGCTATGAAATACAATACTCTGGTGTGATTTAATTGAAATTGCTGTTTTTAGTCTTAAAGCAATCTATGGTTAAAATAATATACTGCAGCTAGTGCACAGGGTCAAGAGCCAGAAAATGGGAGGTCAAGGCAAACACTGCTCTTAACACATGGTTGTATGTGTGTTTTTGTGTGTAAGAAGTCTTGCTGGGACTGTAGGAACAGAATTGGCAAAAAAAGGCACAAAAAATGTGTGTGTAAGATGATGAAGTACTAACCTTAAGCAAGTTTTCCTGGCTTTTTTCAAGTCAAACCAAGACTTGGATCTGTTCAAGGTTAAAGCTGTTTGTGACTAAACCAATGAATGTGAAGTCTTTTGAAAAAGCTGAAATGTGCAACTGCCTATTTTTGCAAGGACAGGCAAGATGGGGAGCACACTTCCCTGAAGGGGGCTGCAGTAACGTGCTGCCCTCCAGTAGTGCAAAGGGTAAGAGAGGGGGAGAGTCTTCAGAGACTCAGCCTCTTGCACATGCAGGGCCCTGAAAAATCCACACTGCCTCTTTGCTCTGTACAGAGAGTCATTTTCTGCCTTCTTGGAAATTCCGGTTGAAGCCACTGAAGAGTTGATTTCAGTGGGATTTGGAATACACATTTCTAGCACAACTAAAAAGTCACTTCTTATTGAAGGTTTCTGCCTGGCCATGTGATTCCTAGGAGGTGGGGCTTGAACAAAAGGGAGTGCTGTGGTTCAATCATGAGGGCAGGACCATTCTCAAATCCGACTTCTTAGGGTAGTTCTTTTAGGGCACTTACAAGAAGACTTGCTTGGGGATAATTTCAGTAGGGAAATTTTTCTAAAGCAAAGCCTACCATTTATGATTTTTATTAAAATCAGATAGTTTTATTTAAACATATTTTGCTATTAAGATAAAAACTTAGAAGAGATTTTCAACAATTCTATATAATATGTATTTTGGGAGGGTGCTAATTGTTAGTCACTTTGATTATAAAGGTGACAATGTACTCTATAATCCCTTCACAGTCTGGAGAGATATTCGAGAGCTCACAATTGCGCTTTACCAATGGGACTTAATACTGAGGAGCTTTTAAACACCAAGTTTTTCTGCTCCAGCTATACGGGTTCCTTTGAGGCTCTTCATGCTGTGTAGTTGTCTGCAGACACAGTGCTTAAAAACTGCAGCTTCAGCCACTTTGCACCCTTGCCAAGGCTGCAGCGGGACTGCGGCGCGGATCCTGCCCACGGCAGCAGCCGGGGCTCCGGTGAACGCTCCCGGCTGGGGATCGCACTGCAGCGACGCCGCAAGGCAACCGTGCCAGCCCACCCATGCTCAGGGAGCAGCCTTGGGGATGGAACCGAAACACCTTTGCACACCAGGCTCATCTACGGTGAAATTTTGGTCCAGAGCAGTTTTGCAGTTCAGCTGCAAATAGGGGTGGGAACAGTAATGGGCCGTGTATCGCTGCTCTACTCACAGGTAAATCAAGTCCTAGCGAGAACAGGGGGCGGCTGTTACTGAGCCAGGGTGGCCTTTTCACTTCCATTCATAGTTGGTGGTTTTTCTAGATGCATATCCACACTTATTTTTGCCCATAGAACTCTCCAGCTAGCATTCAAAGCTCTCTGTCAAAAAATCCCATTGATATCCACAGGAATTTAGCATGCAGAGAACTGTCAGGGCTAAGCCTGAATTCTATTTATTTTAGATCTATTTAAGCTACTGTATTTGTTGTTATTTGAGAATGTACATGATAGAAACACTGTTTACAAAAAATATATCTTCTTTTCTTTAGAAAGATTTAGTTCTGCTAAATAACAAATTAGGTTTACAGATCTGAAATTGGCATACCTCGATGACTACAATTTACTAGACTGAAAAAAGTTGGAATCCCAGTGAGGGAACAAACTGGGATCAAAACTAAAATGGTCACATTTGCATGAAGGGTATGTTAGAACACAGTTAATGCTGAAACAAAACATACTCTTGTGATCTGTGATGGCAGCACACTACCTTGGTAAGTGTAGGCGTATACTTTCAGTATATAAATAAAATATGAAAATGCTCCATTACTGAATCAAAGTATCAGAAGTGCTCTATTTGCTCAACTCTAGAGAATAAAAAGTTATAACATCACAGAAACAAAAATATGACATAACATGCGGTCACGATAGCAAGCACAGGAAAGAAAAATATTGAGAAAATATACTTATATGCATATTATGCAAATATATTTTACATTAACATACAATGTTATAAGAATGTTAAATAATATGAATGCATGTTTAAAAAAGGCTACAGCTAGGTGATTTCATGTTGAAGTAACAAATAACCTGAGACATCTTCTATGCTTTCACTGGAATAACAATCTTTAAATCTACAGCAGATGTAGAGCACATTGACAGTAGTTGAATTCTCAGCTAAATTATACTAGAAATGTGCTGTTCTTTTTCAAAATGACATGGCAGCTGGAATCAGTCCAAGGGAAGGAAAATGTGCTGTACATTTACAGTACTTACAAAAGATTCATGTCACTGTTGATGGACACTTAAAATGTTTGTTTGAAATATTATAAACCTGTATATGTCTCCAAAGACCTACAACACTCCCATGATCACCTCACTTACTGCAGAAGAGAAAGCAAGAGATCATTAAAAACTATGTCCATCCTGGACTGGGAAAATATGACATATATAAACCCAAAAAATTTTATCAAAGAAAAATAAATTTGGCTTGATGAAATGGTAGTTGATGGATCTGCAATATAAATACTTACTTTAAACTTACCAGTGTAACTTTACTGCTTTATGATTCGTGTGTATGGCAGCATTTACAAAGGATGTTACTAAACACTGACTTTATACATGATTACAGCTGTTCAAAAATTTCTATGACAATCAAAGTTTTGTAGTGATAATTTACAACACTTACTTTCTCAAGGCTTGCTTCTTTGATGACACCTGCCTTTCAATTTAAAAAGTTCCTGTGAAGTGCATTCTATGTTAAAGTGTCCATAACCTCAGAATGTATGTGTTCATGTGTGTGTGCATACATTTTTGCTTTGCAGTATGTGCTTTAAAGTACACACGGTTCTTTGCTACATGTATTCACACATACATGAGTATGGTCTACATAGTAAAAGTTCATATATATATTTTTTTTATATATAAATATATATATAAATATATATATAAACTCTGCAGGCAAGTAGTACTTCACTTGTTATAGTTGAAGTCCTTTAAAAAAACTAAGTCACTCAGTTAACATAGTATAGCCAGTAAATTAAATTGAAAAGAGAAAATGTGAATGGAAACACCATTCTTGACCATCTGTCGATGGCATTCACATCTGTTAGATCGGGGATTTTTATTTTCAGTTGCGAAGACCTTCTTCGTAAATGGCCCCTCTTGCTATGGGAGCCTGTTCTTTCTGATGGACGCCTTCCAAAGCTTTCACGATGTGAGCTTTGCTTTCTGTACTGGATTCCTGAGTTGTCAAAGGATATGGTTGAATTTCGGGCTTCTGTAACGCTGGTGGTGACCTCGTTGCTTGCCACCTCGTTGTGAATTTCAAGCGATGTCAGCAGAATGTTTCCATGGGTGTCCACCTAGGGGGAAAAAATAGAAACATAAAGTCTTTCAAAAGACTTGACATCGATGAGCAGAATGTGGGTGTATGTAAATATCCAAACCCATACATATCTAGAAAAATAATGTAATTATTTTTAAGCATGTGATAATCTTAAAAAAGAAATGGGACTATTCAGCTGCCTAAAATTAGGCAAGTACTTGAATACTTACAAACAGGGTTATCATCATACTACCAAACATCCAGTACAAAACCATACTTAGCAAACTCCACTGTTTTCTTCTCCCTCTGAACCAGCCACATTTTAAAGGATGGTGCAGTTCAGTGAAACCTCTGCATTGCTGGCAATAGAGTGAGAGAATGAGGGATGGATCCTCTCTCTGCTACAGTAGGAAATTAAATTAAACTGGCTAGATTCTTTTTTTCCTAACTGTGATCTAAAATAAGATTTTAAAAAGTGCCTGTGAAGTTTGCTAAAATCACAAGAACAGTTCAGATGTGCTGAACTCTGTATTTTACAATCACGGAGCTTATTTACAACTTATCTCCTGAAGTTTTCCTTCCAAAGTCATTTGCAGTTTTCCAATCATGGCAGTTTTTAACTGCAGGGATTTTCTGCCTGCGTGATTGATCTTAAAAACCAATGAACTTAAGGCATATTAAAAAAGTGAATGAATTGAGGAAGTAGGAGGGACTCTTCCCTTTCACCACCCTATTCCAGAGGCAGTGACCAGCGTTTAGCACAAAGTATATTTATCATGCTAACAAAGTCAAAGTCTTGGTGAGAGAAACTTGACAGTGATTTCTATGTAGATATCTTGGTTTAGTATTAATAATACTTTGCTTAATTTAATAGCAACTACAACTACAGCAAGGTCAATGTTTATGTTAGCAGTAACCCATACCCAGTCAAGGACTAGGCATCAGCCTGATAGACAAAAAACTAGATCCCTGGTCAGGCATATCACAGAGAGCTCCACACAAAAATCAAAATAACCCCATATAAATTTCCAAGTACAGAGCAGTGTGATGCCATTTTGAGTAATAAAGAAAAGGTCCTGATCATTTAGCCTCTTAAAATCTGAGCCAGATTCTCCAGTCTCCTGAGTGGCAAAAGAGGAGCAGCACAGAGTTGCATATGGCTCCAGCAGTCCAGAAACCTTAAGAGTTTCCATGAGTGGCACTGAGGAGAAGTTCCAAGGAATGGTGTCTTAATCAGTATTTGATAGTTTCATTGGTGGGCAGCACAACCCCCATGCCCCAGGCCCTACAGGCTGAAGGATGAGCAGTCAATACAGGTAATGCAGGGATCAGCTCCATATTTTCTGCCAGTTTTGGGCAAGGAAAATGATGGCTGTAGGTAAAAAAAAATGCCATGTGCTGGGTATTTTCAGACCATTAACACACGTGTGACTCTGTTCAAGAGAATTTATTTCTCCATGTCAGAAATAGATAGTGAATCATGGAATAGAGGATAATTTCCAGTTTTACATATGCAATTTATTCATCCATAATTCATCGCACAATTAATACATTTTTCTAACCTGCCACATGATCTAGCTGTTTGAACTGTGTAGCAGTTGAACATTTCATTCTAGAAGCATCAGTTTAAAAGTGATTGTAAAAACAGGCTATTGTCACAGCCTTCTGAAGTTTGCACAGTCATCTCATACCATGTCCTTTGCAAGCTGTGTGATGGATTAAAAGTGTGCGCAGCTATGTGTCTGTCCATCTGCTTTTAACTTCTTTCATTCTTATTGAAATTTTGTGAAATTGATATTTCTTTCATCAATTATTGATGCTTCAGCTTATCTCTTCTCAGGGAAGACAATTATGATAGTACATCAGTAATGCTTTGCCAAGGTGCTTGCAAATGGAAAAAAAAGAATGTAAAATGTTACAAATGATATACAGGCAAGTAGGAAAAAAAATTTAAGGTATCTAACAAATCTTGCTGCTGTAGGCAATGGCACATTATGCTGATGAGTGCCTATAAATAAAAATAAACAACATGAACAAAAATAATGGCATGGAGAAGCCTCAGTGGTGATTAAGAAGAATTTATTTTCTCCATTGCAGAAACCCTTTGGGTACAAAAGTAAGATCTCAAGGTTTGTAAAAAGGAGTTCATGCTGTTGAGCAGTGTCTGTAACCAGGGAATAAACATAAGTGTAAAATACAGTCATGGATATCATCACTACTTATGGTGGTCTCTGAAAAAACTGATTTCAGTTTCTTCTGTTGCTTTTTTTTTTCCACTAAGAATACAAATTATGATCAGGGTATTTTTTGTGCAATGCATAAGATATCTCAACAACCTGTTTTTTCCTTGTGAAGCTTAAAACTAAATCTCTCATCTGGACCCCCATGGCATCAAATGTCATCTTTCCCATCTCCTCCCAGGCTTTGAGAAACATCCTTCAGCTTATAAAAATGTCATAGCAGAGATCATTTTGGTGGGCTTCACCCCTAGAGCCCTTGCAGATCTCTATTCCTTTTCCTTCTACCAACACAAACGTCAACTCCTCTTTCCCTCAGGACTTCATGATCTCTCCTGATTCTGTCTGCCACCTACATAGACAGAGACATCAGCCCATCCTGGGTACTTTGTCCTTCTACACTGAACCTTGACTGGTGTGAACTGTCAGTTGAAAGCCTGTATTATGGAGGGTACACCTATGCATTCAGGCTTCTCCTCATCAAGGAATTAATTTTATTCCTAAAAGGAAATAATAGGAATAAAATTAATTCCTTGATCAGGAGAAGCCTGAATGCACCTTCTTCACCTTCTTCCACAGCCTTCTTCACCTTATCTGCCAACTTCACATGCCACCTTAACATGGCTCCTGCCTTTGATGTGGCAACGTTTCACTGTCACTGCATCTAGATTCATCTGTATCAAACCAGTGAGGTGGTCAAGAAAGTTGCAATTTTTGTGTAAATTCTTTTTCTAAAGATACCAGTATGTCCTATGAAGCTGCATAATAGTATACATTTTTCTCAAAATGTCAAATGAAACCTATTTGGAAACATACTTTAGAAATCCATCTCTTTGCTAATGGAGTAACAGGCTTGCATGTCAAATAAGAGGAAGGAGCAGATGGAGAGAAAAAGGGGTCTGCAGAAGCTAAATCAGCCTCTGGTCCACAGATACGCTTGAGATTTATTCTCTCAAATTGATTCCTTCAGAGGTTTTGAATAAACCACCTAAGCTGTTGACAACATTAGAGCTAATACTTTGTGACAATCTTAAGGTGATGTCCTAAAGTATGAATACTTAATGCATGCAGCATGTTAGAAAGTATTTGCACATAAGCATGACTTTGGAATCATTTAAGCAATGATTTAAATTACTTTGACAAAGGTACACAAGCTCTCTCAACAAATAAAGAAGCTAACCAATAATGGCAGGGTAACCTGTGCAAGTTGCCTCATGCTTGCCTGAATATACAGGGAAGGCAAAATCCTTCATGAGTGAACACGAGTGTTGCTCAGTGGCTCCAGGGAAAATGTTACCCCAGGTATAGATTAAGAAAAGTAGCTCACTGGATTACAGGCAGTTACTGCTATGAATGACAAACAAGGCTAATGTCTTTGATAAAATTTAGTTTTACTCTGTATGAGCCTTAGAATACAATACCTTGCTCAAAAATGTCACTCTGTGCACTGGAAATTCTCCCCAAAATGCTAATATCAGGCTTTACTCTCAAATGCTGTTATAAATCAGAGAGAACACTGTGGATTCGGCCAATTTCCCCTCAATTTTTACCATCCTTCTTTGACCAAAGTATTTCCCTTTTGTCACTTCTCTGCCAGCCCTGTGCTTCCATTCTATCTGCAGCCTTCTTTCTCCCACTTTGGCTCCACTGAAGCCATTCCTTCCTGCTTCTCCGCTATGGTCTCCATGTTTGATTCTCACATCTCCTCCCCAACACAAGCAAGGGTTGTGTTGGGGAGGAGTACCAAATCATTAATTAATTCTCTGCTGAATCAGCATGGATACAAATATGCAAAACCAGTGCTCTTATTTCAGAATAAATTTTTATCAAACTCCACCCCTCCCACCTCTGAGTAACTACATCTCCTGCACCAGGGTGAAGTGACTGAATCTCACATAAGTGCATTTTGAGAAGCAAATTCACCTTTGAAGGTTTACCATTTCTGAACTATGCATATTACAGAACAAGTGAAAAGTTCAAATACTCCAGCAGCCTAATGTCATTACCCAAAAATGACTGTGACTCACCTAACTGAAGCCAGAAGGAGGAGAATTAAGACAACGTTCACAAAGAACCTATTCCTTGCTCTTGGAGTAACACCATGTCACCAGTGGGCTCAACTTGGATTATATGTTCCAGGTCCAAAACTCCAGTGCCCTGTTACATCTGGGAAGTCCTAAATCTACTTCTTAATTCTGCCTAGCATCCAGGCTCATTTAGCTGTTAGCTATTCTAGTTTAAAAACAAAATATAATAGCTGCTATTAAATACCTTTCTCCAATATTTTTTAAAAACATCAACTTTAAAGCCAGTTTGAAAGCACCTTACTAGGGCCAGAAAACTACCATAAGCCTTGATTTATTTTTAGGTAGAGTCTGAATTGTTTCAAGTTCATTTAGTTTTCTGTTTAATATTCCATAAATTTTAAAGAGTATGTTACAATGAAATCTCTTTTTCCTCGTAAGTCTTTCAGAGGAAGCATTTTGCTCAAAAATAGGAAGCATTTTGTTCAAACCCCATAGGTATGTTTACTTTTTCATCAATCCCAAATTTTCAAATACCATGTAAACACTTCCCATCATGTGAAGCAATATAAATGCAAATAGGGGGTTTAAATAACATAATGAAAAGCTCTGTCTCTTTAGTTAGTCTTGCATTATTTTACATCAAAATTAGTATTTAAGTACATACAGAATCACAGAATATTCTGAGTTGGAAGAGACCCACAAGGATCATCTGGTCTGACTCCTGACCCTGCAAAGAACCGTCCCCAAGAGTCACACCATGTGCCTGAGAGTGTTGTCCAAACATTCCTTGAACTCTGTCAGGCTTGGTGCTGTGACCACTGCCCTGTAGAGCTGTTCCAGTGCCCAAACACCCTCTGGGAGAAGAACCTTTTTCTAATATCCAGCCTGAACCTGCTCTGACACAACTTCAGGCCGTTCCTTTGAGTCCTGTCACTGGTCACCACAGAGATCAGTGTCTGCCTTTTCTTATGTCTACCTTCTTTACTTATGCACAAATGGCTTTCCAAAATGTAGAAAAACATGCAATCAAGCTTAAAGTTTTATCTGTACTTAAAGCTAAATACATCGACCACATTATGCCTTGGATATTTAAAAATTTTAAACTGCAGGCAAAACAAAAACTACAGTGTTGAGTGTTCTCCCTGAGTCTAAAAATTGATACTTCTCTCACTGCCATTTAAATATGTTTATATTAATTAATAAGCATCAAAAAATGGAAGAGGTAATTATGTTATATTAGCTTAGTAGATGAACCCAGGATAACCAGCAGAACTGGGAAGATGGAAAGACCTTGAAAAACAGGGAAAGCATGAAGAAGCAAACTAATTAGGAACTTCCATATTATTTTCACTGTCTGTCAAGTAATAATGAAGTTTTACAATTAGCCTTGATATATTTCAATGGAGGAAGAAAATGAAACAAATGCATAGTCCTCCTTTGCCCTGTATTTCACATTGTCTGGATTATTACAGCCTCTAAGATGTCCTATGCACATCCTTCTATCCTTCTTACCATCTCAGGATTTGCACAATGCATACTTGTGCAAAATGGTTGTAAAATAAAACTTGTACATGTATGAGTCTCAGTGCACAGTGAATGTCCCCACCATGAGCTACAGGATGAGTGTTCTTCCCACAAGAACTGTGCTTATCACCCTTGACAGATATATGTCAAAATTTGGTACCTACTCATCACAGTGGTGATATAAAAATCTCCCACTGTTAAAAAAAGCACTGAAAAAAGTATCCAGGAAAGATGAAGATACACAGGAGAATACTGCCAGTTTTGCTATTCTCGTACTTTCCAATTTAAACTGAGCGATAATTCTTCCACAGAAGTCAAGATATTAATCTTCACAATAAAACCCCACTTATGAGAAGGGCTGCTACAATTAACAAAACTGCTAAGTAGATGTAAGTGGCCTGAGCCTCTATTCTCAGCAATGCCTGGTGGGAAGCAGCTGCCTTGGCCAACAGCGGGGGTTGGAGCCAGGAATCTCCAGAGCTAAAAATATATGTAGACACTGCCTGATGAGAAGGGCCTTTTTACAAAGGGTTATTGCATTATTCTTGTCAGAGGAAGCTCTTCCCACATGTCTGACAGCCATTGAGGGTTTGAAGCTTGAATGAGCTTGTGTGGTAATTACCCTCCTGATTGACACTCTGGGGCTGAACTTTTGGTCCCACCAAACTGAAAACATAAATTGCCACAGTTTGAACCAAAAAGCAATGTGTTCAGCAGGGGACTTTAGCACATATCACACAAGCTCAGAAGGTCCAGAAGGATTGGCCCAGAAGGAGCAATGCCCAAAACACATGCTCATCATCTGATTATACAAGTAGCCTCCACCACAAGAGTGAACCACAAGTGACAACAAGATTTCCTTAAAGCTCTCTCACGCTGATTTAGTCATAAATTAGGCTTTATCTGAGCCCTATTTAAAATTAACAACTTATGTAGCAAAACTGAAAGCTTTGAGAGATAAAAATGAAGCCTCAATCTGCCAACACAAACAGGATAAATGGAATTGATTCATAACAATGGCAATCAATTTTCAAAGGAAACATTTTCCTTTTCTTTTCTGACCGTTTTTCTACAATCAGAGGACTTTAATTCAAGCATCAATACCATGTCAGAAGAAATATTTAATGAAAAATAAAAATTAATTTCTTCCTTGATCCTAGAGCTTGCCTTCATATATGAAGCAGAGCATCAAGGCTTTCAAAAGAGAGTTTTCAATCCCAAACGAGTATGTGTATGAAAATTGGTTAAACACACAAAAAAAACCCCAGCATCCTGTGTTTGTCTCAGTAACTATGGTGTACTGCTATAGGCTGGAACAATTCAGTGAGGAATACTATTTACAGTGCATTATCTGAAATAAAATGTGATGCAAAAGCAGTCAAAAGAAGAGACAGCTAAGTGTGAAATTTCCTCTGTAGTCAGCTGCTGATCCACAGATGAGTCACTCAGAAAGGATCACTCAGGTTTCATCTCATCACCAGCTCTGAATCTGCTGAAACCTTTTCCAGAGATTCAATTTAGTCAGACGTGCTTCAGCCATAATGCCACCTTCAGCAGTGCTGCACAGGAAAATAGAGAGCAGAGTTTTTCTCTCCCCACTGCTTTTCTTTGTCACCTCTGCAACCTGAGGACACTGGCTGTGCCAATTCCATGCTGCAAGAGCTCTTCTTTCCCTTACACCTGGAGCTATTTGGCTCACTGGATTCAACACATGGACAGAGCTGGACAGCAAGCCATAATGGGAGCACTGAAGCCAAGAGACAGCTCAGCAGCAGCAGCTGGTGGAGCCCTCCTCAACACAGCAAGCCTGAGTGGTAGCATATCAGGAATAACTCAGAGAGAAGTACCCAAAGGCCTGGCACATCCAGAGCAGCAGCACCAAAATGGGGGTGGCTGTGCCAATTTTGGCTTTTCAAACCCATAACCTCTGACAATGCAAATGCTTTCATTATGAAGAAGATTTACTGAGCATGAAGTTACTGCTTTGCAAAGCAGTTATCAAATACAACACCAACATACCCACATCTGTGCATTTTGTTGTCTAGAACATTTTTTTTAATAAAAACCTCTGTTGCTCTACAGTCCAATAGGAAAAGCAAGAAAAGCCCTTTTGCTACTATAAGAGGAGTGTTTCTAACCAAGCCTGCTAGCTTGCACTCCAGATTTCAGTTCTCTGATGTGTAAAAAATAGACTACAATAGTAGTATCATGCTGGTTTTCATGGGCTAATACACTTCTGGGTGGAAATAACATGCAATTTTCTCACTGCCTTCTCTTGTTCCCTTTGCCTGAAAGACACTGTCTCAGCAGCACTTCCAGTCTTGGGAACCATAAAAGAAAAGCTTGAACTCAGGGCCTGAGCACCAGGCAATGTGTTGAGCTGCCCCTTCTCTGCTAGTGCTGCCTCCCAACACAAGGGATTTCCACCACACCACCAGCTCCTCCTGACTGTGGCTGGACCTGATACACCACTAAGCACTAAGTCACTACACCCACAAGTTAGAGCATCTGATGTGGACAATAAATTGAATAATGTTTATTTTTTTATTTGGCTCAGTTTAGTTTTTTGATTTGTTTGTTTTGTTTTCCTAGCGCCCTCAGCTAGTATTCTTAATCAGTGGCAGGGAGTTCATGCACATGGTTCATAAACAAGCAAATTCAATTACTAAAACAAAACAGCAACAGAGCAACCCAAAATAGTAGTCAGAAATAAACTAATAATAATGCCTTCTTCCAGTTTTATATTTGAACATTTTTCAATCTCCTTTCCAGCACAGCTTACATTTGACAGTCATGAAACAGTGGTGATAAGTGCAAAGTGGGCTGCCTGCTTTTGGCATTCTCCCTTTCTTTAAAAATGTCGCTCAGCCCCAAAACACATGAGATTGGAAAAATTTTCCAGAATTAGAAACCTTCTCTTTCTGAATGGAATTACACTTCATGGAAGACTGAAGCCTCAGCAAAACCACAAAACCAATAATGTCATTGAACTTGCACAAAGTAGTCTTCCTGTGTGTCTCTGAGCCTCCCTTACTGTGCAGTATTGGGGTACACTGTGTGAGCCTGTCCCGACTCTAAAGCAAGAAGCTCAACAGCCACCAAAGGAGAGACTGGAAGTTAATCACTCTTTACTATCCCTGAAGTGGTCAGAACCAAGGTTGCAGAGCTTTCAGGTACTGTCTTCCATAGAAAGTATGCTAAGAACTCTTGCTTGACTCTAGTCCTGCTGCATCCATGGATATCTGTATAGCATGGTAAATGGTGGACAGGATTCAGAAGATAAGACATTTTCCTGCTTCAAGGCTGTGGTATCTCAAAGCCATGGAAAACCTCGTCCAAAGTAGATCTGTTAGATGTATTTTCCCTGAGATGCACATCTTGAAATGCATGGGACCTCTTGCCTGTTCTGATCAGTTTCCTATGCTTCACATTTGCCAGCGTTTCTCAAATGAGAAATTTGACATCCTACATCCAATGAATCTTCTATCCATGTTTTTTTTTCAAAGGAAGATTTCTGATTAGCTCTACCTAATGTTTCTGTGTTTCAGTTGCATGCTGGCACTGCTTTTCTGAAGGCACTGAATCCAGAAACTGAAACAGAGCTCTGCTGAATTCCCCAGCTGAGGCCTGGAGACAAAATGTTTTCTACTCAGAAAGGGATCATACCATATGATTTAACCTGTGTTATTTGAACATCAAATACAGTAAATATGAGTATATATGATTCTACAATGCATACAGAGTTCCCTTTCACACCTGGGACTCCAAGGGACAAAGTAACACACTCTTCTTTAAACTCTGGTACGCTGAATTTGTATCCTTATTTGACAGAATCATAGAATCTCTTAGGCTAAGAAGTCCCCTAAGGTCACTGAGTTCATCTGTTAACCCAGAACCATGTTCACCAATGAAGCTTGTCCCCACATGCCACATCCACATGAATTTTGAACTCTTCCAGTGATGGTGATTCCAATGCCTGACTTTCTCTTCTGTGAATAAATGTTTCCTAATATAGAATCTAATCCTCCCCTAATGCAACTTGAGGCCACTTCCTCTCATTCTGTCACTTGCTACGTGGGAGAAGAGACCAGCCCCCACCGCGCCACAACCATGTCTCCAAGTGCCACATCTGAACATCTTTTAAATATCTCCAGGGATAGTGATTCAACCACTTCCCTGGGCAGCCTGTTCCAATGTTTGACAACCCTTGCTGTGAAGAAATTTTTCATTCATGCACAGTTGATATTAAACCAGCAGAAAAAGCAGAACAGTTCTTTATATTTGCTTGGGATGCTTCAGAAACAAAAGAAAAGGTTGTAAGTCAAAAGCCAGGGAAAAAAAAAAGATTGCTATATAGTATGAGCAGATTCAGGATATAAAAAAATGGCATGAACTGGGTATAAAAATATACATTTTCATTAGTTAAGGTACTTATGAATATTTTGAAAATTTAGATAAATTGATCTCGAGATAGAAGAATTGTCAGGCTTGGGGTAGTATTGGACCCATTAACAAGTCTTGTACTGAATTATGTAAATCATTTAAATGGATGAGATACACCAGATGGTTTCCAGCAGGAGAATTAAACCTTAGTGCATACATCTGCATTACCTGCTTGCAGTTAAAATCTTCTCCATGGCCTTCAATTCAGACACTCTTTTATTTCCCTATCTGTATTTTTTTATTATTAGGACTATTTATTTTTCCAGTAAAGGGAATTTCTTTGTCCTGATATCTTAGTTCTAAGTAGACCTGCCAACTGTGATGAGAATCTGGTTTCATAATACAGTGGAAAAAAATATGTTTACTGCTTCAGAATTGTTTCATATATAGAAGTGCTGATAATTAGGTGTAGCTCTGCATTACATTTACTATAGCAGACAAAATCATTAGGATAAACAAATATAGCCTGAAATTACTTTTATGATACTGGTTTTGATAAACAGGTAGGAGTTTTGTCACTGTGAATTCTTCTAATTTATAGCTTATAGAAAAAAAAACAACCCAGTTTACTCAATAGAACTGAAGGAAAAAGCCTCATTGGGAACATTTTAGTTAAAAAAAAAAAGAAAGATGTTCTATTTGTTCTATTCAAACTGACATGGCTTGTTAATGTCAGATACTGCTGAATACCTTGAATTTTTCTCCGAAAGATTAAAAAATGAGGTATTCACTGGATAAAGTAATACTCCAGGCAAGGAGTATATAGGCTGGAGGATAATCAGCATAGACCTTGCCAATACCATGTTCAAAAATCAATCTGAAAGTTTCTCTAGGACTTACACTTTCCTGCTGGTTTTTAACAGCAGCAGATGACAATGCCACACACAGCATTGAACTATGCTGGCCAGTTAATTAGCATGGCAGAACTAATCCTTCTTTATCTGTTCTCTCCCATGGTAAATGCATCTCCTCTAAGTGAAGTGAGGAAAGGTGTGCTCAGATCCTGGATTATATTACACAGGAAATGTACATATGTACTTAAAATCACAGTTAGATTATATTTGATTTAGACAAATAAATGTCTTTGTAGATCTGAGCCTTTATTTTCAAGCTAGCTTCCCTCCCACTGTCTTCTTCTTACACTTACTTGTCATACAGATCATACTCCCTTCCACATCTGTATGCTTACATATGCTTACAGTCTTCTATGTCAGCTCCTGAAAATGTAAATGGCCAAGTTTGTCCACAAAAAGATGGATTGTATGTATGATTCTTTCATACTGATAGTCTTTGCACTGTAAAAATAGAATATATATAAATTCAAGAAACTTACCCGACTGCCTTCAAACCTTGAGCGATCGTTGTTTGCCTTTGTTGTTTTTTCTGCAAGTTTCTTCTGCCTTTGAGGGCCTTTTCCAAAGAAAATGTAGTTGACAAAGGCGTATTCAAGTAAGGCCAAGAAGACAAACACAAAGCAGCCCATGAGATACATGTCAATGGCTTTAACATACGGAATTTTAGGCAAAGTCTCTCGCAGGTGAGTGTTGATTGTTGTCATAGTCAGCACAGTCGTAATTCCTACACAAAGAAAAAAGATCACATATCTTACAACTCCAAGCCTTCAGTTTTATTTTCCTTCTTGGCAAACATGCCTTGTGAGTGGGAAGAAGCTGAAAAATTTGTAAAAGATATCTTGCAGGTGACATCACTGCAAAAAAAGAGCAAAATTAAAACTTGATACATTATTATTTTGTTACAATTATTTCCTTCCTATGAGTGGGGGAGCAGCTAACAAGGGGATCTGGCACCGCTGCCATGAGTTAATGTAGCTTCATGGAAGCCAAGTGTAGCTCCATTGAAAATCTCTTCCATGGAGACCAAACTGATGTGCAAGAAGAACAGTGTTCACACAGATGGTGAAAGACTTCTCCCACAGTTTTAATTTTCTAAGAGTCAGGCAGTTTGTTGATGTCAGTCCTGTAGGGTCCCCCTGTGGCAGATGGGGAGAGACAGGTACCTTTCTAGAGCTGTTCATCCCATCTAGATTAGATACCTATTTCAGGAAAGGACAATCTATAAGTGGAATTTGAGATGACTAATTTGCAGCAGTAGGCTAGTTACATAGAAACAAATGAGGTGAGCAATGAGAGAAAGACAGGTATGTGAATTTTTGGGAGGAAGAAGGAGGGAGAACAGTATTTTTATAGCAACAAACTGGACACTAATAAAATATCTACAAAATACCTATATCAACATTATGTCAAGGTATTTATCTAAGGATGGACATAGCACCTGAAAATATATAACAGAGCACTGTTATGAAAATCTGGAAAGAAAAGTAAATTTATTGTCAGTCTGCCTGAATTCACAATAAACTGCAGGATCTGTTTCTCTGCTGGAAATTCTATGGGAATTGCAAATCACAGGTTGCTGAAAACGCTGATTTGTGGAATAAGTCTCATTTCAAGGCAAGTCATTCTATTAGTTCTCCTCCATTACTATTTTCTTTGATTCCATAATTATACCATCAGTTTACATGTAGTCACTAAAATACAGGCAGAACAAAAATAAAGGACAAAATAAAATTGCTGCCATATAATAAAGCACAGCTTCTTTTACCTGAAAAGACAGAAATAAAGACAATATAACTCAAAACCAAGCCATCAGTGTAAGCAGTACCACTCCAGAGAACTGTAGTAATACCCTATGAGATTGTGTAACAGATATTTTGGATATTTAGTGGGTTAGTGTCATGCAGTTTTCAGTGCTTTTCCTCTAAACTGTGAAACAAGTGTGCATTGATGCCAGATGTCTGGTGGTCTGGAAGATTAAGCACACTGAATAGAAAGGTAGCTATCACTAACCAAAGGGAAATACATTCCCTGGGAGATCTGGAAATCCAGTGGCCAAATGTCCTTCTGAAGCTCAATAATTTATTTTAAAGCACAGCTGGAGGAAAAGAAGCTGACACTCCCCTAAAACAAAAAAATAAGATAATCTTGTGATTATAGTCCTTCCCACAAGGGAGGACTCCAGACATTATTCTTCTCCTCACTCAAAGCACTGAATTTAGGAACCCCTAGGGGTAACTAGCAGAAAGTTGAGAGCAGAATTGATAGGTTTGACTATTTCTCTTGAGATCAGCCCTATATCACTATCACTATCTGTCTGCATTGTCCATAGCACATAGTCTCTGAATGAATGAGCTGGCCTTTGCTCTGAACCTTGGCTTCACTCTGGAGGCAACCATTTGGTTCAGTGCAGTAAGGGATCAGGCACAGGGGCAAAACATGGAAGTGAATGAATAGAATCAGGCTCTTGCAAAGAATACCAGCTTCTTGTAGGGGTTGAGTAAAAGTTTGTGTCCCAAGAATTGCACAGGGAATGCTTCCTTGAACAAATACTTAGGAAATCAAGTATACCTTCTTTGTACTGAGCTTTTCAGAGCCAATCATATAGGACCAAAGGTGCTACATTGCCTTTAAGCTTTTTTACCACTTCACATTAGGATGCCATGTAAGTTCACAGGCACTACATAACAGGGAGCAGCTGTTGTCTCCCCTGGAGGCAGGAAGGCCCTGCAGAGAGACCTTGAAAATTAGAGGACTGGGCAGGCAATCACCAACCATGTGGAATTTCAATGAGAGGAAATGCCAGATTCTGCACCTGGGATGGGGCAAACCTCAATGTACATGCAGACTGGGGAACAAAAGGCTGGAGAGCAGTGCTGCAGAAAGTGCTGGGGGTCCTGGTGGATGGCAGCTTGAACATGAGTCAGAAGTGCCTTGACAGCCAGGAGGGCCAAGCGTGTCCTGGAGAGCATCAGACACAACATGGCCAGCCAGGCAAGGGAGGGCATTGTCCCGCTCTCCTTTGCACTGGGGTGGCCTCACCTTGAATATTGTGTGCAGCTTTGGGCACCACACTATAAAAAAGATATTGAACTATTAGAAAGTGTCCAGTGGAGGGCAATGAGGATGGTGAAAGGTCGTGAGGGGAAGCCGTATGAGGAGCAAGTTAAGTCACTCAGTCTGTTCAGCCTGGAGACCTCATTGCAGTCTACAGCTTCTTCATGAGGGGAAGAGGAGGGACAGGGACTGATCTCTGTGGTGACCAGTGACAGGACCCAAGGGAATGGCCTCAAGTTGTGTCAGGGGAGGTTTAGATTGGATATCAGAAAAAGGTTCTTCACCCAGAGGATGTTTGGGCACTGGAACAGCTCCCCAGGGCAGTGGTCACAGCACCAGCCTGACAGAGTTCAAGAAGCATTTGGACAATCCTCTTGAGCCCATGGTGGGACTCTTGGAGATGGTCCTGTGCAGGGACAGGTGTTGGACTCCTGTGGGTCCCTCGTGGGACATTTCAACTCAGCATTTTCTGTGATTCTGTGATACCAGCTTAAGACTAATAAGAGGGGGTATACAAAGGAGCATAGGATTAGACCCATGATACCGAACTTTATTATATAAACACCACTGACACAATCACCAAGGCACGAATTCTTTTCTGAAAAGAAACTATTAGATGGATTTTTGTCCTCTCAAAAGGACTTTCTACCAATTGGAAATAGAACATCTGGTCTCCTGAGCTTGCCTTGTACTCTCTGATTTTCGTTCTAATATTTGTTTTACAGCACTTGATGAACTTGTGCTACACAGAAATGGGTCACATGAGACAGTCTTGCTCCTTAAACAAGAAAAAATCTCATTAACCTGTAACGGAAGGGCATGGAATGTCATTGGCTATGGTAACTTCTGTGTAGCCATCTGTTCTCTGCAGTCCTGGCCAGTATGTACCTAATGGTGATGGTTGTGTTTGAAGTGCTGCCCTCACTTGGTCCACTTGGGTGTATCTATGCTATCCAGTAGCTCATTTATGAACACACCAGAAGTGTTTGGGCTTTATGCCCCACTTCCTATTAAGCTACTACTTAGCTTCAAGCTGCTAAACAAGCCCTGGCTGCTGAGTGGTAATGCCAGACTGTGTGATGCCCATACGCACCAGTTAACCCACAGTATATGCAGAATTACTGCACAGTAACTGCAGTTAATCTACAGTATCTCCCTCTACCCAAATTCAGATGCTGGATAATATGTTGCACAAAGGTGGCTAGCCTGCCTTCTTTCGTATGTGGGACCTTGGGAGACATGGAGTAAGGAAAAGGGGAATCACAGGGACACAGGTTGGAGTCTGAGTTTGCTGTGGTACATTACAGAAAAATAAGGGAACTAGGGAGTATGCTCCTGTTTTAAAAAAATAAGATAATACAGCAGGTAGATAGCACAGATTTAGTGACAAGTTTTGGGTAATGGGGCAGTGACAAGGTACGTGCAATTGAGAAGCACAGGGTTGAAGATAGAATTTGTGACAAGATGAGAGGCAGAAGTATTTGTAAGGATTTATAGATCCATTTAATCTTCCTTAGGTATAGCTATCCCTGAGTATGCTTCTGTAAAGGATGAAATATTTGCTGTGAGATATTGTTATAGAATCTGTCCTGGTTCTGGCCAGGACAGGGTTTGTTTTTGCAGTAGCCAGGAGGGGGCATGGCTAGGACCCAAAGGTTATTCTATATCACCTCACATCATTGCCACAGGTTGCTGGAAGGGAGTCTTTTTCTGGGAGGAAGGTTTCTCTTCAGGTTGGGGAAAAGGTGGCAACCATTGAGTCACAAGTGAGCATTTTTGCTTGGGAATCACTCTCTTTTGTACAGTCTTGTTATTAGTATGTTTTTTTGTGTCTCATTGCTGTTTCCAGTAAATTGTTCTTATCTCAGCCTAGGATCTTTGCCTTTTGTGCCTCCAATTCTCTCCAGCCACCCGCAATGGGAAGAGGGACAGGGAAAGGAAGCAGCAGTGTAGTTTTAATAGGACCACTAAATTGGAAAATATCCTAACTCTAATCCTAACCCTACGCTATGACAGAATCACAGAATTGTTTGGCTTGGAAGGGACCTTAAACACTATCTAAGTTTGCTGCCATGTGCAGTTCAAGTTGCTTGAAGACACATCTAACTTGGCCTTCAACACTTCAAGGGATGGGGAATCCACAACTCCTATGGGCAACCTGCTCCAGTGCCTCACCATCCTTACAATCAAGAATCTCTTCTTAATCTAAATCTATTCTCTCTCATTTTGAAGCCATTCCTCTTTGTCCTGTCACTACATGTGCTTGTATGGAGTCCCTTTCCAGCTTTCCTGTACGCCCCTTTTGGGTACTGGAAGGTGCTGTAAGATTACTCTGGCTGAACAAAACCAAGTCTCTTGGCCTGTCTTGACAGGAGAGGTGCTCCAGTCCCAGATCACCTTCATGACCCTTCTCTGGACTCACTCCAACAGGTCCATGACCTTCTTATGTTGGGGACCCCAAACCCAGATCCAGTATTCCAGCTGGGGTGTCATGACAGCAGTCAAGGAGAAGAATCACCGCCCTCACCCTGCTGGCCACACTGGTTTTGGTGCAGCCCAGACACAGTTGGCTTTCTGGACTGCAAGTGCTCATTACTAGGTCGTGTTGAGCTCCTTGGCAACCAACACCCCAAGTCCTTCTCCTCAGGGCTGTTTCTCAACCCATTCTCTACCCAGTCTGCACTTGTTCTTGGGATTGGCTGACCCACATGCAGGATCTTGCACTTGGCCTGGTTGAACTTCATGGGGTTCATGCAGGTTTACCTCTCAAGCTTGTCAAGGTTTTTCTGGATGGCACCCCTTCCCTCCAATGTGTCGACTGCACAATTTTCTTCCCTTATTTAAAAGATACCTCGATCTGAAAAGTTCTTGGGCAGGAATCACATACCTGTGCTAAATCCGTGTTTTTCTGTCATGAGGTAAATGACACTTTAGGCTGTCATAAACATGCACTTAACATGCCATGTACTCTGAGGGGTAGGTGGCACGGCATGGTCCATAGCTGATGTGCCCCTGCATGCTGAACTGTTTCTGCCAGTGTCATTTAAAGCTGAGGTCCTCTCCTAGGACCTCAGGAGGAGGCTTGGAGCCACATTTGTCCTCCCACACTGAGCTGGACTAAAGCCCACACTCAAGTATGATTGTGGAGCTGGTCTCCTAGATAAAATTACAACAGCATTAACTTGATGAGAACAAGTCTGGGACCTGTATGAGTAGCTCATGTCAGAGATTTAGTGGTAGCTACACTCTTGCATGAAGGGGGAAACATCTCTTTTGAGGCAATGCTGGATGACATGATTTTGACGCAAATTATTTTGGAATTTCAAAACACTGACATCATGTCGTAGTTTTTAACAACCTCTGAAGGCTACATTAAATCTGACATTTTAATGTCCCACTCATTTTTAGCACATACCAAGGGCAACTCTTGCTGCTGATGCATCATAATTGATCCAGAATGACACCCATGATAAAATGGTAATCAGTATGGAGGGCATATAGGTTTGAAGAATAAAGTAGCCAATATTTCTCTTCAACCTGAAGCTCAGTGAAAGTCTTGGATAGGCACCTGAGAAAAGAGAGAGGAAAACAGTGTTATTTATACTGAAGGAAAGACACTTGTAGATAGCTGCCTTCAGTTTCTACACATTTTGTGGGGTAGTATGACATCTGCAGAACAGTAGGGATGACACTTTCACTGTATTATTCATCTGTATTAAAAGAAACCTTGCAGTGAATACAGTGATAGCCAAGTAATTTGTATTTGGGAAGAAAAAGAGTGAATTACTTTAGACTATTGAACAGATAAGTGAGCACCAGTTAGTTTTTACAAACAATTGCTTAGGTGTCCAAATAAAATAGTTATCCAAGTACAGAGTTTTCCGCATAGAATTTATATTGAGAGAATAAGTAATGTGCATAGTTTTTTCCTTTACAATGAGGAGTTGTTCAAGTGATGAAACTTCTTAATAACATCTGAAGTATAAGAAATATGCGGCCTGTGGTGTCAAAAATAAATTGTTATGAATTTCACTAAAGGAAAAGCATTCAGACTAGATCCTCTAACATCAGTTATAGCCAGCCCAAATTTTTCTTCTAAACATATTTTAAACAAACAAACAAAAAAAATTGAATTTTGTGTGCATATAGTTCATGAACAGTTACAAACAGAAAAAAATTAATAATGGAAAGAATTAATAACCTCAATACCAACTTAATTTCAAATTGGTGTATATCTTACTGAATTGGTATTAATCTTACTCAATATATTTTAGACACACATACACACATATATATATATGTGTATATATATGCATATATATATATATATTCAGATGAATATATTTAGAAATCTCAAATTGTTAAAAATAATTGTGACTTTTTTCACCAACTGCAAAGATGATTAAATCTAAATAGAGCTGTATAAGAAAAAGGTAGTCATTCACACATTAGCTCCATGATTTCAGTGTTCACACTACCAGTCCTAGATACACTTCTAACAGCTCATCTAAAACATTTAGTTAGTCAACATCCTAAAAAAAATTTTAGCACATACCAAGAGCCCAACCAGATATTAGAACACTTCCCACCCATTCTAGCGCAAATATGTAAGATTACATCTAGAGAAAAAATGAAAAATTAAAAACTTCCCTTAAAATTATATTCATGTGTTTGCATATGGGCTAAAGGAACTATATTTGCCCATATAGATATGAATAATGGATTTCCTAAGAAAGAAAGGGAAAGAAGGAAGGGAAAACTGCAGATTTCTCTCCATCACATTCCTGATAAGTTTGTTACACTTGGAGTCATACAACAGAAAAATGCCACACCATTTCCAGGCAGCAGGAGCATCAAGGTAATATCAAACTTGTGCTAATATCCTTAACTGTTGTATCAAACAATCTCAGAACAACTATCACCGGGAAAAGAAATAACTGGTACTTGTATCTGGTTGCCGTGATTGCTTCAATCAGTAGCATTTTTTTCAGGTTGAAATGCCTTTTAGTTTCACCAATAGAAGTATATTGGTGGAATCAGAAGGATGTATTTCAGCCTGATTAGACCAAGGTTTCCTGCTCTCTGGAGCAGTCGACACAGTTTTCAGCAAGCAAACATCTATACTGCAGCTTGCTTAACATCTTCATTTTCAGAGAAACAATGTTTCGTTTCAAATGACAAGTTTTCTCATTGAAACCAGCCTTGCTTTTTTTTTTTTTTGCAAAGCTTAACATTTTCATTTGGATTCTTATGAAAATGTTTCTGTGGCCTTGGGTCTGCAGATTATATAAATAAAACAGGAGACCATAATGAAATATATAAACTGTGCTGTCATGAAATACATTAAAAATGCAGCAGACCTGATCACCTTTCTGCAATAAGAGTAGAGCATCAGACAGAAATCTTTATAAAGCTCTGCTGAGAAAAATTATTTCATATAATGCACTACCCACTCAAAGGGATTCTCTATAAATGTGTATAAAATTTTTCAAAAGTCCTGTCCAGGTCTGGATATCTGTGGAATATTATTGATAGAGGTGACAACTGAAATACTGATTCTTTGATTAAATAGCATGAAGGATTAATTCAAGAAAGTTCAGTAGAACTGAATCACTGAATCAGACGCAATTCTTGGTTTGCTCCAGAGCCAAGGACCCTGAATGCACTAGGGAAATTCAGAGAAAGAAGAGAGAACTTCACCATTGATAAAGCACAGAAAATGGTGTGGGTGAAAGAGGTGTGTATCAACAGGGGAGGGAATAATGTGTCACATATGTTATTAATGTTCAGTAATGAAATCCCAAACTGAGAAACCATATAACTGAGTGAGCTTTAGACATTTATCTTGAATGCTTCACCTGTGACCATGAACCA
Source organism: Agelaius phoeniceus (assembly GCF_051311805.1). Classification (NCBI taxonomy): domain Eukaryota; kingdom Metazoa; phylum Chordata; class Aves; order Passeriformes; family Icteridae; genus Agelaius; species Agelaius phoeniceus. Next base: position 32,732,109 of record NC_135266.1, read on the forward strand.
TTACCTCAGCACCATTTCTGTCTAATTAGGTTAGGTAATTACTGAAACTAGTGAGATGTGGCCTTAAAGGGGGACTCCCCAGAGAGCTGACCTCAAGGCCAGAGACACCAACCTAAATATGCTTGAAGCAACAGGCTTTTGTTCTGAAATTAGAATCCCAAGAACCATGTCTAGGGCCAGGGCTGTCAGTGCCTTCTGTCTTCCTACTCTAGAGTTGGAGTTGACTGCAACAGAGATTCACTTGCTAATCTGATGGTGCCCTGATCCTTTTGAGATGCCCTGTGACATCTCTCAGACACCAGCATGCAGCTGATGGAAATGATTTACCCCCCTACATCTTTTTGATGAGCATGTGGATACCATGAAGGCTGCTGTGTGCCCTCTGAAATAGCAGTTGATTAAGCAACTCACTTGAGCTGCTTACACATGAGCTTGGTTGTGCTTACACATAAGCCCCAGTTCATCCAGTCAATCTGGCAAATGAAACCTAGAGAATTATCCACCAACTCCTAAAATGGACTCCTGTAGGTATACTGAATTTGTTTCCAGACTCCACCAACTGCATGGACTCTATTCTGACCAACTCAGACACCTAGTTCAAATGCAGACACTGAAATAATTTGTGACACCACAAATCAGAACAAGATTAATCCAGACCCTGCAAGTCTCAGGGTAGATTTTGATGGTGTGAGGCTGCTGGGCAATATAAACAAAAGTCTTGCTGGCATTACAGCTGCTTACTGCAGTTGACACATATAGTAGAGTATAAACTTTGTTAAGGTCTGGTTGAAATTGAAACATGAACTGGTAGCCTCATTTTTTATCATACTACATAGCCAGGGTTCTCCTTTAGGTACCTCTCCCTGAGACTGTGAGAGTTTATATTACTTTCAACTGAATTGCTTTTATGTCTTCAAAAATTATCTATTCACCCTGCATCCAGCCTGCCCTCTCTGCTGCAGTATCTCACCTCCAGCAAACAGGCCACATGAGTCTGTGGAAAAAACCTATTAAAAGAAGGACCCCTCTTTATTTCCTGGAGTTAATTCCCCCTCTTTGTCTGAATGGCTAAAGCTCTGTGAAAAGGATGGATCCTAACCTTTATGGAGCAAGGACTGTAAGTCAGATCTTTATTTATCTAGAAAGATCCATTCTGTGGATTACTTATTTAATATAAGTTGACTTCTGGGTAAGCTCAACAATTACACTGTTACTTGTCTGATTATGATTGCATAATGATTTGTCAATTAAGGCTCAGTACATTTAGAGATTAATTGCCAGGAAATTCTAGTTATTAAGTTTCCATAAAAAACTTTTTTTTTTCCTTTTAACCTTGTTTTGCCTTGTTATCCTTCCTCTCATATAACAGGTTGATGTATATGGGCTGATTTAAATACTACAGGAATAACAGAATTTTGCCAGAAATATTTCAATCTAACAGTATTGGGAATGAAAGTATGAAAATAAATACTTAATCAATACTTGAGCCCCAAATGTTCCTTTTTCACAGTTTTGGGCACTTGATAAAAAGAGATTACTTGTTTCTGTTCCAATTTCATTAAAAGCTAGCAAGCTGAAATATCTGGCTTCAAGGCTAAATTAGTCTCTTGCTGTTTTATCCAAGTATGAAACAAGATAACAAAGTTGGTCAGTTACAAAATTTTTCTTTTAATATATTCTTCTGGGAAGGTTCTTTGGCTAATTGGAAATGTACTTTACGTACTGATCTTTCAGAATACAGCAAATATTTAATTTTCAAATCTTTTAAGACTATCCTCCTCTTACCAACAGGTTGCTAATATGGCTTTGGCTGCTATGTGACTTGAAGCTTTAAGGTGGTGTTTTACATATCCCCATTCCTGTTCACTATCTAAGCATTTTGGGATAACAAACACTTAGGAGGCAGATTCAGGTAACAGACTTAACACTACATTTCAGGTGTTTGAATGCAGGTATTTGCTCATGCATGGAGCATGAGCTGTTAGTGGAACCCATGGAGATCTAGCCTTAGAGTCAGCTGATTCTAAGGGTGTGATTTAACTCTCCATACTGAGGTGTCTAAAGCCATTTGAGATGTGATAGGCTAAAGAAGAGCAGAACAGAACACTACTTAAGCAATCAATACTGAAGCAGTAGATGGTGAACAGAAAACACAAAGCTGTAAGATGCCAGAACAGCAGTCTAACTGCTAACCAGGATCTTCTACAGCAGCTCAAGAAGCAGCAGATTGTTTTGTTTAGGCAACTGAATATGGCTTAAAATATTCATTTGAGAAAACAGAGGTGTTCAAGAGCTTAATAGCTCTTCAGGCTTCACTGACAGCACTGACTGGATAGCATTTGACTATGGGCTTCATTCAATTACTGACACATGTGCATCCAGTGCCATTTAAATATCTTATGGTATCCTGTATGGCCTTCAGCTAGTGTGACAAAGGTAGTCAAACCAGGTATTTCTTCTTCACAGCAATTCAAAAATCATGAATAAAGGGAACAGACTATTCTACATGGCTTTGCAGGTACTTTCTAGACACCTGAAGGTTTTATTCAATTCCCAATCAAGTGTTCTCTTTTTTTTAAACTACGTGACCATACTTGTTTCTCCATTAATCTCAGGTATGCCATTTGCTAGATTTTCACTCACACTTACTTCACACTTACTTATTTTCCATAAACCCTTTTCTATTGCTCCATTACTGTCTTCAAGAGTGCTACCCTTGACCAAAAATACAAAGCTTAAGCATTATCAATGTAAATCAGACTTCTTTTTATGATGAGATTTGTGGTTTTGTTTGTTTCTTTTCTTTTTCTCCCAAAAAAGAACTTATTGGCTCATGTTCAGTTTGAGATCAACAACAACCCCTATATTTCTACACACAGAACCCTGGCATAACCTGGCATTCTCTATCCTTAATTTGGATAGGAATAATTAGTTGCACACATGCTGTATTTTGAACTTGCCCATACTGAATTTTATACTTTTCTCAGATACATTTTTTTGCTACTTTGGCAAGATAAATTTTAGCTTCCATTGTATACTTCAACAGTATGCAGTTCCTCCAGCATTCTTGCAGCTCCACCCAGATTTCTGCCATTATTGATGGGGGTTTTCCCATGCTTATCATTGTTTCTCAGTAGTAACTATGGGAACAGATTTTTCCCCTTTGCCTAAGTTACACAAGATTATACAGCACAGTTTCTCTTGAAGGATAGGAGAAAAAACTAATCCAAAAGCTGTTTATGGCATGACTCTGAAGTCTTCTTTTAGTTTTATTCAATCAAAGCACACTAGGACTGAAATCTCTGAAATATTCCCTGAGATATTGCGCTCAAAGAACTAATATCTCCCCCTGAGACTTCAATAACCTCAAAGCCAAAAACATGCCTAACTTACTTTCAAAAAAAATGTAGCAACTGGCCCTAATTACTAGGACTGTAAAAAAAACTCTTGAGAAGAAACTTGAAAAGTGTCTGCTGACTTTATGTATCCGAGCTGCTGGCATGCTTTAGATTTAGATTTAAACGTGGTTTTGAGAAACAAATGTGATGTTTCCCTGCATGGAATACTTGTCATAAAATGTCATAATTAATCAAGCATTTTTATAATGTCCTGTATCAAAGCAATAGTAAATTCAGTATTGTGTCTTTATCAGTGAAAAAAATTAAATGTTCAGAAAACAGCACAAGAAACATGCTGTTCTCTGTGAGTCCCTAATGCCAAGCTGTCTTAAACCCTGAAACATGAGACTTTTTTTATTCCTTTCACTAGTACTTTTAAGAAAGAACCATTAATATTCTGAACATTTGGTCAGTCACAGAAATATGTACTCCTAGTTTTTTTAGTCTCTCTTGTATTTGTCACATATCTCTTTGGATTTCTCGTTTTCCTGATTTTTTACAAATCTCTCATCTCTACATTACTAAGTCATGCATTTAGTGAAATATTTCATACTGAACTAAAAGGTGGCCTTGGACTGTCATAAAAATCACTCCACAAATAAGTTCTCTGTATTCTCATTCTTGTCTAAACCAGCCTTCCTACAAAAGCATATCCAGTCCTGTGGAGAGGCAGGTAAGCCCTGGCTGCCAAAGGTGACACTAGCTGCAGGACAGAAAGATGTAGGATTAGAGCAACTGATTCTCTATATAAAAAAATCTTCCATTCACAATGGTAAACGAGAACAGCAGCAGCTGGCAAACCCCCTCATACTAATTTCAATCCCAGCAATATTTACATTTTGTTCTGAAATACAACTTGTGTTTCTGTGTACTTTGAAACAGATGCTGTGTCCAAAGAGTGGGTGAAGTGATGCTTACAAACATGATTCAGCTGTGCTTCATTTGTTCTGGTGTGCTGAGACAGATGGAACAGCACACTCCTGTGGTCTGAACAGCACTGAAAATCTGAAGGCCTCAATAATGAACAAAGTAATGGCCCCACATGTGATGATGGCTTTCTGTGTTGCTTTGGTTTTGTCACACATATTCCTATTTTGGTGTCTAACACCAAATATGTAAGCCAACCTTGCACTTTATAATCTAAAGACATCCAGTACTGTCAGGTGCTACTAACTTTTATTCTATCTTCAAGGAAACAAGCAGGGATTGAATTTTAACACTTTAACACTTTACAAATGCTCCGGATGGCCATATATAAAGCATTGTATATCTATCAGTGCAAATCAAGAGACAAAAGACATTATATTCACTATATAACAACAAAACAAACATGCACTGAAAAGTTGCAGCAAGGTGTTTATAAAATTGGTGGCCTTTTGATCTAGCGTGCCAAAACATATTTATCAGTTAACCTGTAGGTTACATTTAAACTCATGATTCAGAGGTGAATGACTTAACACTTAGTTAGATCATAGGTATTTAGGTGTCTAAAGTGTTAAGTATCACACACATACACAAAAAATAAAAATAAACAAGGAGGCAAAGAATCTGAAAATGGTTTGGATTGGAAGGGATCTTAAAGACTACATAGTTACAACCCCAGTGCCATAGGCAGGGACACTTTTGACTAGACCAGGCTACTCAAAGCTCCATCCAACCTGGCCTTCAATACTTCCAGGGATGAAGCATCTACAACTTCTCTGGGCAACCTACTGCCTCACCACTGTTGCAGTAAAGAATTTCTTCCTATATTTATTCTAAATATACCCTCTTTCAGTATGAAGCCATTTGCTCTTGTGCTATCACTACATGTTTTTGAAAAAAGTCTCTCCCTGCCTCTCTTGTTGGCCCTATTAAATGCTGGAAGGCTGCTAGAAGGTTCTCTTCTCCAGGCTCATCCCCAACTCTCTCAGCCTGTTTTCATTGGAGAGGGGCTACAGCCCCTGATCATCTTTGTGGCCCTCCTTGGGACTTGGTCTAACAGGTCCGTGTCCCTCTTGTGTTGGAAGCCCCAGAGCTGAGTCCAGTACTGAATGCTAGTCTGGAATTTTCATGGGCTCCTACCTCCAGGTGTTGTCAAGTAATTTCTTTATCCAAACATGCAACACAGGCCACATATTGTGACTGGTAATAATAGTTAATTATTATTAACAAAACAGTAATTTCATGCACAAGAAAATGAAACACTAAATGGGCAAATGGCAATACTTGCCTGTGGCAAAGACAACATTCTTTGACACCAGTCTGTATTCCACAATAGAGAACTGAGGAAGTTCAATCCTCTCCACTCCAGTGACTGCATTGTCTCCACCTCTCCAGTAGAACTCTATGTCATCAGTTGTGTAGCCATCTGCAGGCAAAGCAAGGGAGTCAGAAATAACAGCAGACTCAAACATAGCTTCAAACATGCAGCTTGTCATTTGTGACAAGAAAAAGAATTGGCACAGCTGGAGAGCTGTATGGTATTTTGCCTGTGGGAAGGTCTCCTAAATTGCTACACCATTACAGTCTGCCTGGGAATTTTAGGCAAAATACTCAGCTTTCTTTTTATTTTACTTTTTTTTTATCACTCATGTATTATTCACCAATGGTCACAGTGAGAAGAAAACACTATCCAAGATTTAGGATATCAAATGCATTTAGCACTGAAACTAAATGTATATTTACACTGATAATCACCAGAAGAAGGTTGATTGTTCAATGAACACAGAGAAACATAACTGGGGCAGACCTTTTCCACGCACAGTAAACTGTGAGTTGCATCATTTCCACTAGCTTCCACTAGTGGAGGACTACAGCTGAATATGGCATATATACTAGTGTTTTCTGTATATGGCCCACATTTTCCAGCCAGTAGCAGAAATGGACCAGGTACTTCTGAAGTGCAAATATTGCAATCCAAGGACATGACTAGGAGAAAAGGAGAATACTGCTCTTTTTGTAACACAGTTTCAAATCATAAATGGGGTCAGTCTGAAAGCCCATGGTAGGTCCTGCACCAAGATGATCCATACATAATAAAGCATACTGAAAGGAAAGTGTATCACAGTATTTGCTCTCTTGAAAATAAATCTGCTAAAAATACAAATATTCATCTCTCGTGTTGAAGATAAGCATCCAGTCACTACCTCTGCCAAGTCAGGCAGGAATACTAAATGACTTCATTCTGTCCTCACCTCATTTTTCTAGGATGTATTCATCTATCTAGGAATGGATGACTCCTCATATCTTTTAATAATTCAAATAAACAGACAAACAAAAAAACCCAAATGGTGATAATTACATGATTCAAATAGTGTTTATAGACACGAGTAAATATTAAACAGTTCTATAAAACAACCAAAAACCCAACTCTATCCAAATTAGATTTCACATGCATTTTCTTAAGTACGTACAGCTTTCTATTTCCAGAGTACAGTTTTGTTCATCTAATGGGTATCTTCTCAAGTCCATCATACATGCTGCAGTGGTTGTGATTCTGAAAAAAAAGCATCAAACAGTTTTACCATAGAGCCAGTAATCCAGGTTTTGGGTGATGGGGTTATCTTCCAAAGTGAAGACCCTCTGAAGAATAGCTTACAATAACTGAGAATCTGGTCCATATTTTTACATTGAGCAGCAGCCTAATAGAGCAGCAATTACACTGACTTTCAGTGGAACAACTGGCTGTGAATTACCCTTATGCAACCAGCCCCCTTGGGTTTCAATGGACCTATCCTCATATGCAAATATTACATGAACATTTGCTGAGATTAAAAGATACAACTTTATAACAGAAACCATGAAGTGAAAATAGTCTGCTACAAATGTCAAAATGATTGCAGCTGCATGAATAACTGATTTCTTGGTTTCGTGGCAGGTCTAGAAAAAAACCACTGAAATGTTGAAAAAAGTTTTAAGTCCAGCAAAATGCTTTGTTTTAAATCTTACTTCCTTGGTTTTCAAATTGAAAGAGGATTTTGTTGTGAAGCTCCATATTGAATTTTAGGTTTTCTCCTCAAGTAACAAAATACTTTCACTTCTCTGTCTGTTTAACCATTTAGCACCCTAAGGATGGTTTTGCAAAACATTTCACTACTGATGAATCAGCATTATTCATCAACATCTTGTAGATCAGGAGAGTCAACAACAAACATGTGCAACCAAAACAACTGTCTTAACAGTTTCACACAGCACTGTCACTTCATTTTGTAATTATGGATTTATATATTTGTTCTAACTTTAGACACATAAAACCATATGCTCATAATTAATCTGCAGCATATTCTGATGTTTTTCTGAATCACAGCCTTCACCAAGGGTATGTACATTATTATGCATCATTGTTTTTATAATGGCTTTGTATAAATTATCTTCTGAATCTGACTAGCTCCATTCCTTACTGATCCTTTTTTTGATATAAATAAGACATGGACGTTGCACAGTTTGTTCCTAAACAAATAATATTCTAGTGATAATTTATGCTAATAAATACAAGATGGAAAAAATCCTTAAATGTACCTCTAAAAGCTAGAACCCTCAATGTTAATGTTTTTTTCATGTGTTTTCTCTGAAGTTCTTTCTTCTACCCATTAACCTTCTCAAATTACAGTCTTCTAATCTGGTAAACTATTTCAATATTCCAGGGCAATGTTTCAAGAGAAAAAAGTATTTAGGTGCCTTTCTTCACATCTTTCACAGTAAAAAAAAAAAAACCCTTATGTTTTTATTATGAATGTTGTATCCAATCTCAAAGAAAAGGAAGGAAAAACTGCTTATCCTTAGTATATAGGACCATTTTAGATGAATAACTACATAATATCTGAAGAAAGGTATTGAGACCATTATTGCTATCTCATAGGACAACAGAAGCCACCCTTCACTGACTGAGAAGGCTCTTTTGCCAGAAAATATTGTAATTTCTTTGCAGAGGGAGAGACAATTGTATGAGCACAAAGGCAATGAAAGAGGAAGGAGAGGGAAAAGCTCAAGGATCTGTTACTCAGCACATCTTTTCACTTGTGTTCCTACCAGTAGCCAGTGTGAAAGGCACACACCTGATCTTTGTGCTTTCTAGCCTTACCTACAACATGATCAGGTCTTTGTCACCACTGGCTCTTCTGACTGTCCTCTGAATAGTCTTATGCTAGACCCACAGGATTTCAGGTCCTAAGTATTGTATCACAAGAGGATACTTAGGTCAGCCTTCCTCCAAGCTGCAACTGGGAATTGCTCTGGCTCCTCTGGTAACACAAATTCCAGTGGGCTGGAGCTGTGTACAAACAGCAGTTCCTCAGTTGCTCTGCAGTTTAGGGAAATGTCTTCTCTGCAACCAACATCTGCAAATGCCCTTCTGGAACCTCAGGCAGGGTGGTAAGACACAGAGCTATTAACTATGGAGATGATTAATCATCTGGGTTGTTTACCCTGGAGAAGAGAAGGTTCCAGGAGGATCTTATAGCAGCTTTCCAGTACCAAAAAATAGACTACAAGAGAGCTGGAGTAGGACTTTTTAGAAGGATGTGTAGTGGTAGGACAAGGAGGGATGGCTTTAAACTGAAAGGTGGTAGATTTAGATCAGATTTTAGGATGAAATTTTGACTTTGAGTGTGGTGAGGCACTGGAACAAGTTGCCCAGAGAAGTTCTGGATTCTCCATCCCTGTAAATGTTGAAGCCTGCACAGGGCTTTGAGCAACCTGATCTAATCAAAGATGTCCCTGCCCATGGCAGGATGATTTAAAGGTCCTTCCCAACCCAAAGCTTTCTATGATTCGTTGAATGCCTCCTCAATATGATTACTAAGAGCAGCTCTAGCTAAGCATATAAAACAAGGATTAACATACAGTCTTAGAGGAGAAAACTTATTCTTAAATCTGTGATTATTGATAAGCAAGCCATGATGCCCTTAACAAAGCCATACTGATTGTGCAATGAAAGGATCTTGCTCCTGAGTCAAATAATAACTGTGTTCAAAGTAAAACAAGTAGGCATGCTTGGAAATTGTTGATATGAAGGTTCTCTCCCGTGCTTTAGAAGATTCGCCTACACTAACCTGGGTCTCATGTGGGATCCTGCAGCAGAATCCACATGAGCTAAGTTGATACAAAAGGGAATGTGCTAGCAGACTTTTAACTATTATGTTGTATAACTAGCTATAAATGCTAGCCTTACAGAACACAAATTATTAATTTTACAATATTGTAAAAAATTATACAGCTGGCAGATTTATATTCAACTTAATAATTGTGTTATGACTTTTAAGGAATGTATTTTTATTTTGGTCTGTTCACATACTCTAGGGGTTTGCATCACAAGTTCCAGTACCAGAAACTACACATTCTTGCTCAAGAAAATTTTTTACACTACAGAAAAATGAACTAGAAAAGGAGATACAGCCAGAAATAGACAGAAACAAATTTACCTCATTTTTTCAAAGTAAGTTTAGTACTCAGAGGTCCCTCCTGAATGAACATTCAAGCAATCAAATTTAACTTGCACAAATGCACACCAAAAGCAAATATGAATGGCTCAGGCTTGTGCATGCTCCCAGGGAAGAGCAGGTTTACTTTTTATGGGATAGGATGGTGCCTGACACAAGACAACAAGGTTTCAAGAACCCATCATCATGGCAGTGACAGAGGAATGACTACGAGCCAGACAAAGATGAAGCGGGACACAGACGCAGACACACATACAAATTGGGTCAAAGCAACACACAAAGGAAATGTTTTTAATTTTTTATAATTTCATACTCTGGTTTTCTTTCCTCTGGATATAGATTCTCTTATCCTTTTCTGGGCTCAGATTATATTGCTGTGTTGTATAGGAACCCCATACGTGATGGGCTGTGAGGTGCTGTGTACATAACTGAGAGAAGGATATTTTATGTCCCCAAAACTTTTACAGTATGAATCAGTCTAGGCAATCTAGATACTTCATATGTGACTAGGTCACAGTCCTGTTTACTTTCTTGATACAGAAATATATTCATCCTAAAAGCATAGAAGTAAGCATGGTTGCCTTGTCTGACTGATCACAACTAACCTCTTCACCTGCAAACATCTATCACATTTCAAATATGGATAATAATTATGTGAGTCCTTTCGGATAAAATACATATATTCCTCAGCTCCAGTTACTTTTAATGTTTAACATTGTACTGCCTAAAACCAAGAAGCTTATGCATGAGAAACACACAAGCAGTCAAACTCTATTTTTGATCCCCAGACTATAAAATAGTTACTTCCTCCATAGTCTCTTATGAAAAAAAAAAACTGTTTTATCATTTTTCTTGTAGATTGTTCTGGAGAAGATAGAAAAAAATCAGTGTGTTGGCCAAAAAAAAAATTCCCCAGAAATGGGCTGAACTTCAAAAAGCTATTGTTCCATTCCCCCACTATCACAGATTTCTGCTGCAGTAGCTAAGTGCTTTCTCTAAAGCAGAGAGGAACCTTGGACTACTGAAGGTCAAGTCCTTCAAAAGTGTGATAAATCCTACATTGTTCTGAAGAGAACATACATTCAGAGTGGCCTTGGGATCACTTTCAATTGTATTTGTGTTGAGGAACTGCTTTGTTCTGTGGATGTCCTGTAATTGGTTGCAACCCTCCAAAATTTCACCTATTATTCTGAGTGACCCTGTGCTTTGTGGAACATAAAACTCCAAGTTCTGGCCTCAACTCACATTGCTCCTGGACTGCAGCTTGAGCTCAATGCCATTGGGATGCTCTGAAGCCATAAAAGAGGAAGTAGGGTAGTGATGGAACAACACAAAGCACAAGTCTTTAAATCGGCAGAGATAAGGCTCAGATATCTTCTTCCTTTTGATCATAATGTCTGTATTTTGACATGATTTAATTTAAGATAGTTATTCTTCACTATGTAACTTAGCTGCTTCATATCATGGATATCTCACCCTGGATATTACATGCTTTCAGAGAAAAGGAAAGGGAAGAAGTATGCTACACATGAGCCACTGGTGAAAACCCTGCTGAGAGAATCCTATTATGTGAAATGCATCTGCTGTGGACACTTGTATTTTGCAGAAGAGAAAGCCAACTAATTCAAATACACTACTCTATGACAGATAATCCTCACCTGAATGGGTTCAAATGTTTTTAGAGTGTGACAGAAAGACTTCCACATATTACTAGATACACAAGAATTCTAATCTCCTTTACTTTTTTTATTATATTGCTGTGGGGATATTTCTTGACATGAAGAAAAACAAGTATATCTCAGATAACTTCTTCTTACATGTAACCACTTGAGAAAAGCATCCTAAACCTGTAGTGTTCCATACTGGGTAAATACCTTGCAAAACAAAAGCCTCCTTTTGCTACAACTAGTTAATTACAGAGAAAACATTCTAACCTTCTTCAAAGTTTCATATTAGGCCAAGTCTATCTATTTTGTCTAGAAAGATTCATTCAATTTTCAATAATGTAATAGGAGTTAAAAAGGTGAGGGCCAAGATCCAAGTCAAGTAAAAAGTTCAACCAATAAAAAAGAGAAGCAGGCAAAACACTGATACTGGATATATAACACATCTGCGCCACTTTTCCGATCTCTTTCATTTCTATATTAGGGACTTTTTAATCCTTCACTACCTATGTGCACCAATCTTCAGTAATTATCTCTGCTTAAATATACAAGAAACTTCCAACTACGGAAAAGGAGCTTTCACTGGCAAAGACTTGTTTTGCTGGTTCAAACCACTGGAGCAAATGAAAAACCTGTTCAAAGAAAGCAATATTTTGATACTACTGGGTTTTCCGTAAGGATTTTTGCTGGTGTACTTAAGTTTGCTAAGGGAAGGATACTTCAGCATTTCTAACCAAAAAAGTTACGGCAGAAAAGAAAGAAAACACAAGTCAAACCTAAAATAGGTACGAAGTAAGAGAATGTAAGGTTACTTTGTTCCTCTGGTTTGAAATGTAGCAATTACAGTGCTGATTCCTGCTTGAAGAAATCACTGAAAGTACTGGGTCATGATCTTAGCTGTGGCTGACTCTCCCCAGCCAGGGCTACTTCTGGCTTTTTTTTTTTTTATAGACTATGAACAAATCAAGAGACAACATAAGCACCCACATTCAGTCTTACTGCCTGTATTTTGGACAGGATTTTCAGGTTTACAATTAATATGTGCCTTTCTGCTGCCTATAGCCAGTGGGCTTTCCAGATATGGTGACTGTACAGAAACAGATAAAACCTGACTGAAGGCGCTTCTGGCAAAATTAAGAAACATCGAGTGTGTCATTTGTTTTCTACTGGCATCTCTTAGAGTTACAGGGAAGGTTACATAATAAGCTAGCCAATGCTTGTAATAACCTTGTACCAGGAAGCAAACATCAACAGCACATAACAGCAGTGATGAAATCTTCATTGTGGGAGCACAGACCTGAGGCCGTAAAGCACCGTTCCGTCCGGGTGGAGGCGAATCATTCGGTTCTTCACCGTAACGCCGTGCACAAATGATTTCTTGTCGTTTAAGAAGTAAGTGTCAGGCACCCAAAGCTGATCTGCCACTCGGTTATCAAGCGTGAGGTTGAGAGGTATGCCAGCATAAGCCAGCCTCTTATCTCTCCAGTATTGTTGAAAATACATAGTCAAAGTGTAATCCTGGTAAGGAAAAAAAAAGAGAAATACAAGGGTCAACCATACTTTGTGTAACTAGGAGAATAATTTCCCTCTCAATAGCTTATTTTGCTGTTGATTAAATTTATTATTTTTAAATGTTTAATAAAAATTAAATATTTGTATCACTTAATAAATAGTTTATATCATTCAAGTATTGCTCTATACTAAGGGGAAATTTCAACTCCTATAAAATAATTCAGCAGGTATCAGTATAATTTGTCCTGTTCCTGCTTTTCTTTCATGTAGTTCTACTGACAACTGCCCAAAATTATCATATTTATGGAATGATAAATGACACCATGGGTAAATACTGCCACCTTCCCCATTTTTAAAAATGGCAGATAAATGGAAAAACATTTAAAGTATTTTGAAGCAGTATGCAAATTTTCGCCTGAAAAATAAGCTCAAGGTATGTTGATTATACATGTATGTTTGTGTGAGACTGCATTTTGCAGTAACACAAATATTTTCTCATCAACAGACTACACTGATACTTTGAATAACAGTAAATTGTATTAGTCTCCCTAATATCAATGTTTGGTTTTCATAACTTTGTCAGTTTTAAGGTTTATGGTATCTTCTACAAGCTGTGATCACTAATTTAAAAGCATAAACATGGATACAGAAGCTTAAAACATCCGTTTAAAAATTCTTTATTTCATTTCAGAATTTGCTAACCTGACTTCTTCATATCATAATAATGCTATATTGAAATGCTTTGAAAGGCTTAGATGATAGGCCTCATTCATTAGCTTCATGGTATTATAAAACGTTAAAAAAAAATTCCTGTGAACATTTTAAAGTTATGTACCAGCAAAACTGAAAAAAAAAAAATCACATTAAATAAATGAGACCATAAGTACAGGCTATTAAAACTCTGATTTTCAAATTACAGAAGCTCACTAAACAATAAAACACTTCATGAGATTCTTCACAAAATACTAAGAAATTTATGTGATCTCCAAACACATTTAAATATTTAGCAGCAGGTGTGCAAGCCACAGGATACCTGCATTTGCATCTGGTTCTACAAGCTGGTGATGCAAAACCCCTCAGGCTTGCCGCTTGTTTGGGAAAAGGATGCTCAAGTTTTCCAAGCACGGCTGTTGGGAATGGTCCATTCTTGTAATGGGTTTCATGTGGACACAATCCAATTCCAGGCACCGCTCCTGCCCTGTTTCCCTCAAGCTCAATGGTCTTTCCTTGAAATCATATGAAACTTGAGCGTGCCTTTCACACTCAGAGACTTTGCATTTTTGATTCAGTGATTCATTCTCTTTAATGAGGGAGCTGCTATGGTTTAAAGAAATCAAATTTAATTGCTTAGAAAAATAAATCATTATAGATATCAAGGAAAAGCTGTTCTTATTTTAAGAAACTAATAGGAGATCTTTGAAAACAAAAGGGCCCAGTGATGGGAGAAAGGAGCCCACGTGGAACTGCCTGGAAGGAATCTCGTTCCTCAAACCTTAATCAGACATGACTGCTCAAGAGAATGAGCTCTAACCTTTTTGTCAGCAGCTTTCTTCAGTGGGACTGATGGTCCCTGCTCAGCAGGGAATGAGGTGCATGAGACACTGGGCACACCTGCCTCTCTCCCATTGCCATGTCACAAAGGCCACCTCTCTCCTCACGTTCTCTGCAATCAGTCTTCTAACACTGATGCTATAGAAACACAATATCCTCTACCAGCTCTGTTTTGCTCTGTTTAATTAAAGCTTTTTTCAATTAACATTCAAAACTTGCTGGCTTCTATAATGGTTTGCACAGCAATGTCAAGAAATTTGGAATTATAAAAGTTTTGGACGCAAGAACGGTACACCAAAAGCTCACTATGTGTAATTGCACAGTATATGCACAAAATAATACGAAGAAATTAAATAAAGAAAAGGGGAGGTACTGCATAGCATTGAAAGAAATGAGCTGGCCAGCACCAAAATATAAGAGAAGCAGTACATCTAAAAAAAAAAGTTTTAGGCTAGCTTTACTTTTCCCTTTGGTTTAAGATAAAATATATGCTAACATCTAATGAATGGAGAAATTAATTAGCTAAATAATACATACATAACAATACAAGAACTAATTATCTGGCATTTTATTTTCAAGTAACATTTACTATGTCAGGGAACAACTTTACAAATTATACACAGAAACAAAACAATCATCAAATATCCAAAACTTACTGTGTCTTGAATGAAAAAAGGACTTCCAAAACACATTCTCTCAGGTACAAATTTCACTAGTACTTTCTCTGTTAACCCTGTTTACTTATAATATCATCTTAATTTTAAATTTTAAAAAACCCTCAAAACTCTATGTCTAATTATGTATATGATTATATTTGCATTTTGTACATTTGGGCTCTGCCAGCCTCACCTGTTTTGAAGAGGGTGACAGAAAGAATTAATATGAAACATGCTTGGCCACCATCACACTTTTTTCAATTCCCTCAAAAAAAGGGAGCAACAAGCTTATATAAGAACTGCACTGAAACTGCTTGGCTGTACAAGGAGTGATAAATGAGCAGGACAGGCCAGTTCCTTAGGGTGGCTCCACTAAGTCGCTCACCACCTGCAGAAAATATACTTTTTAAAACCCATACAGATCAGTTCTCATTCTTTGATTAACTAATTTTCAAGACTTTGTATGTATAAAGAAAATTTTTCCCTAGTCTAGACCCCAGAGGAAAATGCAAAAATGGTTTGAGTGTAGACTGGAAAATATGAACTAGATATTTCAGGTAAATGAGAAAATGAACTTTTAACACTCAGTAAGTAGTCTACAAAGTTTATTAAGGGCCACCTCTCTCCAGAGAGCTTCTGGTGACTGGTTCTGATATGGAGGTCAAGAGGGTAGATGTCGAAAGCCAGATGAGATTCACACCACTAGAGCTACTGCATTAGGGTGCTATTGTATATCAAAGATGACACAGAGCTGCCAGCTTCAGGAAATTCTAGCTACTGCAAAGAGCAGTGGACAATTTTCTCAGCAGCAAAGACCTCCATAAAACATATTTTATTCCCCCAAACAATACAATGCAACATTCAACATTTACCTCTCCAGATCCTCACAGTAATAACACACTTCAGGTCAAGCATGGTAACAACATCACTCAAAACTGACAGCCAACAAACCCAGCGCTTCTCAAGTACAGGTGAAATGTCCTCAGAATGGGAAAAACTCGACTGCAGAGGCAACAAAATCTTTCTTTTGTGAATGTAAAGACCCTGAAACATCCTACAAGGATAAAAGACAGTGCTGGGCATCCTTGAATTTCTAGCACTGTAACAATGCCACTAATGTAAGGAAAGGCACACAAAAAAGTTGTTGAATTAAAAGTTGAATGTTCTTTCAATATAGTTTTCCCTGGTCAAGGGGAGTGGAAAACACAATTAAAAAACCTCAAATAGTAGATAATACTTTGGATATTATCAAGATAAGACATTTAGATACAACAATAAAGAGGCTGATATCACAACTTAAATAGTGTATGATATCTGTGGTCTTTGTATGTACTGCTTCTGATTTTAATATATCTTAAGAAGAATTATAGACTAATAAATATTGTATATGCTAACCATGTGCAAAGACATTTTAAGCATTTTCTACATTATATTTGTCCCTCTTGGACTGAGCATACCATGCAGGAAACAGAACTAACCCACTCCTAAAAAGCCACTTCAGACAGATAATGTACAGTACCTAATGCACTGACTATAAGACCAATTAATGAAAAATACTAATATGCTGTAATAGCAAAGGAAACAATTACTTGTTTTCTATTACAGAGCTTGTTATCTCTAGTTTTCCTCTCCTTCACTCAATAACAGTGAAAGAAAAATTTGAAAATACACCTTGCTCATCAAAATAAAATTAACATAATTATAGCAGCAATAATGCTCTAAATTTGACTTTCACTGTTTGCTGTCTTACTATGTCATGAATCACTGATGTTACAAGTTTTCTATTAGCTGTAAAAATGTTCCTTCAAAATGATTGCTAGATAAACACTGCAATTAATATTTAAGATGGAATACTGTTAATATGGCAAATAAGCAAAAGAAATTCTTAATGCAACATGAAAGAATATATTGCAAATTATTGGAAATATTGGAAAAAATGGTGCAAAAAAAGAACTATTTCACTGCTTGGGAAGATAGCCTTGTGTCCACCTGAAATGCAGTTTTCTGATTTAAATCTGCATTCAGATGAAAATTCACATCCTTGCTTTCTTGACCAAAAGACAAATGTGATTATTACCATCAGTTTCTGGATTATTTCATTTTCATGAGTTAATAAAGTAAGTACTTATTCATTGGATAAAAATATTTATTGAAAATCCATGCCTTAATAACTTCAAAGTCTCTTCCCTCACCTTATACACGATTTCAAAAATTAGATATGGCTCCTGTAGTATAAAGAGCTATTTCTGCACCATTGATGATTGAATTATATTCTTCCCAATAAGCCCAAAGAGAGTTGCAAAGCCAAACTCATGAAACCTATGCTTTGACAACATATCTGTAAATCTGTTACCCTACCATACGCAGAAGAGACCTGACAAATAGATTAATGCACACATTAATTCACATAGCTAAAAATGAGTTTAATAAAGACATTTTCAGAGAGGCTAACCATAAGAAATCAGAATTTACCAGCAATGCTAGTCAGCTGTGTGAGATGATCACATAAACATTTTTCTCAGAATTCAAAATTTTCTAATGGCTTCAGCAACTTTCATATTAAAGAAAAGAAATATTAAAGAAAGAATTTTGAAGAATAGAATCATTAATGCTGGAAAAGACCTCTAAGATCATTGAGTTCAATCACTAACCACCATGATCAGCACCAAACCTTATCCCCACATTCCACATTTACAAGCCTTTTGAACACTTCCAGGAATGGTGGTTCCACCACTTCCCTGGGCAGCCTGTTCTAATGCCTGAAACTTGTATTTTCACATTATATTTTACTTGGTGACATTTTGGGTTGTCCAATGTCTAAACAATACAGTTTCTTACTTCATAGCCAGAAAATGGAGAAAGCCACCAAAGTCTGTTTTTCTGTAAGGTCTCTTAGGGAACTGCCTGATGAGAATGCCTTTGGCAACAGATGGAGTTCCTGGGCAGCCTGAGTGAAGGAGACCTGAGCATGCACACAGGCACACACACTCATCCACTCTAGTCCACCAAAGCTTCTTCTCCTAATGTTCCTTGGCCTACCTGCTGTTACACCAAAGGTTCATCTCACATATAAGATCCTGATTCGGGCTTTTCTTTGACATTATGCAAAACATCTACAATACTGACAGGTTGAAAACATAGCACATATTGTCTTGAGCATGTGGCTACAACACTCTTCCATTAAGCAAATGCTAAAGCAGCTCAATCATGCTGATTTCAGTGTGACCCTCCATACATCAATCTTGTCTTGGTATCTTTTGTACAAAATTACCATTACTGTTTTCCTCTTCTACTGAAACATAAAAGGATGGTGTTATAAACAAGAATTATTTAGCCTCCAAGAACCTACTTGATTCTACAAAACACTTTTCCAAATAAATGTGTGATTGCATGGGTCTTTCCTGCCCCTCATACCCTTTGGACCGAGCTTCCACCTCCACTGCTACCCCAGTGCCGTCTCCAAAGAGCCTGTTCCCCATTGAGCATCCTTGGGTGCTCTGAGGAGGGTTGCCATACCAACCAGCACTTGGCTTTCTGCAGGCAAAGAGAACACAGTTGACATAGCAACCAGCCAAAGCAGCTCCTCTGCTGCTTCTCGGGCACAGGTGCTGGTCACTGCAGTGGAATTGAAGCTTCTGAGCAGGAATGAAGGGAGCAACCAGGCACCCTGAGGGGTACTGCCCCCAGCACCTTCCTGCCATGGCCAGTGGAGCTCACTCTTCAAAATCTGGGTACTGGCTCTTTTCTCTCTGCTCCTCTACCCACCCAAATGATGGGGATGCTTTCCTGCTCTTGGAGCGTTCTCTCATCCCAACATCAGAGGACACCAGCTGACAAGAAAGCAATTGCTTGGGATGAGCTTTGGAAGGTGAATATAGAGAAAAAACAAGTTCCTGCAAATATTTAAGTTGAGGGAGATAAGACAACAGGAAGACAGTCTGGGCTATTTAATCTCTGACAGATGAGAATGGGGGGAGAATACTTCAATGTACCTTTTCTGATTTAGAGTGTCACAGGTATTACAAAACCCCAGGCTTCTCAGTAATCAGGAATTTCTATTCCCAAAGGACTGATCAAAGGAAAACTAACACACACCTTTACACCTGATGGGTATAATACTCTCTGACCTGGAGCAGAAAGCTAGCAAAAAAAGTATGGTCTTACACTCCCTGAAGAGCTGTCCACAGAATTTGTGATAAATTACAATCAAAATCCACTTACTGATGGACAGATAGAACAAAAAATTCAATATCTGATAGGTCACTCCTGAGAAGGAAGAATAGAAATGCCAGATGTATAGATGCTGGTCTTGAAAACTCTCAAAGAGATCAAGTCACAAAAAATACCATCAAATACCCTTAAAAAAAAAAGACATACAAAAGAAAAATAATGCTAGGCTAAGTGATTCACTGAACTTGTTTCAAGAAGCACGTTTTAATGCCAACAAGACCTCATAAAAACAGGTACATTTAATTGCACTAATTGAAATCCTCTAACAACATACAGGGAAGAAAAAATCAACTTCTATCAGCTGTCAGCTGGTTTCCACAATTGAGGCAGCTGACCTTAGAGAGATGGGAACTGACAACTAATGGATTGTGCCTCCTACACAGTTACAGGGTGTGCCACCAGTGAGTTGGAGAAATGAGCTACTGCTCTATCATCTTAAAGCTGTAGGTTAACTTTGGTTTTAGTTTGGAGGCATGAAAAGAGGTTAAAAATTTAGGATATACCAGGTACCCATTTTAGAGAATGAAGGACTTCTCACACTTCTACTTTATTCTTTCCATAAATACACAATATTATATCTTTCCTTTGCATTTTTTGAACTATCAATATAAATCTGGGAGGAAAAAAAACTCTCTGAGAAGGCCCTGTAAGTTGATATTATTTGTCATATTTATTCAGGCCTTACAACTTCTTAGACAATTGAATGCATGAACTCTTTTAGTGTCTGCAAGGTGTTCCAGCACAGACCCTAAAGTTGGCCATACACAGATGTGTTTTAAATACTGTGACCATAAATACATAGCTCCATGCCTGTTCTAGGGTGACATTATGATGCTTGTATCCCCATTCATGTGCTCTGTTTAGCCCTAAACCAGGACAATGCCCCTCTTATTTGCTGTGATTAAACATGAAAAACATTAAAAAAAAATTTCAGTAAACAGTATTTGACGCTGAAAAGTCTACAGTTTTTTTTGTCACCACTGAATTGTAAAAAGACCACTGTAAAGGCATTTGTAGATATTTTTTAATCACTCCAGAGTCCACAAAAAAATCCAAACTATATTTAGGAACAGAGAGCTGATGGATATGTGCAGTCGAATGAAAATAGGTATCTGTTCACATCCACATACTTTGGTTAAAAAAAAAAGGAGTATTTACTCCATTGTGGGAAGAATTTCTTAAATTTTCTCATCTCCCAACCTATCCATTTGCTGACTCTGGGAGCCAGCCAATCTCACTGGCACTGGAGCACCAAGGCTGACACCCGAAGTTCTACTTGCTGTCTGTAATTAAGTGAAACAGCAGATATTCTTACAGGAAAACCCATTCAAGACAGACACAGTGAAGAAGACACCCTTTGAGAAAGACAGCAAGAACACATAAGCCATCATATGCTTTAGCTATGCTAAACTGGAAACATAGTCTGTGTATTTTCAGTACCAGGCTGGAGGGCAGCCCCACACCCTGCCAGAGCCAAGGGCCCAGGACTCCAGGTCAGCCCCTTGGGTGCATCAGCTCCTGCCACAGCAGGGCTGGTCTCCAGTTTGCACAGCTGCCCCCGTGGGTCCATGACTTGTCCCCAGCCCCAGGGAGCTGCCACACCCAGGCTGGGGCTGTCATGGTGCCCCCAGCTGCCCTGCTCTGGGCTGGGGATGGGATGGGCCCTGGCTGCCCGCTGCCTCTCTGCCTTTCATGAGGATCCCCTGCCACTACAGACACCTTGGCCACTGAGGCACTTTATGTGTAAGAGGATGGTTCATTTGTACCAGGCTTTTATCTGTTCATATCAGAGCAAGGGAACAAACTTAAAAAGATTTATCCATGGTGGCTGAGGTTTGCAGAGGTAATGCCTGAACTATCCTCTGCTGCCTCCTCCCTTCCCTCCAGATGTGTCACTCACACTGCCAGCTTCTCTCACATCTTCCTTTCACTCCATCAGTAATGCTAATTCCAACATCTTACAGCAACAAAATTAGGATGCATGCTAAGTCAAAAGGAAAACATGCATTTACTCGCAACTCATTACAGCGGGTAGGACAAACACCCTGTGACACAGCAATGCTCATGAAACTCAGCAAAGCACAAAATAAATAAATGGACAACCCTCCCAAATACTGCAGCCAAGAGGACATATTGCAAGCATACATGATATTTAACATGTATGTTAAATATCACACAAACTTCTTGCTGTACAGGGAGCTGTGGAAGAAGTGGAGGAGAGCATGTCTTCTGACAGTGTCCTTGAAAGATCAGGCTGTGAGTGATTTTATGGAGAAATATCCTTCTGGGGGAGAGTCTCCCCTCTTGCAAGGGATCTGAGCATCCTGCAAAGATCTGCTAAAAACCTTTGGAAGGGAATCAAAATGTGCAATTGCAAAAAGAAAAAGAAGGAGAGTTTCAAACTACAATGCTGCCTAACTCCTAAAGCCAGAAACAGTATGGTCTTTAAAGGCAGATATGTTCTGGGATCTGTGTCTACTTAGGATATTTGAGAGCAAAACTGATCCTGTAGGAGATAATTACTTTCCCCTTTGTGTGAACCTCGTGAAGTTCAATAAGGCCAAGTGCAAAGTCCTGTACCTGCCTCAGGGCAAACCCAAGCACAAATTCAGGCTGGATGGAGAAGGGATTGAGAGCAGCCCTGAGGAGGGCTGGGGAATGCGAGTGCCTGGGAAGTGGGACATGATCCAGCAATGTGCACTCACAGAAAAATTCCTCATATACATCTGTGCTAGGTGAACACACTGATTTCAAAGACACACCTCAAATTCAGAAGCACAGGCAGGGACAAGTTATTTACAGAAACTGAGTAGTCTTTCCCACAGGTAGAGCCTATAACCACTGCTTGATTACTTACTTAATTCATCTACTATTGTCAAATACTTCAGAAGCAGGAAGTGCATTTATGAGGCAAGAAATCATTTTCCCTTTTGGGAAAGGGGAAAAGGCCTTTGGGTGGAAAAAATGTGTCTGTGTAAATCAGCATGAGCAAGGTACATTATATGCCATTGCTTTCAGATAGAGATTAGTATTCTGCAGAGTCACTCAGCTAGGATGACCAGGTGACCTCCCAAATATGAAAATTATATCCTTGACCATCTATCTACCTCTGCTCTTTGCTGTGGTGTGAAAAACATTGCTCCAGCAGTGTTTTTCATGCTGGCTTCAGACAATGGTGTAGGAATGGAAGGTTTAAACTCATCAGGAACTGGACAAACTTTGCACAAAGTCTTTACAGCAAAAATGGGATTCAGATAAAGCTGCTGTAAGTAAAGACCAGGAAGGTCACTGAAGAAGGAGATTGAATTAGAGAATACAGGAAACTTAAACAGGTGCAGAAGAAAATCTGGCTTGGGGATATATCATAGAGGGCTGAAATTATAAAAAGCTTTATATCCTTGAGAAGAAACATAGGACAGAAGTTCATAAAACTCAGGTAGGACACAAACTCATTCTGTGCCTGAAAATACTATTTAAAGATAGAATAGAAAAAATAGCAACCAAATCAAATACATGCATCTAACTATTGAAATGCTACAAGTTTTAAATTAGATACAGGAATGAGGACACTTAGTTTTAAGAGACAATATTGACCTAACAGGAGCATGAAAGACTTGATGGAAGGAAAGGCTGTTAGTGGGAACTACAAACTACACAGGCAAGGAAAAAAGGATGCAGTGTGTGTTAAAGAATGCTTTGCATAAGATAATTGTTCTGAATGTTGCACATTATAGACACCAGGACTACAGAAATATTAGAAAGAGCTGTCACTCCCTAATCAGGATGACAGTGGTGTGAGTGAGGTACCAAGAGAGATTTAAAAGACAATAAGAAAACAAATTAGTAATGAAAAACTTCAATCATCCCCACACAGACTGGGTAAATGTCAGGTTGGGGTGTGATGAAGAGACTAAATGACACCACAAATGACTGATTCATGGAAGAGCTTTTGCTAAAAGCTGAAACAAGCCAAGATACCCCTCACTGGGTTCTGAGAAATGGCTCAAGTCATGGGGCAAAATGCTGTGACAGAAACACTGCTCATTAACCTGATGGAATTGGGAAATTCTCTTTTTAAACTGAGAAAATACATAAATTAACATAAAAATAGGTTTTGATTTCAAAAACTAAAACATAAAAAACTAGCTTCAAAGTTGGAGAAGATTCTTTATATTCATCATAATATGATTTCCTAAATATCGAAAGCAACTGTTGAATAACAAACAAAGAAATCCCAGAATGTTTACTTTATTACAACTAAAAATATGTACTTCAAACATAAGAAGTCACATCCAAAGGAGAAGAAACTAGCTAAGAAGATATACAAGAAAAGCAAAATAAAAAGCAAGACAAAATTGCCTAAGCCTTAATGTTTTAAAGGCATAAACACTTACTATAAATCATCAAATGATGCTAAAAGAAAGCCTTGTAAAGAAAGAATCTTTTACATTTACATTGTTAATGACCAGATATAAGACAAGAAACAGAGACCAGCAGTTTTTGCAACAGTGGGATGTCAGCTGCAGACCTGAATGAGGACGTTTGCAGGCCTCCATCATCCTCATAAACATGACAGACAGGAAATGAACAGTGAGGTACCTAAATTTGCTACATTTCTTTGAATAGTAAAAATGAGAGGTGTGAGTGTGAGGAGATGCAGAAGGACAGCAGCATTCTGTATGCCTGAGTGATAAAACAAAAAAAAATCAACGCTGATGCAAAGTAATGCACATGGGGAAAAAAACAAAAACCACTAACTATGGATTACTTTGTAGGTTCTGAGCTAACTATGGCCACTCAGGAAAAAAAAAATTTGGTATTAACCAGCATTTTAGTGAATAAATCGGTTCAGTATTCTGTAAAATCAAAATAAGCAAACATTACTAACATTATTTGGAAAAGAGATAGAAAGGTCAGTCTGTGTGGAGCTCTGAGCAACCTGATCTAGTGAGTGGCATCCCTGCACATGGTGGCAGGGTTGGAAACAGATAATCTTTATGGTCCAACCCAAACCATTCCATGGTTTCTGAAAGTGTTGAAGAAAAAAGGAAAACTCACTGCACTGCATCCTTGAATACTGAGCACAGTTCAGGCCCCTGTTCCCACCAGGGCAGAGCACAGCAAGGTACAAGGCACTGCAGCAAGGGGAATGAAGGGCACAAAACACCATATAAAACCAGACTAAACATGCAAGGACTTTTCTGCTTACAAAAGAAGAACCAAGTGATAAATTGAAGATATCTGTAATAATGTTGGGGAGGAGGCCAACAGCTATTTACTCCTCCTCACTTGTAAGAAACAGAGACCAGCAAATGAAATTACCAGATGCTGGACTCTGAACAACTGAAAGGATACTCTATGTTCACACATATGTATATGTATGCTTAAACTAGGTGGTTCTTACCCACTGCTTGACACCAAAAATAAGCAGATGTCCCAGGAAGTCCCTGAGCAGTTTCATAGTTTGATGCTGGAAGAATATTAGAAAACTAACACAACTTAGTCTAAACCTACTTTTATGCCATTCTAGAGCATTCATCATTGCCCACAGCAGGAAACTGAATACCAAGAAAGGCAGATTTCAGGTTAAACTTCATTTCTTGTGTCTTTATCTTCTTGGAGCATGCTATGAAGTCATTTAGGACTCTGCAGTGTTGTTCAGGAGCTGATGTGACTGTCCTGTGGTGTTAATAAGCATTGCTGTCAGGGCTGACAACTTTTCTTTCCCAGGGGAAAGGAAGTAGAAGTTGTAACCTGAAACACTTCTACAATTCATTTTTGATCCAACTGCATATGATGATTTTGAACATGAGATTTTTACAAATAGCACAAATATGTCAATGTAGAATATTTTACTGCCTGTCAAAGTTCAGAAATTATTTTAGAGTCACTTCTTTAATGATTTTGAGTGATACTCATGTTCACTTTAATTTAGCATCTGCTCACTGGCAAATGTAAGCAGACCTGTCTATTTATTACCTTTTGATACTTGTATATGCGTAGTATGAGTAAGATCATGAAGAAAACAGAGTTTTGTGAAGAGGAGGCAAAATACATTTGAAGCCAATGACATGGCAATGAATCAGATAGCTAAAGTATCTATTTTATAGTTGTGAAGTTGGCAAATAATCACAAGCCATATATTATTCCAAGAGAAAACATAGTTTGAAGATGATAGATACATAAGTAAATTTAGATTAGGTTGGAGCTTGACATCAGAACTGTGTTCTTTCTAATTTAAGCTCATGAAATCATAGAATCAGATCCTGAGTCAGAAGGGACCTAGAATCATTGAAGTCCAACTCCTGATGAGTTGATCAACAGGGGTAACATCCTTGACCTTATTTTTCAACTGTAACAGTTAATTCACATTTTATTTGAATGGGTTTTGCCTATTGAAAGATTTTAAATTGGTTAAAACACCAGTTAAAATGGTACCTTTTAACACAAGACAACAATTACAGGCAGAAGTTTAACCATAAACCCCCTGTAGAACCTCTAACCCCACAACTGCATGTGCAGCTTCTCCACCTCCCTCAGGTACATCTACAGTCTTGGATTTTGGGCCACTTGTCGACAGCTCAGCTCCTGGACTTGCTGCTGTGTCCAGGGACAAATTGCTAGAGAGTCTCTGGAATCTTTGGGGTTATAAAAGGTATCTCAGAAAGGGACTGTGGTGGGTTTCTAGGGTGATATGATCAGGAAAAACTGAAATCTGACAACTGCTGTGAGAGCAGTGCAGTGTCAAATCAAGAGGTCACACTGTTCATACCAAATGCAAAGTTGGTTATGTTATCTCACGCACACAGATCATGCCAGTAAAGGAGGAAATATTTTATTTTAAAGTATCTATTAAAACCACAGAAAAATTCTTTTAGCAGTTTAAATTTTAAGAATGTGTACTTCAGTATTATATCACCTGGTTTTGTCCACAGTATGCAGACAAGATGATTCTGCTTATGACCAAGTATCAAAATTTGTATATGGTACAAAACTTGTAAATAGTTCAAATTCCGCTAGATGAGAAAGATGTACCTAAAACCATATTACATGCCAATATAGATAATTAGAGAAGCTAACATAATTGTTCCTCCACCTTATTGTACTATTTTCAATTTTGATTCTGTTTCTATTTATACAAACAAATACTTTTTTTCCACTATTGGCTACTTTTTGTGACAAATACTATAGTGTTTGTCTTTTTCAAATCAGATTTGCAATTTTCAGCTACAAGCAGAAACAGAATTACTAAATTATTAATTGTATAAAACAAGAACATAAAGTAGCCCGTATCTCTAACTCAGAAACTAAATGTAAATCTATGGGTGATATAACCTAGTATTACATTATCTCTTCCACATTTGCTCAGGTTCATCTCACAAAGAATTCATTCCTATATGTTCAGCTGTTCTATGTGGTCCCAAACCTAGCAGCTCACCTTCAGAGTAGAGGCTGCTGGGTGCTGAACACATTAAAACATCTGATGCTATAGTGGGAAAAGAGATCTCAGAAATTTGGCTGTAATGACAGAAATGGATGCATTTGAAAAACACGGTTGATTGATTATCTTTTACAACTAACTGTAACAAATGTGTTTACACTAAAAAAAGAACTGACTTTCTTTGAACTCAGACTCTGTTCCCCAGCTAAGTGATTTATTCTATGCTTAGAAAAAGGCCTTTGCTTGAGTTATTGATCTATGCATTATTACTGCAATAGCATGACATAGTAGACATATTGCAAACGGATTCATAAAGTGGGTCCCTGATTATATAATGACTAAATACAAATTTAAAGAATTTATCTTTCCTACTAGGAGCACAGATTATACATGCATTTGTACGTGCAGACATGCAGCCTCTAAATCCTGGTTCCATGCTACTGTATATGAGGGAGACACACAGTGTCTTTCAGTCACACTAACTCATCTTTTCAGTAACATGGCATGCCTACCTAGGCTTTAAAAAGGCTCTGGGTTATAGTCAACATTTCAAGAAAACTAATTTGTGATCATTCACCAGCCACCTGTAATACATGAAGGATTGAAGCTATTGTTTCAAAACCTTTACCTGTGGCTATGAATTCTAGAAGGCTAATTTAATTAGAAGTGATTTTTAAAATATCACTAGGCAATATTGCTTTTTTTGAGAAGAAGAATTTATTTCACATACTTCAAATTTTCAAAACTGATTGACATTTCTTTGCAGGAAATGTCTACAAAATGCAATGCCATTTGGGTGTTTCCATTAAAGACAACAACAAATTATATTGAAAACTGTGGAAAATTAGCTCCTGCTTTTCATAAGACTAGACTTTATTTGACTGTCATAGTAGGGGGTACACTTCAGTTA
The DNA here is from genome assembly GCF_051311805.1 of Agelaius phoeniceus. Lineage (NCBI taxonomy): Eukaryota > Metazoa > Chordata > Aves > Passeriformes > Icteridae > Agelaius > Agelaius phoeniceus. The sequence continues at coordinate 32,759,890 of NC_135266.1, forward strand.
CTCTACTAAGCTCTTCTTTCAGTCAAAATGAATTAAATTATTTGAAACTGGGGAACACAGAAGAGGAAAGCTGCATGACCAGGGACCAAAACCAACAATAGTTGATCAGTCTGTAGAAATCATAGATGATGAAGCTGGGTATTCTGGACAGTTATAAGAGCAGGCATGTGTGATACTGATATTTCATATCAATGAAATGCATATGTGAAAGATCCTAGCGTGCAGCAGGCGATGGAAATCAAAGTGCCACTGCACAAGGTACCAGTTCAAATTTCCTCTAAAACAGGCTGAAAAGTTCTGGTCACCTTTCTTCAAAAACTTCACCTGGGGAAAGTGCAGGAGAAGGGCTAATGGAAGCTCAAGGGAAGAGAGCACCTGTCTTCTGAATCAAACACTGGCTTGTTTAGCTCAGTGACATGAAAAATGGAGTGTATGGTGACTCCATCCATGCACCACATGCACTGTTTCCTTTCAGACTGAGTAACCAGAGATGAACAGATCATCTTAGCAAAACACACTGTCAGCATGTATCTGCTCTATTTACTTTGATCCTAAGGAAGGAAATACTCCATGCTCAGATGTAATCAAAGACAGTGTACAATTGATTGCCTCAAGAACCACACACACACAGTTCTTCGTCATTTAGCATTAACCTTTCACAGAAAGTCCAAAAAAACTTCAACTTTTATTAAAAAGTAGCCAACAGGTCCTTTTTTTTTTAAAGGTGTTTAGGTGCAGTTAGGAGGTAGGCTCCCAAGCTACCTATGATCTTGAAATCCTTACTGAAGCTCTATGGAAACAAATTGTTCAAATTTCAGTGGGAATTCATTAGAATAATGTAATCAGATCTTTTTCTTATTTCTTAGGAAAAAATAACATTAATTATATTTAGAGGCATCAGTTGCCTAATTAATGTTGATCTGATTCGTTGGTTGCGGTCATTGATTACTACTAATGAAAGTAGTGCTAAAACCAGAAAATCTGAACTAAACCAGAAGTTGTGGGACTTGCCCAAGCACTCTTAGGGCTAAAGCCACAAGGCTACTTATGTATAGTAATCCTGTTCAAGTGTGCACTTCACACTGCACAAATGTGCATTTGGAAACCCAAACACAGACCTCAAGAGCAGTGAAACCATGAGCACAGAGTCTGCTGATATTGGAGGGATGACAGCAGCAAGCTGCACCTATGCAGCCTGTGGAGACACCATGGGGCTGGTGGGCTGTCTGACCAAAAAAAGGGACATAAAGGCTCAGGAGTATGAGAAAGGGAGACAAGACTCTGCTTTGAGGGTGCAGTTTGAGCAGCCTGATGAGTCAGGAGACAGGAGCTGCAGCCCTTTGTGCTTTTTTGATTTGAACTGCAGTTTCCTAGGAGTAGTCTAGTGCCCCAGTACCAGATCCAAGTGTGACTGATTTACAGGGAAGAGCTCATGAGAGGCTGATGAAGAAAGAAGACACAAAGCAGGGCTAACACTCTTCTTTGGCATCCCAACACCTTGCAAAACCAGGGTGTAAGTTACAACGCAGGTATAAGCAGTTTCTGCTTCCAGACTGTTTCTACATCATCATGTCAGGATGATGTCTTATTTTAAGTATGCTTATTCTGGAATTCAAGGGTTATGCTCACTTTTGACTGAAAGGAAGCATCAGATGGAGAAAGTATTGACAAAAACCTGGAACAACAGTGATAGTGTGCAGCTTCCACTCAAATACTGGTAATCTTGCACTTAGATAGGATGAAAGCACATTCACAGCTTTAATGGAGACCTCTGGCATGTCCATGCCCAGATAAGCATTCTCTAGAACACAGCCACAGCAGAAGAGCTGCCCATTTAAACTATTTCTATCATGTGATTCAGATTCTGGACTGAGCTCAAACAGACAATTTACAGATAATGGGCCACATTCAGCTAATGTGATGCTATTAGAACTCTACAGGTTCTGATGGGGTTGTACCATTATCTCCTGTGCAAAGGAGATGTTAATTTCTCCCAATAAACAATAAAATAATGATTCATGTAGAATGCTATGATGCAAGACTAAATACAAACCAAAATTAAACATGTATTTTTCCCTTCTTTCAGGAAAAGCATTTCATTGGCTTTTTCTGTTGTGTTCTGCCTTCTTCACATTTCTTCCTCCTTCTATAAACTGTTTCTGCTCAGGCAAAATCTTCATTTATCGATTCATTTCTTTTTACTATTCAACCCACAATCATCCATGATACAGTCTATGTCACTGGAGCTTTATCCTATTTGCCATATTTTTGTTTCTGAGCGTATCTAATTTGATCTCTGCTTTTAAATGCATTTCTCCTTCCATGGAAATCATATTTCTTCCTATAAATGTATTCCCCCATACTTGTTTCTGCCACTATGTGCTTTTTAGATTACCTTTGTTACAGTATTATCAAACCAGAGCAATAGATTCCTCCTTATTTCTCCACTGTGGATTTAGTCTGGATTCACACAGATATAATGGTACAGAAACTGAAATAGAACATTTTAAGGTGTTGGGATCAATATTTTTCCAGAAGCCAGTACTTGTATTTATGTGGATATGTTTTAATAAATATTTCTCTTCCTTCTGAAAGTGCTGTGAATAACAAGCAGTAATGGAATTCTGCAGGGGTGGTCTTAGAAATTTTGCTGGCTGCTATTTTCTGGCTTTTACCATTTTTCTGTCCATTAGCTGTGTTTATTCACTGTTAGATATAACCAGTTCAAATGTCACTAATCTAAACCTCTCTTAAACACATAGGTAGTAAATATAACTCCCTGCCTCAGAAAAAACAAATCTTTGATGTCATCTCAAAACTAACCATTTTATCAATATGCTCAAGTTTTTACATGTTATCTGAGCTACCTGGACTCATGTTTATCAGGACCATAAATTCAATAGACAGAAGAAAGATGAGAGACTAAAAGACTTCAACTAGAAGCATTCTGCATTTTGTTCTAAGATTTACATGCAGGTAAAAAAGGTAAATGGCTACTGATCCCTCTCTTTCTGGGAGCTTCCAAGGGCTGATACTGCTGTGTGTTTTAATGTTAAATTACAGAAGGAGGAATATTCACTGGTTCATTCAGGTCTCACCACCTGGGTATTTATGCATACAGTATTAAGGAAATGGCACTTAGTTGTTTGGAGACTTTCCTTTGAATTACACAGATTTCAAATCAGTCCCTCCAAAAGGCCTCCGGATAACCTTGAGAATAATTAAAACATTCATTATTAAGGAATGAATCACAGTAGATTGCAACCAAACTAATCTGATGCAGGGACTGCATTTCCTTATTTGTTGCCTTCATAAACATATATCACAACTTTCCCAGGATGTTGAAACTTCCTTCAGATGAATTAGCCAAACTATTTCTAAGCAATTTTTAAAAATCCGTTCTAAAAATAAGTAATTCTATTCCGAATATAGCACCCTTACTGAACATTTTGTTCTTTTAGTCTTCACATGTTGCATCTTTACTGATCAATTCATTCTTTACTGAACATTTTATTCTTTTACTCTTCACATGCAAGGAAAAAGTTGACACTTTTTACTCAAAACATACTAAAATATTCTGGAGTGTACACACTTTCCCTTCACTGATCACTTTAACTGTGAAGTTGTTACCAGAAAATTTCAATCAGAAATTCTTCAGCAATCTTGGTCCAGCAAGTTCTAAACTACAAAGTAACTTCCAATAGTCTTTGCTGTTTTCTGTCTCAAAAGAAAACTGGAATAATCATAAAAGCATAAAAATTCAGCCCTAACCTGTTAAACCTGTAGTGCAGTTTTTACTAAGGCCTCCAACCATAATGATGAAATCCAATTCACTTTGTGTAGCTGTCACTCCACAAGAAGAAAAAGCTTTGCAGAAAACACCACAACTGATTTGTACCCCTTTGCATGTGTACAATTTAGTTACAGTCTAGAAATAATCCAAGCAGCAGAGATGGAAAGTGTTTGGCAATACAAATGTTCTGTTGCAATGAAGTCAGCCTGGCTTGAGGGGCTGTGCTCTCTCTCGTTTGGCAATGCAAGACACAAATATTTTGATTATTGCTGTCACATGTCACTAGCTGATAGATTTTAAACCAGTACAAATGAAAGGAGCACAGAATGAAATCCATATGCAATAAACATTGACCCCAAAATATTTATGTCATATATTTTCACTGAAGCTGGAGGAAAAAAACCTAAGCTCTAGCTCTAAATTTCCTTAAGAAGCCTTGCAAGTATTTCAGTCAAATAGAGATACAGCATTTTTGCAGTTATGCTTTTCACCAGAGAACCCACACCTCTGATGAAAGAACAGAGATAGCTGAAACAACATTTCACATGATTTAGTTAGGCAAGAAAAGTTATGTGTCATTCCAGTGCCTGAAACAATTTGAAAATGCAGATGTTGGAGATTTAGTATCTTCATAAATACACATATGAAAAGCAGCAAGGACCAAAGTAAAAATCACAGAATCACACTCAATGGTTTGGGGTGGAAGGAACCCTAAAGACCATCTAATTCCAGCACCCCCTACCATGGGACACCTTCACTACATCAGGCTGCTCAAAGTCCCATCCACCCTAGCCTTTCAATACTTCCAGGGATGTGGCATCCACAGCTTCTCTGGGCAACCTGTTCCAGTGCCTCACCACCCTCAGAGCAAAGAATTTCTTCCTTCTATCTGATATAAATCTACCCTCTTCAAGTCTGAAGCCACTCCCCTTGGTCCTATCACTACACATCCTTGTATGCAGTCCCTCTCCATCACTCTAGTGGGCCCCTTTACACACTAGAAGGTGCCAGAAGGTCTCCCTGAAACCTTCTCCAGGCTGAATCATCCCAACTCTCTCAGCTTTACACCATAAGAGACATGCTCCATCCCTCTGACCATTCTGGTGACCTTCTTCTGGACTCTTTCCAACAGAGTCCGTTGTCTTTCTAGTAGTGGTGGCCTCAGAGCTGGATGGAGCACTCCAGGTGGGGCCTCACAGTGGCAGAGTGGGGGTGGAAAATCACATCCTTGACCTGCTGGCCACGCTGCTTTTGATGGAGCCCAGGATATGATGTGCTGGTCCCAATACTGACCCCTGAGGAATGTCACTGGGACATTGGGCAGTTGAGAGAGACCATCCAGACAATTCTTCATCCACTGAGTGGCCCACCTACCAAATCCATGTCTTACCAGTGCAGAGAAGAGGAGCTCGTGTGGGACAAAGTCAAATATTTTTCTAGGCTTGCACCATCACTTGCACTATCAGTGAGGAGAGCTCTGCATGTGTAGTCCTGCAAGAAAGCCAAGACCCACAGCTGGGGTTTTGGGTGGAGTGCTTGTGACCTACTTATTTCTGAACACAAGGGAGATTTCTCTTGTATCCACACAATGGGACCGGGAATACAAGACCTTTCAAATACTCTTACTTTTGTGCGTTTCCCTTGTAAATAAACACCCTTGCTAGACCAAACACCACCAAACACATTCATTTCCCTTTCTCACCAAAAAGGTAACAGATGCAATATGCTATCACTCTGCGTGAACCTCAACAAAATAATATGAAAACGTGCTGCTACAGTTGTAATGATTAATTAACTACAATTCACAAACTAAATTTCACTATTTAGCATTTAAAAAATTGACTCTGTCTGGAATACACAGTATGAAACATCAGATGAATGGAGAAGATGAAAGGCAACATGCTCAGAGGCTGTTCATATATTAATGTATTTTAATATGCTTGAAATAATTTTTCAGAAAAACTTTACTTTTCACTTCAAACATTGAGGCATACACCACTGTTGAAGTAGAGATAATTGACACCCTGTGGATGCAGAATAGAAACAGACAGTATTAAGGAAATAGAAACAAGACAGTTTTGCTTTATACATACAATATAAAAAAAAAAAGGTAAACAAAGGAATTCCTAATTACCTGTGTATTGAACTCAAGGGCTGGCTGAATCAGCTCATTCCTAGAGCTATGCTACCATTTCAGTGCTTCCCATTTAGTAAAACATCAGTCTACAACAACTGGAGTATGTGGTTAAAATACAAGATTTGGTAATTTCCTGCTCATAGAAAATTTATTATCTTATTAAATGAAATTAATTTAAAAACAAGTTGCCTGCTTAAGAAATAGCAAACATCTTCAGCTTAATGCCTTTGCTGAGGGTAGCAGGTGAAAACACCTCTTTTTTTCAGAATCAGTGACTGCCATTTCAGGCTGCAAAAAATAGAAAGCAGTAAAATGTCAGCTGACACAATGAATATCTGTATAAAAGCAATGATACAACTTGGCTAAAGCTAGGGAGATGTATGTGATAGCTGAGGGCAGTAGAGCTGTCAGACTGCTATGCAGATTTTATTGTATTTCTTATTAAAAAAGAGAAACATCATTTATATTGTGCACTACAGATACAATATTTTTGTATTTGTTAGTGCTTACTTTTCTATCAGCACTTTTACTTTGCCACTGACATAAATTTGAAGTATTTGTAGCCACAGGAAAAAAATATGCAACAGGATGTAGACTTCATTAACTGGCATCTGCTTGTACACTTGTTCAATTAAATCAGGTCAATACAAGTGTTAAAGCAAACTTGATCAAAAAGTAATCCTATTTACTTAGATAAACAAAATAATTGCATTAATCAAACCAGAACATCTGTAAAATTTCCATCATGTCAGTTTTAGTGAAGAAGCAATCCCACACTCCATGGGCAGCCACCCCAATGCTTCTGAGGATATTTCACCTACACAAGTGCACATCATTTGCATCCCCATAAACATGAGAAAAACACATTTCTTTCTTACATCTGTCCTGTTTTGGTAGCTTTGGACTATTATGTGACCTCTCCTACCAATATAATCTGGCTGGCACTAATTCAAAGAGTTTGTTCCTGCCAAATAGTTTCCTCTATGACAAAAAAGCTTCCTACTTCTCCTTCTGTACTCCCACACATATTTTCATCCATCTTTGATAGCCTGTGGACTGCCGGGCCTTAGCAAACACTCAAAAAAGTTTGCAGAAAATAAACTCTTTTAGCTGCAGAAAAATGAATTCAGAATGTTTTTAATGTCTGAGAAAATATGTTAATATTCATACTGTCCACTGCAGCTGGTTTGATGATGTTGTTCTCAATGGCAGTACATAAAGACCATGAGCTCATAAAAAACAGAACAAGGATTAAAAGAGCATCTAAATGTCAAATAACTTAGGTAAACTGGGGTCATCAGTAAACACCATGGTGAAGCCAAAATGTATTTTCCTGGTACACAATGCTGATGTGACAACAGATAAGAACAGTGAGAGTAGTAGCAAATAATGTAAACCACTTCCTACTGATTCCAGTACAAGCCCTTATGTTTTTTTTACCAAAAAAATGGCATCATATAAAAACAGGATGGAAAATCAATGGCAATGACTGGTAGGAGATTTTATTCCCTTTTTTACTCTTAATGAAGCAACAGCATAAAAATTATAAATGAAAATAAAAAGAAAATTCTACCTAACAGACACTGTTAACTTACACTGTAAGAATTTAACATAAACTCAGATAGATCTATAATGCTTCCAGTTTTGCTTAGATGTTTGATGTGTAAACATTGCTTGAAAGGATATATACATAAAAACATAACATTGTTTCCTGAAATCTGTAAAGTAGTCATGGAAGCACATTTGTTCTGAAGAACAACCATTACAAATATGAGAAAGCTTATTCAAATCTAGGACTGCAAACACCCAATATGAGATAAGTTAACTTAGAAAAGTTTGGGCTTTTTTCCCAAACAGTCTCTTTTTCCCAAACAAACCCATTTTAGGGTCTCATAAGTGACACTCTCTTCAGTGACTCTTTACAAACCACCACATACTGTCAATAAGTGTATTACTTATAGCTCATTTAGTGCTCAAGGTTGTGCTTTTTCAGACTGCTCAGAATCTGGCATCCAAACACCAGTTTGTGACCTTGTAATTTAGTAACCCATCTCACATCTTTTACAAAAAAGAACAGATTCACTCTACTGGATACTTGACATAAGAACACTGAATGTTTGGCAACTTCAGGCAACCAGGCGAAGACACCATATTCTGAACCATCTAGTACCTTGGTGACTACTTCATAAAACAGCTCAAATTTTCCTGTTCCAAGCCATGACTTCTTTTTCATTTACTCTTGCCTTTTTTCTCTCCCCTCCTCTTCCCTAACATCTGCTTCTCTTACTCCAGTTCTTCCCTTCTCTTTTTTTTTTTTTCTTTTTTTGTTATAAAAAATAGCAACATCCATCATTAGAACCACTGTGCAGTAAAGGCAGTGAAAAGAAACTCAAGTGAATGTTGTGTGACAACAGGAATGGTACTCCCTGAGCTCACCCAGAATACTCTTGCTGTATTTCAGTGCTAGTCTATCACATTCTTAATTCTCCAGCCCTGGCTTCCTCCTGAGCAGAGATGCACACAACCATTTCTCAGCAGGAAGATGTGATTGCATATTTCAGTTACAGCTTCCATATTCTGAACACTTGTGGTCACTGAAAAGCTCCTTCATGGCCAATAATACCACATATTGCTGGACACTAAAGAGGCAAAAGATTCTAAGGAAAGAAATACGCACTATAATAAATATCTAAAATGAGGCCAGTCTTGTATTTTGTTTTATGAACAGTAATTCTAGATACAGGCTACATGGCAACCACATTTTCTTTTTCATGAATGACAGAAACTAGAAAAAGGAAAACTGCTATTAATTCTTCAGGGAGCATCAAGTCCTTAGGCCCAGGGTCATGCTGCTGTATTTTAAGCACTTACATGAATGAGATACATAATTGCCCCAGGCCAGTGGAGAAGAATATTTAGATCTTTGACAAGCTGAAGCCTCTGAGGGGCACTTCCCTTTCCATTGACTGTATATGCAACCGAGGACAAATGCACCCATAATTTAGATGCCTCATATGAACCCCAATACAGATTTCATAGGCAAGATACTCAACCTGGACTAATTAGGGTTGAAACAAAGCCATCTCTGAACTAAATACTGCAGAATCCGAATCAAATGTCTACTGCAAATGCAGTTTTAGATTTGCTGTTCCAATTTGCACCACATAATTGCAAGCAACTATTGCCCATTTCATCTCCTCCTTACATTTCAAGAGCTCAAGAGTTGATATTTGTTTGTAATGGGCTTAGAAAAAAGCTTTACATTTCAATTTCCTGATGCCTCTAAATATTCTGTTACAGGGATGATTGTCTACTTATCCCTCAAGAAAATAAACAGATAACTAACCTCTTCAAGTACAGCATATGTCTCTATAAATATTTCACCACACATTTTGTTGTAGAAATAGAGTAAGAAATAGCACACCCACTTCCACTAGAATTGATTCTGGCACTTACACTTGCCAGACAGACTCAATGAGTACTGGACGAGCATTGGTGTGTGGCTGTCATCTTACAAATACACTTTAAATTCTCATCCCAAAGTTATAAATAAATAATTTGTATTTACAAACCCTACCTTAATTTGGTTAGACTATCTAAAGCTGTAATTCAATATTTATTAGAAAGCTTTTTTGTTTGGTTGTTTTTTTCATTTACTGAAAGGAAAAAGGGGGTAAGTGAACAAAGAAAGATCACGGAATCATTTAGGGTAGTAAAGACATCCAACATCATTGAGTTCAATCTTTGACCAAACACCACCTTGTCAACTAGACCGTGGCATTTTCCCACATTGTTTCCTGAGCACCTCCAGGGACAGTGACTTCACCTCTTCCCTGGGCAGCCCATTCCAATGCCTGACCACTCTTTCCATAAAGAATTTTTTCCTGATGTCCAATCTAAATGTCTCCTGATGCAGCTTGAGGTTATATAATCTCATCCTGTCACTGGTTGTCTGGAAGAAGAGCCTGACCCCCACCTGGCTACAACCTCTTTTCAGGGAGTTGTAGAAATGACTAAGTCCCCCCAAGGTTCCTTTTGTTTAGGGTAAACAATCCCAGCTACCTCAGCCACTCCTCATGAGACTTACCCTCTAGACCCCTCACCAGATCCATTGCCCTTCTCTGGACACACTTCCAGTACCTCAATGTCCTTCTTTAATTGAGGGGTCCAGAACTGAATATGGGATTCAAGGTGTGGGCTCACCAGTGCTGAGTACAGCAGGACAGTCACTACTCTGATTCTGCTGGCCACACTATTGCTGATACAGGCCAGGATGCCATTGGCCTTCTTGGCCACATGGACACTTTGGCTCATGTTCAGCTGCTGTGGACCAGCATCCTCAAGACTTTTTCCATTGAGCCATTTTCCAGTCATAAAATAATTAACATTACAAAACATATTTTTACTCATAATCAGACCCTAAGTCCAACCTAGCCTTATTCCTATTTCCACAGAGAAATAAAATCTTGGTCTAGAGAAATTATTAATCACAAAGCCAAGTCACTATTTCTACATTAGAAGCATAACATGGGGGGAAACCCTGCTTGCCAAGAAATTTACTACAATAGTTGTAATTGTAGAGAGGTGACTGGATCTCTGACACTGAAATTCTTCCTCCGGGAGCCTACTGTATTTCTGCACTGTGCTTTGGCAGATCTTGGTGTTATGTGGTTCTGTGCTTCACAGCACCCTGGAGTAATGCCTTTGGCAGGCCTGGAAGCTGATTCACCTGTCCCTTTGGTCCCTGTGAGCAGGGTTTGCTTACCAAGATGTACAAACCTATTCCTCTTGGATAGCTAAAATTTCTGCACAAGGCTGCAGATGGGACATATAACTATCAGAAGAGCCTGGAACTCTATTCCTGGAACTGAACCTGGATGCCAGATGGAATAATTGCAACACACAAAGGGACACTGACAAAGGATACTGGCTACCTGTGATTGAGCCAAGGAATATAAAACTCTCAATTACAAAATTAACACAAATTTAAAGAAAGAAAAAAAAAATTAAGAAAGAAAATAGATGACCAGAAGTTGCAAAGGTATTGGACTGAAATAGCTAACCACATCAGAAGTAGCAGGCAAAAATATGGCCCACAAATTCTGATGCTAAACAAATTTCATGTCTCCTGTGTAAATTCTCCCACTTTCTGTTCTATTTTGCTAATTTAGTCATAGAAGAAGCCCCACACTTTCATTTATTCTTTATAAATGAGTCAAAAATAAAAAAGGTATGACTGATTACAATAAATACTTAGCTGATTCAACTCTTTTACAGCCCCTGTCTGTGATATTCCTTTACACCTTTTCCACCCAGACACCCTCAGGGTACATTACCTGAATGGGAATTTCAACTCTCAAAGCTGCAAAAAACTCCAGACAAACAATGTTTTACAAAATATGCCCTGGAACTGTAAACACACACTTTCCTGAACAGCACCTTGCCAAAGTCTTGAAAGACGGCAGGATTTTTGCCTTGAGTAAGTGATCAGTTCTTAATATCTCTACATGTACAGGAAATAACCATATAGAAACAGCACCTTCAAGGAACTAATCTTGCTGGTATAAAATTTGTCCTTCAGAATTACATGCCTGGTACTTGTGCTTCTGGTTCAAGCACTCCAGTTCTTTCCATGTAGAAAGGGGAATAAAAACATCGCTTAATTACACCAATATTAGAGTTCCTACCTATTTTTTGACCTAAAATGATAAAAGGTGTAGGTTTGAGTACTCAAATACATATGTATCTGAAAACTAGAAGAGTGTCTACATTTATTCATCTCCTGTGTTCAAAAGTAATCTTTGAAAATTCACAAAACAGAGTCAACAAGAAAAGCAGGGAAAGATTCAGTTGTTCTCATTAATTCTACATTGAATTAATTGGGCAACTTAATAGCAGAAGTGTATCTGTCAGACATCACTCACTTTACAGTCATTAAAACTCAAGGTAAGAAATATTAGATGGAAAGTAGATGAGCTGTAAGATACAAGCCTTTAAACAGAAGGGTAAAATCATACCCCATGCAAATTGTTGTTCAACTAAGGCAATTTTACATATTTTAATTTTTTTTACAAAAATTATTTAAAAGCTGTTGAACAAACTTTTGGGATTTAAAACAGGAAATATGATTTAGTTTCGGGACAAAGTAGGACCAATTCTGGATCACGTGTGTGCATTCTCTTCAAGAAATCTAGTGAGGCAAAATAAAAATAATCCCATCCCATGGGGGCATCCATTAGAAACTGGGAGAAGATATTCGTGCCATTCCTGAGTATATTTTCTGGGGAAATTTGATCAGGATAAATGTACTGGAAGGATACTTCTGAGTAGAGGTAGTCAAACAGGAAAATGGCTCCAGGCAAAGCTGCAGTACAGACCTTCCAAGAGAGTGGCTTGAAACAGGCTCAGCAATGAGTTCACTTCTGCTGATGGCTGACAAAAGATTGAGAGACAGAAAAAGGGGAAGGAGCAAAGGAGCTTTCAGTATGATTCAAGCCACTGTAGCCAAAGAAATCAGAAATTCCAGTGGGAAATTTTAAAAGGCTGCAGGTATTTCAAGTAGATGTTGGCTGATTTGAGTGACAAGCTGAAAATAATCCTGCCCAGTTTGGTGCAGCCACAGTGGAGCTGCTGCTGCACAACTCTATCCATGTTTGGCACAGATAAGGGGAGCTTTTACTGGCTGTCTGGAGAGACCAAGGACGTTGAGCAAGTTGTTCCATCTGAAAAGGAGCTATGAATGATTAAGCATTGGATGTATGTGTCAGAGTACAGGGCAGACCTAAAAGAGCCCTCAAAGGTAAGCCATACAGCCTCAAAGGTAAGCCATACAGCTGCCTGACTGCTCCCAGGCTTCTGCCCTTGGCACAGGGTTCCCAGGTTGTCTGCAGAGCACAGAACAGGCTGGAGACAAACACAAACCTGGGACATTGCTCTAAAGCACACAGGTGCATGGGCTGCTTCAGAGAATCTTTGGATAGTGACAGAAACCAGAGAGACTTAGTCTAAATTATACCTTTGTTTTCAAACACGCAAGGAAAACCAAGACCAGCCAAAATACCAGCAGATTACATTAGGAGCAAGGATGCAATTTTACCTCCCTGGTAAAAGAGGTTAACATCAGTAGGCTTGCAGTACTGATGCCAGATGGACTTTTTCAAGCATCTGTACATGAAACTGAAGTCTTCAGGCAAATCAGAGACAAATACATGTCAGTGTCCATGACCCACTCATAAACAGTATCAGGGAAACTAAACCAACCAAATAAGCAAATGAAAACAAACCTGGAGGCAGAACTTTCTATGTTTTAGGCATTAACTGAGAAGTGTAATGCTCTAATTTCTTTGTGGTCAGCTACTCCAGCAGAGACGTGAGGCAAAATTACTCCAGCTAAGCAGGACTTAGAACAATTTTGACAGAAATGTGCAAAGTATACAATCAGAAACAATATGCTTTTAAAGCAAAAATTTTGTTTACACAGAAATGTGTTACAGACATGACTAAAATATTGCAAAATTCTAAATGAACACTTTTCTGCTTGGATTAGCCATGCTAAATGGGCAATAGTTTTGCCCTTTTTCTTCACAACTCAGTGCTTAACACAGTGCCTCTTAGTTCAGATTAAAGTGAGAAGATGTAGGTCACTTGTGGGAAAAAAAAAAGACAACAGCAAAATTAACCATTTTTACTAATAATTTAGCAACAGAACCAAGAAATACCAACATTTTGGAAATGCCAAGATGGTACTTTAGAGCCACACTTTGCTTTTTTCCATTGTCTACATATAAAGCAATTGTTTCAATCTCAGGAAACATCCCTGCATGTCACCTCCAAGTGTCGAGAATGGTGAATCTCAGCATCAGGGGACCTGCAAGATTCTTGCCTGTGGACAGCTGCTTCTTGCTGTGCTCTGTGAGTACGATGCCTGGGAAGGCTGGAACTGAACTTCCATCCACAACCTCTTCCCCACTCATACTTGTGTGGGAGAGCAAGAGCCGCACAGGTCTTGCTGTCTCCTTCTCTGTTCCTATACCCAAATATATGAGAGACAGCCTATGGTGGCATCTATACCAACAAGCTACACCTTTTCAATTTCCAGCTTGGATTAATCAAATCAGCTGATTTGATTAAACTGATCATTAAAAAGGACGCTAATGAGACAATACTTAATATCACAATCAGTGTCAATCACTTTAAATACAATCACAGTAACAAAAGCAGAAAGACAGACTTTGAACTACTCAGTACAAGAAAGAAGGAAAGCAAAAAGGGACTACTGCATTGTTTACTGTAATTCTGAAAAGCTAAGTCCCCTTCAGCTCCAAGCTACTGCAGTAAAATATAGTACTTATGGAATCTGAAATAGATTTTCCAAGGAAAAAGATGTGCCACTTTCATGCCAGCCACAGAAATGCTACTTTATTTGTTGTTTTCCAATGACAGTCATAGTAAATCTTAAGGATGAATCTTGCATAATTCTGCAGCTCATTCTCTCTTGTGGATTTAATTAGAGATGGATAAGGTATGGCCCAGATAACTTTAAATATAGGAGAAAAATATTTACAACAAGTTACACAAGAAAGTAATTATATTTACCAGTGCAAATGTATGCTGTTTATTTAATTTGTTTAAAAACATATGCCAAACACCTTCCTCTAATAACCATCAACTAGCAACACAGAAAAGATGTGAAGAGTGTACAGTTATGCTGAATACTCTCTGGTGGAAACTTTTATTTGTGTGGAGGTCCCTGTGAATGCATATAAAATGAGTGTTGAAATAATAAACAGGGCATAGGGAAAAGGGATGGACTGAGGCTTTGTGGTCTGAGTTAGTTGTTTGTGTTTGGTACTTTGATGATGCTACAGAGTTGTTATAGCAACAGGCCAGAACCCTCTTGGGGAGAAAAAAAGAAGGGGGAAAAAACAAACCCAACAAACTGAAACAGTTTATGTGACTTGCAGGTCACTGTGCATGTTTTTATTGACCAGATATGGGGAATGGACCCTGTCTCATTATGATAACTTCCATAAAAGCTTGAATTTCTCCACTTGTTTCACTTGGGACTTTACGATCCATTAGACTCTACAATCAAATGTGCACATCCCTCCTTTAATCAAAATAAAATCTTGGCGAGTCTGGTCAAGTAGAGGAAAACATATGAGGATATTCCAAAAACCAGAGAACTTTTTTCTGACTGTATTGGGTCTGGCTGAGCTGGAGTTCATTTTCCTTTGGCAGCCCTCACAGTGCTGTGCTTTGCATTGGTAGCTGCAAAGGTGCTGATAACACCCCAGCTTTTTGGCTGCTGCTGAGAAATGCTGGCACAGCATCAGCGCTGTCTCCTCAACATTCTGCACCCCACCAGCAGGATGGGCTTGGGCAAGATCCTGGGAGGGGACACAAGCAGGCCAGCTCACCCAAAGTAACCAGAGGGGCATCCTATACCATGTGATGTAAGCTCAGCTATAAAAGCTAAAGGAGAGAGGAGGAATGGGGGGCATTTGTTATTTCACAGTGTTTGCCTTCCAGAGCAGCCCCTGCTGAAGTCCTGCTTCCCGGGAAGTGCCCGAACATCGCTCGCCGATGGGAAGTAGAGATTAATTATTTTTTCCCCTCTGCTTAAGTGTGTGCCAACTTTTGCTTTTTTTTTTTTTTTTTTCCTTTAGTAAACTGCCTTATCACAACATACAAGTTGTTTTCTATCTTTTTCTCTCTTCCCCCTGGGAAGAGGAGTGATAGAGCTGCTTGGTAGGCTCATGGCACCCTGCTTCATGAAAGCTCTGACAATCCTTAACTTTTCCTCTCCTGCCACTCATGCCTTCACCTCACCCCCCGCTTTTGTGATCAACCACAGCAGCAAATTCTAATGTAAGTGTTTTGAAAGGATTAGTATGGTGAGGGAGTTGACTTGACTTAGACTGAACTTGGAAGCATGGAAACTCCTGAACTGTAAACAATTTCAGGCTCTTCACTGTTTACTGTTATGCTTTTCTGCCTCCTTCTCATTTACCTTTGCTGGATTTTGAAAGACTCACCAAAACCTGACCATTCCTAACAATCTTCTCAAGAATAATAGTTAGTGTCTGGAAATTTCAAGAAAACATTTTTCATTTTATTAATAAAAAATACCAATAAGGAATAATTCATCATTGTAGGCCAATTTTAAATATTAAAACTATCCAGATATGTTATTCTTACTAATTTTT
Organism: Agelaius phoeniceus; assembly: GCF_051311805.1. Classification (NCBI taxonomy): domain Eukaryota; kingdom Metazoa; phylum Chordata; class Aves; order Passeriformes; family Icteridae; genus Agelaius; species Agelaius phoeniceus. Next base: position 32,776,028 of record NC_135266.1, read on the forward strand.
TTTTGGCAGGAAAATTGTGAAAAAAATCTATTTAACAATGCATCACAAGAAAAAAGCACTGAAAAATCTGAATTTTAGTATCTTCATCATCTTGAAAACAATAGACAGAATTAAAAGGGTATTTCAGAAATGTATTAATTCTAAACATTCATGTCAGCATTGGTGTGGGGAAAGTCACACATCACCTTGCTATAGTAATGAAGACTGACTATAAAGAACCAAAGCAACCTGGACAAATGTTCACATCTGGGTGCATGGCATGTAGCATATTGTAGTTTTTGGTTTAAATTGTCAAATGTAGATACAGGAAGGGGTAACATCAAGTTATGACAACTACATTATTTGGATACAGCAAATCTAAGTTTCTAAAGCCTTTGGGGCTCTACGGTATGTCAAACATTGTTACATTCTTATGTTTAGTGGCCCTTAAATGTGTATCCTAATTATGTAAATACCTACATTTTACATAAAACTCCTCCAGAACTACTGGCAGGCAAGGGGACATACCTTTTGTATAAACAAACACACACCAGGAAGTGGCATCCCCAATGTTTCAGCTCTTTTTAACCTAGGACTGGCACAGAGCTGGAGGAGAAGGTGAAGTGCTTGAACAGGCACGAGCAGAGAATGACTTTTCTCTGATGCCTTTCACCCACTTACCAAATTCACATAAGACATAAATGTGACTCTTTGCACTATGCAGGGAACAAAGATCTTTTCAAAAACACATCCAGTTCAGCGCAGAAATGAATTAGCCCCTGCACATTCAGCTCTGTGGGTATGTGCTGAGGATGGCTAGCTGGCTGAGGATTACTCATGGCTGTGAAACCTGCTCTCAGCATTTACAGCTGATAAGCATACAGTGCATGGCCTTTTGGCTGTCTATATTTGTACCACTCTGCTTAGAGGGCTTTGCATTTGCTTAGCATTGGTCAGGTCATTACATCAGGCATCAGTGCTTCCCCGTAAAGCAGAACGATTGCCTGAAGCAGTTTTAATCAGTTTGTAACTGGAAATGTTCCATACAGGTCAATGGCTATCAGTTGTTGGAGCGTGCACAATGTAATTAGAATGGGCTAAAATTGCTATTTTGGACTTAAATAAGGGCCTTTTTGCTAAAATCCACAGCTCTATATGGACAGATACTGAACTCTCTATCTTACAGTAGTGTCATAGTCCATAGAGGCTTTACTCTCCAAATCAAGAAAATTCGGACTGTTTGAAGAGAAACATTATGCATAAATACTTCTGGGGGGTCAGAAGGATGAAGGACCTGTTTGGCTTTCTACAAGTCAATATTCTGCTGCCCTAGCTCTGCAGAATTCAGAAGCTGTCTTTCTTTTATTAGTCAAAACAGAACATGTATTGATTAATACATGTTGGGGTGCATGAAAAATGTTACTGCTTTTACCACATACCTTGTAAAGCCCTCCACAGACTGTTCCCTGTTATGTCACACATTATTCACCAGATAGCAATTTTGTCTTCTAAGTCTTTTGGACTCAGCTGTCTTATTTCAGCAGAACCTTGGATCAATAGCTCTCTGCTCCTAGATGTCCACACCTCTAAAAGCATTTGTGAACTAAAAGGTCAATACCTTTCCTTCAAGCTCCCTCCAAGCTTCAGGATTTCCTGCAGCTCCTCCTCAGCTAAACCAGTGAACAGCTTCTGAAGAACTTCCCTGTGTTTCTAAGTTATTTGGTAATTAAACAGACCTGTCTTTGAGAGGAAGGTCATGCAATTATTCTGAGGAAAACAAGATAACTTTTCCAGGCTCCTGATAGTATCTGCTGCCCTCTCATTGCATTTTACATATTTAAAGCCTAACTTTCATCACAAGGTAAAATTAGCACTGAAGCAGATAATTTTTAAAGCATCACTTCATAATGTTAAACAGGGCAAGGGACTTTCCCTGTGAATTCACGTGTTAGCATCAGTCCCTACAGTCCGTGTGTTCCTTTTATTAAATGGCAACAGGAAAAAAAACCAACCAAAAACAGGGAGGCAGAACAACTGCAACGAGTAATTATGAACTAAAATTTTATTTAGTGCTACAAAAAATTCCTTTTATTATTAAACAGCACTGTTAACCCAGCACTTGAATGTATTGGTTTAGATTGGGCTATATTTGGTAGCTACTGCAGAGAACGGACATGAACAGTCTGTTTATGCTCCCAAAGACACTGAGATAGAAAAGGATGTTTGGACAGAGATACAACCAATTCTACTGGTATACTGACCACTTTGCATACTAAAATAATAATCTGTTTCTATTTTTCATATTCCATCATCCTCTCAATGTACTGGAAAGCACTAAAATTTAGAGCTTCATCTCTGGCATTTCAGCAGAAACGGGACATGAGCAGCCTGAAACTTTATCTGTGATGAAGAACTGCATAAAAAAAGTGTGGGGAAGATGAGGATAGCTCCCTTTGCAGAGGAGTATAGAGCAATTTGATAAAATACAAAAATGAACCATACAGGAAAGATGTAGTGGCTTCCAGAAGATGAAAAACACAAAGTGAATGTGATGGAAGAAGATGAGGCAGTTCAGGGATTCCCAGTGTGAGAGTTCTGAATCCAAGATTACCAGAAAAAAAAAACAAAAACAAACCTACAATTGCTTTAAGTGTCTGTGCTTAAAAGAAGAAGGAAAAAGGAGAAATAGGTGAGATAAAACAGAAAAGGAAAGGCAGTGTCACTAAAGGGCATGGAAGTAAGCTTGAATCACACCAGGAAATATTTTAGAAAATTACTGTAGATATGCATTGGCAATTACAAGCAGAAAGAGAAAAAATAAAATTAGTTGTAACCTTAAACAAAAATAGAATATGAATGGAAAAGCAAGCCTGGGCTCCTTATTTATCTGTGAATTGTTGAATCTCGACCAAGGAAACCTTTGGATCCAAATGGCAACAATGATCAAATAAAAAATATATTGGCAATAGTTAGTTCTCATTCAGATGTAGGCTACAGAATTAACAAAAGGGTTTAATTATCATATATGTACAAAGGGAATACTTTGGTAATTTGAAAAAAGAAAGAAATTCAAGCATGGTATCTTGTCTAAATACAGTCAATGCTGAAGAAACCTTTCTAATCACAATCTGCACATTTAGAACTTGGAGGGGGGCTGGTTGTTTTTGTTTGTAGTTTTGTTTTTTTAACTGCTGTGTCTGTAACATAATTATTAATTATTCAATGCATGGTTCTGTGGAGAGAAATGCCAGTCTGTTTCAGATGACCAGCTGCTGGAATTACAGCCAACTTAATTGTTTGCTCAACCTTCTTCTTTACAGCCTCAGTCTAGTGCCTCTCTGTGATCTTTGCACACTCCTTTTGCTGTTCCCCTCACCCCATTCTTGACAGAGAGATGGAAATTTTGAATACCAAGCGTGAGAGGAAGGCAAGAGGAGACCACTTTGAAGTCCTTCTTTCTCCCCATGCTCTGCAGACTTCTCTACTTGCAACCTGGGGTATGCTCCCCTGTTTCTGAAAGGCAGAAGAGAGGGAGGGGGCCACTTGGCCTGGTAACTTGTGCCCAATCTCCTTACCTGTTTGTAGAAATGGATATCAGTGCAACAAACTTTAGAAATATTTGGTGTTCATTGTCATTTATAGCTGAGCGAAGAAAAAAGGGGGTGTGAAGAGCATTGCTACCCAAATATGTTTTGGCTTAAATCTGATTGCAAACTTTAAAAAAAAAATCCAAACAAACAAAACTTCACTTCCTCTTCACAGCAGGGAGGCTTCACGGGAGTAATGAGTGCATTCCCAGATATTCTTCTTTATACTTGTTTAATCAAGACCGAAATGCTAAGCTTCATAGGCAAGGTCTATTATGCAAATTAACTTGAATAGTTCAAAATGGCTTAATTTGTATTGAAAACATCCCATTAGTATGTGCATTCTTCAAACAAAAGGAAATCTGTATACTAGTGTAGGGTGTTTTTATCTGTATAATTAGTGTAATTGTAATAGCTGCAAAATGAAGATCTGTAGGCACATCCTAGAAAACATGAAGTAACCAGTAATAATTACCATTCCAATTGATATAATATGCTAACTGGCTGAAGAGCTCCCTTGTAGAGACTTTTAAATGTGTTTAGTTTAGAAGGAGCATGAGAAATCCCAATATCACAGGATCACAGAATGGATATGATTGAAAGGGAACGATGGTGGGGTCATCTGGTCCAACATTCGTGCTCAACCAAGGTCATCCTAGAGCACATGGCACAGGACTGTGTCCAGACAGCTCTTGAGCATCTCTAGAAAGGCTAAATCCAGCACAGGTTAAAAAGCTAGACATTCAGTTCCATACCAAGTGTGGTTTACAGCTTATATGAACACTTCATTCCCCTTAATGAAGTCTTCAAAAGCACATAAAAAACATAGTTAAGGCACAAATGCTGAGAGATGATTAAAAAGTTGCTGGTTTTGGGGTTTTTTTAAGCTTGACTAAATAAATTCACATTGTCCACAACATTCCTAACTTTATGCCTGGGCAGAGGTCACACTGAAGGAGAGAGCACAACATACATACTCCAGGTTAAAGACACACCAAAGTGAGCTGTTTAGTAAGACCTAAATTACACCTTTGTGAGGAAGCTCAGCTGGGAGGCCAAAGCCATAGAGGAGAAATTACCACTTTGCCCTCAGATATTTCTTCCTTCAGACACAAACAGAATTCCATTCTCCCCAGGGGGCTGGGGACTTTTTTGCCTTGAGGATAGACAGATAGATATGATTTTCTATCCAGACTAGGGAGAGCCATAATACAACAACCCCCTCCAATACCCCTGCTAGCACTCCAGGGGATCTGGGCTTCTGAAGTGAGCTCCTGAGCAGATTTCAGCCTGGCTCTCCACTTCTTGTGTAATAATCATGCTGCTTTTCAGGATGCTAACATCATGATCTCAAATTAAAACCTGAAAATCCACAGACGAAATCCAGAATGTGAATTTTATTCCAGATTTGAAGAGTTGTTCACCGGCATTCAAGTAACGTAGGAAGATAAAATATCCTGCTCTCAGAAGAGCAGGATAACCTCTGTTAATAAGACCTTTGGAAAGCACACACTATTGAGCTGAGTACTTAAGAGCTAAGGATATAATTCTCAAGCAGCAGTGACTGAATTGTGTCTTGAGACAGGAGTGTCACTCTACTGAATACTGTTTCCAATCTAGCTCTTTGTTATGGTGTTCTTACTCAAATGATTTGTATTCAAATACATATCAATATGTCCAAAGAAAAAAAGACTTTTTATGCTACTGATGAGTAGACCATAAGTTAGCCTGCATCTTTGATATCTAAGATGAAAATATTAATATTTCTATTATCTTAGAGAACCAGGCTACAGAGCTCCCCCACAAGGAGTTTTCACATTATTTTCTGCCCACTATACTCCTGGATTTACATTCTAGTAGAAAACAGAAGTCATTCATTTCCCAGCATACTCCAGTTTGCAAGAGGAGATCAAGCACATTATGAGAACAAGATGTCAGAGGAAAAAAAAAAAGTCTAGCTGTTTGAAATGATAACTAATTTACCATAACAAATAGAAAGAAAAAACATTTGGCAGGTGGTGATTGACTTAGCATTGCTGCTAGCAAATTTCAGTTTACTTTCTGTAACAGCATGTTCACTGCATAGTAACCCTGAGTTCACTTTGACAAAATCAGTGGAGAAACAGCCTGTCAACTGCAATAGATATAGCTGGCTCTAGGGAGCTGGTCTAGGGTACTCAAAGTAGTGAGTAGACGAGGCCTGTCTTCCATTTGGGGGCACACCATTCACAGAATCACAAAATCAATTAGGTTGGAAAAGACCCCTGGGATCACTGAGCCCAACCTTCAACCCAACACCACCCTGTCAATTAGACCATGGCACTGAGTGCCAGGTCCAGTCTTCCTTAAACACCTCCAGGGACAGTCACTCCATCACCTCCTGGGGCAGCCCATTCCAATATTTAATTGCCCCTTCTGTGAAGAATTTTTCCTAATGTCCAGCCTAAACCTCTCCTGGTGCAGCTTAAGACTGCATCCTCTAGTCCTGTCACTGGTTCCCTTGGAGACCAACACCCACCTGGCCACAGCCTCTTTTCAGGTGGTTGTAGAGAGTCAGGTCACCCCTGAGCCTCCCTTTCTCCAGGCTGAACATCCCCCAGCTCCATCAGCTGCTCTTCATAGGACTTGCTCCAGACCCTTCACCAGGTCCATTTCCCTTCTCTAGAAGGCATGTTCCAGCCCTGCAGAGCTTTTCCTGAACTGAGGGGCCCAGACCTGGACACAGGATTTGAGGTGCAGCCTCACCAGTGCCCAGTACAGTGCCCTGCTCCTGCTGGCCACACCATTGCTGACACAGGCCAGGTCACCATTGGCCTTCTTGGCCACCTGGGCACTGCTGGCTCATGTTCAGCTGCTGTGGACCAGCACCCCCAGGTCCCTTCCCACTGGGCAGCTTCCCAGCCTCTCTGCTCCAGCCTGTAGTGCTGCATTGTGGCCAAGGTGTACTTTGTTAGTCTTGTTGAACTTCATGCTGTGGTCTCAGCTCATCTACCCAGTCTGTTGAGATCCCTCTGCAGAGCCCTCCTAGATCCTAGCACCCAGCTTGGAGTCATCTGCAAATCTGCTAATGGTGGACACAATCCCCTCATCCAGATCATCAGTGGAGCTATTAAACAGAACTAGGCCCAACACAGATCCCTGGGGGACAGCCCTGGCACAGGATATCAGCTGGATGCAAAACCATTCAGCAGGACTCTCTGGGCCTGGTCATGCAGACAGTTTTTATCCAGCAAAGGGTGCACCTTTCCAAGCTTTTCCAGGAAAGTGCTATGAGAGATGGTGTCAAAGACTTCGCTGAAGTCCAGGTAGACAATATCCATGGCCTTCCCCACATCCATCAGGCAGGTCACCTGGTCATGAAAGGGGATCAGATTGATCAGGAAGGGCCAGCCCTTCCTAAAATCATGCTGGCTTTTCATAGTTTTCTTTGCCTCTACTCTATGGGCTCTTCTTTATATTTACAAAGGCATATAAAGTACTGAACGGTAATCCTCTTATTTTATCTGACCATTGATGTTCAATGAGGCTCATATTGATCTATCCTGTACATCAAAATGTGTAATTTGAGAAAAAAAAATACAATTCTTAAATGGAAAATGGAAACAGGAAACGAGGGCTGAAAAGGAGGACTGCAGATTAAATATTAAAGAACAAAAATATGGCTTGACCATCTAAAACAATTCCTCAGCTGAGAAATGTCAGCTTTCTACAAACAGAGTTGCTTCCTTGTAAGTATTTTATAAATCACTATTCTGCTGGTGAATAGTATGCAACCCGTTAAGCCCTGAGAGATGTTATTTCTACATCAGAAAAGAATGGCTCTATTTTTAGCCACAAACATGTTCTGGGTAAAGAAAAGCAAAGTAAAGCCATGGCAATTAAACCTAATAGCTGTGCACAGCAGTCCTGTCAGGCTGCCTCTCCATAGGTGAATGGAAAATGCAGTGGGACTAAAAGCTCTGTAGCTAAAGGAAATTGCACAATTAAGATGCTTTTCTGATTTGGTATTTGTAATCTGTTTTTTTTAGGGGAGAGAAGCCATGCGTTTGAGATTTTCTTCTAATTACACAGAAAACATTTCAGTGAGATTTGGTCCCTTGATCCTATACCATATTCCTTCCAAGAATTAGAAATAAAGTGATTTTCAATTTCTTAGCTCCTGCTCTTTTATGGATTAAAAAAATGAAAAAAACTGAGAGGAAGATCTAGTCATGCACCATTTGGCTCTCTGCTTTCCTTCCAGGATTCTCAACTCCACCTCTAGTCTTTAGATCCTTGGGAAAAAACCACACACCAACCACCAAGCAAACATTAAAAAAATCAAACAAACAAAAACCCCACAACCAATGAAACAAACAAAACAATAAAAACAAAGAAACAAAAAAACCCACAAAACTCCCCACAACCCTGAAACACAAAACCAAAAGAAACTCCTAACACAAAAAATGCTCATTTATTTTTCATATTTTGCAGATATTTCTCATTAGCCATTGGCCCAAATCTGACAGTGCTTGGGTACAGCCCTTGTAAGATACAATATTCAGGATAAATAGGTGCTAATTATGTTTTGAAGAGTCTCTTAGCACTTTTTGACATGTTGCATCTCCAAAAATTGTCTGTTCTGAAAATTTCAAATAAAGCACATCTGAAGTGAGATGTAGCTGAAAAGAGACATTAGAAGTGGCATGAAGGCATTCTGGGACATTATTTGTTGGCAATCACAAAAATAAGAAGAATCCTGGGAGCTTTGAAGATTTTTAAAGAATGCAAAATTACTAAATACTATTTGGAGTCCTCATCATTATGCTCAACTTTGGGAAAGCACAGTTTTGGAGGAAACAAAGGAGTAACAAGATTGTTAAAATGGTGGAACTGAGCTGTCTACCACGTTGTTGAGTGACATCCACTTTTCATAGCAACAAGCAAGAAGTTTTACATCCAGCAGCACTTTAAGATGAAGTTTGTACCATGACATTAGCACCTGAATTAGAGAAGCTGCCTTTAGGTTTGCATTGGAAAAACATAATATCAGTAAACTGGAAGATTTACCATGCTGAGGCTTACACGTTATGGCTCTCGGTATCACACATCTGGACCTTCGCATCTTACACCCAAAGAAAAGGACCCAAAAGCTCTTCCACATGATGCTATGAAGGGCAGAAAACAATCACAGTGTTTATCAGCCAGACCCCAGAACAGGGTGCTGAGGTCCAGCATTAAAGCATTTAAGCATTGTGGTCTTGGAGTCTTCTCTCTGAGGAAGAAGTCTTGCAGTGCTTCTGCTCACAGGCTGTGATAAGGGTCAGCTGCAGGTGGAAAAAAATGGCTGATAACTGGCACATCTAATTGAGCTTCCAACACCTGTGAGGGTTTTTTCCTTCTTGGGAAAACATAATCAGTAGCAGACAGCTTTCTAATGTATGTTTATAGGGACGCTGGAATCAGACATTTACAGAGTGGAAAAAAGGATTTCAAACCATAGCCAACGAAAATATACAATCTCAAAATTTGCACATCCGTCTTAAAATAAAGGGTTAGAACCCATTTATGATCTCTGAACAAACCTAGGCTCTTTGACAGTCTCTATGCAGTCATTTCTTTATACAACTGCCTTTTTCTTACCCTCCAGCCCAGATCTTCATAGCTAGAAGCACCATTACATGTAACTCTGTCTTAGTCAAATGGTTTGCTTCCAAATGGCTATCACAAAGATTTCATTTTTCCTTTCTTAAGAGGGCATATGCTCCTACCAACTCAAACCCTGAGTCTGAAGTACCTCCTCATCTATAACAAAGGCATATCACAGCAGTTACAGATACAGACTCTGTGTCAGTGAACACCCAGGACCACAGCCCTATTTGTTACAGCTTTGTATCTCTGAAGGTCTGTAAGGAATCAATATGTGCAGACAGCAGGAATACTGAGTAACTGCCAAGGACAGACACAGCTCTCCAAAGGCTGGAGGAGAGGCAAGGGAAATGGAGAATCATGAAGTAGAATGAAGAACCCACAGACCCATGAAAACTCCTCTGCGAACATTTTGTCCCTATGTCTTGCAGAGAAAATATACAGAAAATGTATTTCTAGAGGAAAAAAGTCTGTATTAAGCTAACATTATAGTTCAGAACATACTTTAGTAACTAACAGTAATACAAAAGTATTTTACCTGTAGTGAAATAAACATTAAAAGAGGAGGAAAGAATTGAGTGTTAAATACAACTAAAACTGAAAGATTCAAAAGCACTGAAAAATGTGTTATCCAAGTACCCTTGGGTCTGTCCAAAAGCTATTCAATGCAAGAACCAACAAAAACAACAAAAAAAACCAGTTCAGTAATTCAGAGATATCCTTTTTTCACCAGAAAAAAAGGGCTTAATTTTCATCAGCAATACAGAAAAACAATTATTTAAATTCAACTTTTAAATTTTTATACTAATACTATCCTCTGGGATCAACAGAGAGCTCAAGACAGAAACTGTAACTTAGTGCTGTAACTCCCATCAGCTTGACTAAGGGCAAAAGACTCAGGTCCACCTTCCACAAGGTTTCCCTGTGAACCCTTATATTATATACATACATACATATATATATATATATATATATATATATCAGCAGAGGGAGAAAGAACCTGACCTTAAACTGTTAATTTAACAAAAATACAATTGCGCTTTTCAGCCTGAAGCCAGTGTTACATAAGAACAGTAATAGAGAAAAATGGTTTCCATGCAACATAGCCTGATAATCTATCTGAATAAGAAGCTATTTTTAGTTTTTGAGAAAAATGACATCTTCAGATGAAAGCATCACTTTCACTACACTGAAAAATTACTTCTTGTTAGTCATAAGTATAATGTGTACCATCTATTTACATATTTTGCCCAGATTTGATACTTTACCTGATACATTTCCTACACGTAAAGTTCTATCAAAATACATATAATTTAGTAGAATATTTTATTCCAGTAAATTCTGTTTATTGAAATGAATAAATGCAAGATTTTTCTTGAAGCCAACTGCATTATGTTCTGTAAATAGAAGTCAATGGTATTTCTGTAGTTGTAATTATTAAAGACACTGATGTAATTTCCTTGTAAACCAATTTCTAATAACAGTAGGTAAAATAGGATAATAAAGTTGTTTTTTTTCCCCCAGCTTACCCTTTGCCCATTCAAAAATTCTTTCTCCTGGATGCATGGTACTTATACATAATGCTCATCACAAGCAGAATTCAGAAGATGCTGGTAATTGTGTCACTGTTTTGTATTGAAACTACACTACAGGATTAATTTAGAACAGGATCCCACATCAGAAGTCTCTGAGCTAGTACCTAAAACCAAGTACTCATACACCAAGGAAAGTTAAAGAATAAAAAAACAGAAAGGAGAGCATGACAGCAAATGAAGTCATGTTAGTGTCACAGAGAGCACCATGATTTCCATGTATAAATATAGGCAGCATCACAGAAGAATTGGGAAGGCAAAAATGTCAGCAGAGAGGGAGCTCAACAGAAGAGGGAATGGTAGAAAAAAAATTGTGTAATAAAAGTTTAGGGAGAGAGTTAATCTCTGTGGAGATTAGTGGATGGACAGAGGAGAGCACAAATAATCACAGGTGACTAAAGGCCTGTGATTCCAGCTGTAACTCTGCAACTCGAGAGGGACTACCCTCAGCCCAACCCCTTGGTGAAGTAAAACCACCTGGAACCCCAGGCAAGTGACTTTAACCAGTGAAGTGTACTTGATGAACAGGAATGCAGGATTGTGAGTACAGTCACTTGATGCTGAGGCACCATCCAACTTCTCATTTAGTGAGAGCAGCTCTGTGTCCTCAGCAAGAGCAGCTCTTGTCTGAGCTGAGGGCACAATCACCACAGGCTTCATGCACACTTTTGTTTACCAAGACATAGTGATGGCCAGCATGATTGTTCACATTTATGTTTTTCCATGATGATCAGTTCTGCATGTGTATGTTAAGAAAATTCTGGATTTAGTTCATATATATTTGGAGGTAATAATGCAATTCAGCACTACCAACTTCATCTCCTGGGAAAAGGAACAGTTATTAGCATAAACACTTTGTTTACAGCCCAAACTCAAAAACAATGCTGGCTAGCCAGCTGACATATGCCCAAAGCATGTTTATCTAACAAAGGAAAACTCCCTCAAACAAGGACAACACAGTAATGAACAAACAAATTATATCTATTGCCCTCATAACACTGTAATTAGGATGGGATTTAAAGATGGCAATACCTTTAAGGGAAAATCTGTGGGAAAACATAAACCAAAGCAGTTACTGTTTCTAGAAGGAAAGCTGAAAACATGTCAAAAATTGTAACTGAAGTTATTAATCTACAAAAGCTATTTAAAATTTCTGTATCATTGCATGCTGTTTTGCAATTGTGCCAATGCCACAGTTATAGAGCCTTTTTGTGAAGTGCATTAGCTGAAACAATGATTGACACAGGTGGACCGAGCACTGCAGTGCCGTGACCACCAACCTGGCACAGCAGGGGAAAGGCCAAAGAAGCACTTGGGGCCACAGGAAGGGGAAAGCAGCAAAGCCACCTTTGCCAGTGGAGAAAATATGGCATCCTCAGTTCCCTTAGCAGTGAGTCCCCTTTTCCCTGAAACAAGATGTCAATACTCCCTTCTTAACTTCTAAATCTTTTATGAATTCTGGTATTGCTTTACTAACATTAAATTCAGAAGGGCAATCTATGTTAAGCCATCAGGGTTTGGCTTCTATTGAATGTATTACTAAGATAATATCATTTTCAAAGTTGTTGACATCAAACACACAATGGAAGGGGTTTTTTATCATTACATCATTTTATCATTTCATCGTTGTCTCACGTGTGTTACATAATAAGAACTCCTACCAAAGAAAACATTGATGCACCAAAGTATCACCATGCAATATAACAAAATATCTAAGATATTTTAAGACTTTGAAGAGAAAGGAAGAATCAGTGAATGGACAAAAATGTAAATCTATTTATGAATAAGTAAACAAGAATAAATCCTAAGGTGTTGGGAGTTGCTTTTGGTGGATTTTTTTTTCCACTTTACAAAGTACTGTTTAGAAGAATATACAAGATATAGATTAAATATATAAAACACATACATCATCACATTCGAAACTTATTGCTGCCAGATCCTTATTTTTAGGCTTTGGTCTGGGATGAAGGATGAGCTTGACAAGGGCTATGTAGCTCTGGAACACAGAAGAGTTTGACTGTCACCTGAGGCAGCAAGAGCCGGAAAACTCTGAATAACCATTTTGTGCACGTATGGGAAAATCAGTTTTTATGAGTGAGGGGGGCTCTCACACAAACCCTTTTAGTGCCTGAATGTGTAGAAGGGGAACTTGTAGCTGGATAATGTGCTGGTCACCAGGGAACCTGGGAAAAATAAGATGCATTTTTGTGGATCTTTTCCAGCAAGTCTTTTGCAGAATTCAGAGCAAGACACTCCATCAAGAAGTGTATGTCCTTGTGGCATGTACAAACAAAACTTCAGTTAGTAGCTGTAGCTGTAAATCCTTTCTTTATTGTCAATATTATGCACCAAGTCTTTATTTAAGGGGTTTCCGTTTCTTCTATTTATTTTTTTTTTTAAATTCAAACAGTATTATAGATGCATTTCAGTTGGGGTCAGCCTGAAGATCGTTACAGCAATTGCTGGCACAATTTTTGACCAAATGTGTTTGGACTGAGACAACTTGGTTATTTAATTTAATTAAGTTCTCTACTCTTCTCTTTTCCATCACATATAATTTAAGTCATGTGTAGAATCTTAGATTAGTGCAGCAGTGAGAAAGCAAATCTATCTACTGCCAATTCTCCAAGCAAATCTTACAGTTGGTATTAATAAAACGAGTCAGAGACTGAATGAGAACAATCTTATGTTTAATAGTTTTTAAAACATTGTACTTTTAAGGAATAATAAAAATTCTTAATGCTAGTATATCAGTGGTGTTCTTTTATACTATATATTCTTTAGCTGGCACAGACCCAAGGATATTGCTGATAAAGCACCATAGCTGAAATCATTATGCCACTTACACATTTAGGATGTTGGACTAAGCAAGCTGATTGCTATTATCAGCATTTGCCTTTTGATGCAAAATAATAACTCAGAATATAATTCAGTGGTAAAGGAGGAAAAAAAACAATCCACAAACCAATTTCACCTGTGGCACAATTCCAGTGAATATACACGAGGAAGACTTTGGAGCAATTCATCAACTAAATCTCTTGTATTACATATGTTCACTTAAGGTACCATGATTTTATTCTGAAAAATGCTGAAGCAGCACAAAATAAGCAATGAATCTGTATGCAGCAGAAATTTCAATTACCTGAAATGTTTCTTGAAGCTCCAAGTCAATCTTTAGCTGCCATTGAGAGATCATAATACAAGATTTCCTAATATTTTTTTCTTCATAAACTACACCCTTGTGGGTCCCTTCCAACTCAGGATATTCTATAATTCTATAAAGGCAGCCTGTGGGCCTTTGGGTTTGTTTTTCTCCCTCGTGATGCAAAAACTTTTCCAGTTGCTGTTTCCTCTGTTTTGGATCCCCTATTTCATGTAACTACCTGACTGGACTACACATTTCTGCTCAATGCTGAAAAACTCAGAGCACATACCCATTCCCACATCACAGTAATCATGACAGCTGTCATTTTTGCTGTCAAATCTTCTAGGGTCAGTGTTGCCTCCTTGTCTCCCTTTTTTAAGGCTGAGGATAATCTGTTCTTACAACCCACTTAATTCCGTTGTTCACACATGTAGCCAATCCCCAATATACCCTGTAAAAAAAACCAAAAAACCAAAACAACCCAAAATAAGAAAATGATTAGTCAAATACACATACATGCTTCATTTTGGTGGTAAAACAAGAGGAAATGGCCTTGCATTGCTCCAGGGGAGGAAAAAATTCTTCACAGAAAGGGCTGTCAAGCATTGAATGGGTGGCTCAGGGAAGTAGTTGAGTCACAATCCCTAGAGGTACTTAAAAGACATTTAGAAGTAGCACTTGGGGATACAGTTAACTGTTGGACTCAATGATCTTAGAGGTCTTTTACAGCATACATGGTTCTATGACTCTATGAATGTTACAACAAGTAGAAGAAAAATTCATGAGTATTGCAGAATGTTTCTTAAGGTATATAATATATACTATTTCATGTATTAAGCAACTGAAAGGATATTTAAAAGGAAAAGGAAAATTAGACACTGTGCATTTATGAGAATTAAAGAGCATTATATACAATTATGACATTTCAGTTCTGAAAGCAGGGAAGAGCCAAAAACCAAAAAATCTGATCACCTACGTTCTGACAGGTCCAAAAAAATTCCCAGCATCATAGGAAACTCTGATGTTTTCAGCCCAGAGTTAGAAAAACTTTTGTCTACCAGAGTAAAAATAATTAAACTTATTACTGTGCCAGAAGTTTTCTACTTTTCATGCTATTTATTAACTGCTGGCAAAAATTAGTTTACATGTCTTGAATTTTTAATAGAGATCTATGTCTACTGCCCTCTGGACAGTCTAGATCTCTTAAATTACATCTACTTACTAAGAATTTTAATAACTGCTTCAGTGATTGGTACTTTCTGGATCATTAAGAGCTGAATACAAAGAAAGCAGCACTTCAGTGATAATTATCAAACTGCAGTTTTAGGTAAATACCTGAAACAAAAGAAAGTTTTCTTCAGCAGGAATGAAAGTATCTTGGAAAAAAAAAATTATCTTGTTTTATATATAAAATGAAGTTTCCTAAGGGAATTTGGAAAAAATCTTCATAGAGAATGACTTGGGGCACCCTTTATATCCTGAACAGGAAAAGCAAGGAAAGGAATGTGTGTAAGTGGGAATGGGTAGGGGGAATCTTTCAATGCAAATTGTATCACATAAGTACCATACTATTTTGCTCAAACTTGATAATATTACATAAGAAAACTGCAGGGAAGGCTGGACTCTAGTCTTCATTGTGCTGCAGTAAGCCTTTCAGAAGCCACAGGAACCCCAAATGTAAAAGAACTGATCATTAAGGTTAGGACAAGCAGAATCAGATCCTTCTCTCTCTCTCTTTTCAAAGTGAAATCTGATGGTTTTATTAAAACACAGAAAAAATCAAATTTTTAAAAAAAATCAAAGAAAATATAAGGAAGTCCCAGAAAATTTGTTGTTTTGAAAAACACATCCCCAAGCTATTTGCAATTATTTTGGTGTTACCTATCAATTCTCTTCAGGATTTTTGGTTTTTTTGTTTAATTTGGGTTTTTGTTGGGTTTTTTTTGGATTTGTGTGTGTGTGTGTGTGTTTTGTTGTTGTTGTTGTGTTTTGGGTTTTTTTGTTGTTGCTGGGTTTTGGGTCTTTTTGGTTTGGTTGATTTTGGTTTTTTGAGGTTTTTTTGATGTGTTTTGCTTTGCTTTGGGTTTTTTGGGTGGATTTTTTTGTTTGTTTGGGCTTTTCTGGGGGAAGAGTGGGGGGGGGGCTTGGCAAAACATCCTATTAAGTAACAGAGAGAGGAGCCCAGAAGGAAGCCCTGTATTATAATTTACTCACTATTAGTCTGATTCCTTGATCACTAACAAGTGCAGGTGCAAGGAGAGCCAGGGATAGATAGTGGAAATCAGATAGTGGATAGTGAAAATCAGAACACAGATTAGACCATTTTAACAATGATAAGCAGAATCAGGGAAAGGGAGAAAGGAAAAGACAGAGAAGTTGTAATAGATACACTCCAGCTGGTGCAGAGCAAAGGTGATGGCAAGACATATCTAATCACACATTGCTTTAAACATACACCAGATGACATAAGAGAACTGAGATTTCCACAGCATGATAAAGCTTGAAAGAAGCAAAAACTCTGAGACAACAGTTTTGCTGCCTGATGAATACATCAGAAGGCCCTCTAGAACTTGAGCCACCATAAATACCAAAACTACAAACTGATAATGCTGAGGTAACACAAACAACAAAAAGATGAGTTAGAGCAATCCCTTAACATCACAAATACTAATCAGCAAATTACCTGACACAAATTCCAGCATCCTCAAAGAAAGGCAATCTTGTCAAAAGTTCTGTTTCTAAATTGAAAATCCATCTTCATTTGTACAGCTGCTGAGCTGGCATTAACCTCACCAGTCCAGCTGGAATGGCTGGGATGCCTGAATCACTGAAGAGTATGATTTACAGATTTTACCTATTTCCTGAGAACCCAGAGAAATTTCCCAGCTAAAAGCATGTTTTTGAGCAGGAAAGGTGTGCAAAGTGAAGAATGCTGCAGCTCATGTGCTACAAAATGTTCTTCAAAACCTGTTTATGACACAGAAACCTGTACAGTTGTCTGTGCATCTCATCAACTTGACTCATTTACTGCCACATGGGCCCTCTTAACAGCCAGTAATCATTACAAACACCACTGCTTACAGTTCACCCAGTGTTCCCCATCTGTGGACTGGCCAAGAACAACTCATGAGATTTGTTTTCCAAGCTGTACAGATCATCCTGATAAACCAAACAAGCTTAGAAGTGTTTCTGGAAAGGAAAATGATGATTTGTAGAAGAGAGGTGCCTTTAAAAACCTGGGGTTTCCCTATGTGGCACAACCTAATGTCTGAGGATAAACAATATACAGATAATCTCTAAAGAAAGCCTACACTGGTTATTGTAAGATTGCTTCAAGGCTTCATCCCCAGTTACTGGACTGTCTGCCTGGGCTGATTAAGCCTGCTGACATTTTTATGAAGATATTTTCAGCATTTTGAAGTTCTGAGTCTAAAGGGTGAAAGGAACACCTTTCAATCAAGCAAGATTTGCAAATATTCAAATAATTTCAGCCTGCACACTGGTCTAGCCCTGAATGCTAAAATTATTATTTAACTCCTTACTGACCACCTCTTCCTAACTTTAATCATGTTGCACACAGGGCATGGAAGAGTCCTTGACTCTGGAAATACTGGCTGCATTTAAATAAATCCACTACAGATTTCTGAGAGAACAGGAAGTGCCATAAAAATTACTGAATGCCATCCCTTGCAATGGCAGGATACAATGGAGTCAGAATTCCACCCTCTGTTAGAACCAGAAGTAAGTTACTAAACAGTAGCCTTAGAAGGGCAGAGGCAGACTCTTAAATTAAGGTTGATGAGATGAAGACTGGTGGACATTGTTTTTCCTGTTACTAATCATTATGTAAAAGGTGAGACTTCCAGTTTGCAAGCTTAATGCTCCCATTTCCAGAGGCTTTCTCTGGGCAAAATTGCTCCAGTGCCTGCAGAAGTCACACACAGCAGTTTAAATAGAAGCAATGCCTGCTCAGGTAAACAGTGTGGCACAGTAAAGAGTGTCTTCTCCAAAATCTCAGGAACTTCACTTCTGATTTGTTTTACCATGGGGTGGAATGACCAGCCTTTGAGAGTGCCAATGGACAGAACTCCACTGTCATTTCAGAATCAAAGTTCTTGGACACAATGCAAACTCTTTTGGCATATTTTGGGTAGGCAACTCCTGATCAGCTTCAGTACTAAAATGATGCCAGGTTCCTCTCCTCATTGTCTGCCAGGGCTGTTTCTTCAGCATCCAGGTGATCAAACAGTGAAAGTTGACAGGTAAAATCTGGCAAATCAATATCTGCTTGACTAGATATTTCAGTGTTTATACACAAAGTACTGCCTTCCTATATACTGAAATTACCAGTGATGCTGGAGCAGGTCTGCTTCCCAAAGTAATCTGATGCACTGCAAGATAGAAATTGTTTAGACATGACAGGTTTTTCCGTGTGGTAGGTGACACAGAGGAGGACTGAGTAAAACCACAGTACACTGTACCAATGGAAAGGGAGAGATAAAATGTCTTGCTCATGCTCTCATTCCCATGGCACAGCAGTAGGATGGCTCCAAGCTCAGCAGCTCTAGCCAGGTCCTCCAAACACATGATCTGTATGAGGACCACGACACCATTCCTCCAACAGGCACAGCCTCTGTGTGTTTTGATATGCCCTTGGAAGAACCAGTCCCACGGAGACACAGCCTTGAGGAGGGATGTAGCCTGCTCCAGCCACTTCTGGTTTGGATGACTCAACAGACTTCCCCATATTGAAGGGGATGACTGCAAATGTAGCACAAGCTGCTTGCCTTTTGTTTCTGGATGTGTGGCATTTCCAGAAAAGGGATATTAATGCTGCCCTGTCATGGTCTTGGTTCAGAGCAGTGAAGTCTGAAAGCTTCTAGTAGAAAAACATTCTGGTATTTTACCAATAGGGAGGGAACTGAAGAAACAGATGGGAAAAAAAAAGCAGAAAATCTGCACTCCAGTAATGTCGGAGAAATATTCCATTGAAAGAATGTGGATGATGTAAGGCAGAGGTGGAAAAGCAGATGAAGACAAAGATGAAGAAAATGGGCAAGAGGCCCTAGGATCATTTTTTAAATGCAGATTTTGTTCATTGCAGCAGAAATAGAGGTGATTTCTTTTGAAACTTATCTTCTTTATCTATACTACTAGTCCACTGTTCATTTGGGGTGTCCTCTAAGGCAAAAGCTATTGCAAGTGCAAAACAAGAAACAGCACTCTAAAGAACTAGGCAGCCATATTTCATCTAAGGAGGAACTTACTGGACCTTTTTATAAATAAAGTTTAAAATTGAGATTTCTAATACTGGAGGATAGTGGTTTGCATGAAGTATGGACAGCAAAGAACTTCCAAGTTTTATCACAGTATTTACTCCATTTCAGCAAGTGTATCACTTTAGCTAACATCTTCCTGAACCAAACAGAGCTAGGCATTTAAATGTATTTTTAAGCACATAGATAGGTGGTTTGATGCCTCTCAGCTGCAGTTTCAGCAAAGTAAATAAGGCCCGTTAAATAAACATTAAAACATTACTAAACATTTCATGAAGAAAATATTGTGATGTGACGCATCAGGAGACCTGAGTATGCTCCACTTCATGGTCTACTGCCACACTGCTCAAAAAAAAGCAGCTCAGGCTGAACACTATTGAAGGCAAACATTCAATACCTAATTACATTTTACAAGGACACAAATGGTGGCCCCATATCCCAACATTACTAAAAGGAGTATAAATATTATCGAATCATTTATACAGATAAAAGCAACCAATTTTTATTTTACATAATCTATTACAAAGTAGGCAAAGAAGTTATTTTCATCTTAACTAATCAAAATTCCAGCCTGGGATAAGCAGTGTGAGATAAAAGTGTGATTGCTGTGCAGCCATTCAATAAGAGCCCAGTATACATCTCAGTAGGATAGTGGAGGGCAGAAGAAGCAGTTCTGTACTTAAGCTCCAGGTGTAATATCTGCCACATTTAGTTCAACTACAAGTTTTTTTTAAGCAATAATTTGTGATAGGTATTATCATTAGAGGATTCATAGCAAAAAAAAAAAAGGAGTATTTTGTATTCTGTATTATCAGTTCTTGAACTCTGTACCCATGGATATTATTCTTTCTTTACCTAAAATATTCACTATCACCAAAGTAAACAATTTAATTTATGTTTCTGGTATATTTCTGGATTAAATCTTGACTTACATGTGTTTGTTTACCAGCAGTTTCTCCTCAAGATACAGAACATCAGTGTTCCACAGTGGTCAGCATGAATAATGGAGGCTGATGTTTGCTAAAGTGGGTTTTTTCATCTTGGCATGTGAAAATCTGAAGTGGGATTTGTGACCCAGCCCTTGCAAGCATGCAGTAGCATATTTGACTATAGATGTGGAACACCTGTATTTGAGGTCTATGTTCAAATTCCCTTCCCTAAAATGCAAAAGCAGCCTTAGTCTCATCAAGAGAAATTTTTGGCAGTTTGATCAGCTTAATGTGTAAAACCTCACAAAGCTTAAGATAGGTTTTTCAATATCCTCCAAATCAAACAATTTGTCCCAAATACAACCCACTAATTTAATTAAGTACACTAGGATGTATCAGGCTGTGAAGTGATTTGTCAGTAGCTTTCCATATAGACTGAAACCTCTGCAAACACAAAGAACAATCTTTTCCAAATCTCCAGCAGCTTTTTTCATTCCCTCGCTTATTTTTCAAAGAAATGGGGATGGACATCAAATAAATGGTTTGAAATAGTCCTGTTAAAATTATATGCAAGCCCAAAGCTGTAAACTACACAGGCCAAATTAGTTCTTCCTTCTCTTAACATTTTCATTAGAGAGTAAAATTTTTCCTTTACATGCCTTGAAAACCTGATTCAATTTAATTATGCTTTAGCTTTCATCCAAATAACATAAATGGAGTGATTTTGGTGATAAACAAATATAGTAGAACTACAACCCACTTACACTGCATGCTGTATTTTTTCAAATCTGTTCAATAAATACATATTTAGTTAATTAAATGACTAGCAATTCGCTCAGTGGACAAACACTGAAGCTAAACACTGACTCTTAAATATGCATAACATGGGCAGTTATCAATTCTTAATCTGGTTTCATTGTCTGGAAAAAAAAGGGAGCCTATTTCACATATCCTAATAAAATTCTCAATTATTAACAAAACCAAAGTATGCCATGTTGTAGACAGATTTCAGGTAATAATAATAATAATAAATTAGGCTGTCTGTGCTCTTAATACATGTAAACATTACAACTCCCTATAAAAATACCAAAACAGTGGAAGAATTATTTATTGTGTTTTCTCAATAATTTATGGGTCAAGAGATTTCAATGAAACCTGTCTTTTTGATGTTCTCTGTGAAGTGCCTGAAAATTCAAATAAAATGGCTGAGGTTCAGAGCTGTCAAGCCAGAAAAATCTCACTTGGAGGAGGAATAATGAATCATGGTGCCTTTGAGATAATTTGGACTCTTTCCTTCTCCAACATTTTCAGGTACACTTATTGTAGATACACAGCTAGAAACACATCTGGGCACATAGCTGGCAAGTAAAACAGCTGAAGACTATCCACTTCTATATTCAAATCTTTCCACCCCTATCAGAAGTGAAAAAGAACTTTCCATTACATAGAGAACTTAATGGAAGACTGAAGAAACAGCTACTATTTATTTTACATTAGTCTTTAATGGAAAATGTTTCTTTCAATCACTTATTATTTACTCACAGTACTCCAACTTCACATCAAGAAATATTGTGTCGGGCCTTGCATAAAGACTTTTTTGAAGGACCAGCCTCATGAGAGAAGAATCAAAAATTATGTCTGCTTCACTAAAACTTCAAGGAAGAACAAACCCTGCCAAATTCCTGCACTTTTCTCTTTCATCATGACTACCTCCCTCTGATTTTCCTTCTTCTGGAGGTTTTGTTCAGAGGTACATCCCATTACCAAGGAGCTCTGCATAAAAATATAAAGGTACAGGAAACCAACTCTGGTTTTGGAGACAGATAACTCCATGGTTTCTAGAGGTTTCTAGCCCTTATAGTTGCATAAGAAAAAAACTTTAAAAAGTGAGTTCTCATGGATCAAAACCAAGAACACAACAAAATGCCTTACAAATTGGTTTCATATCTGAGAAGCACTAATAGAACTTTATAATCAGTTTCAAGACGTGACAGACATAATTGACTTCACATCTGACACCTGGCCATGAAACAGAGCACTGACACCTTCCTGCTCAGCACTGTGACTTTCTCCTGCCAGATGATCCCAGCCCATCCCTCTGCTCCAGTGCTGGCTCTCTCACCTATCAGGGAATATAGAGTTCACACTGCTCCAGTTCTACACTCTTTCCTGGAGTTTAACATCATGTCATGAATATGACTCAGACCCCAATTCAAAAATGAAGACAAAAAGTGTTCAATGAGTTCTTCAAAGGCAAATATTAGAGGTTCAATACTTCTGCATTCTCAATCATTTGTCTTTGCTAAGGATCACAATGGTATTGAAGAAATATGTTTTACAAATGAGGTATGTACACCCAAAACTATATTATTCAAATTTTATGAGTGAGTCATCTTGTCACTTAATGATTTGAAATTGCTTCTTCCTAAGCATGTAGGTATGCAGTTTATAAATGGAGATTTCCACTAGTTAACTGTAAATCTCCTCCACAGCTCAACAAATCCCACTGACCACCTCTTCCTCACAGTTGTTCTAAACAACCACCACGCAGATAATTCATGGGTATGCATATGTTATGCTTCCTCTAATGACTCTGGATTGCTCCTAATCTTTTCAATATCTGTGCACTATAAGCAGAGATTATCTCAGGATTAGGGTGTTAATATAGAGTGGATCATGTGGTTAGAGAAACTATTCTTGTGTTTGATGTGATGCCACTTAAACCTTAAGCCAATTTGCAATTCCTTCGTTGAGATGTAAACAATTTCCAGCTAATTGTTAACAATTATTTGGACTTTTTTCCCTGATCTTCCTACAGAATGTGCATTCTGGTTTTAAAATTTAAAATGTAAAGAAGATTATGTGGGATAGAACAAAGTGCTAGTTAATACTGTACATGATGTTGTACTCGAACTACCCAAGCATGTGAACAATGTAAGGGGAAAATAAGGCTTTACTCATAAAATATTTTACTCTTGAAGTATCAGGTCATTTATCAAATTGTGTTTTTAAATGGACCATAAACCTTGAAATTGTCTTTTCTAAAATTTTCCACAAAAAACATTTTAAAAGCATTTTTCCTCCAGTTACAACATCAAGTCAGGAAAGCACCTTTATTCACTTTTATTCAGCAAAACCTTTCACATCAGGACTGCTTGTAACTCACACTCTGAGCAGAGCATGCCTCACAGTAATGCTGAAGCCAGGACTTAAAACATCATTGCCAGTTTGAACAGCCCTGGCAAGGCTTTCCCCTTGTCCTCCATCCTTTCTCCATCCATCACTGTGCCACAATGCCACTGTGAACCAAGTCAAAAGGACTCTGGAAAAGCCTAACTGGAATGCCCAGAATTTGGCAGTCCCAAGGGGGTTTTAAATGGATGAGCTGAAAGGAAATCCTGCAGCCAGATTGCAAACTGTGGGCCTTGGGGCTGTGCTCCTGCAGAGCACAGAACACTGACAAAGCTGACCCAGAGCATACACCATGTTTATTTTTTCCTTCCCTTTGCAGCTGGCAATCTCTCTTTGAAGCAGGTACAGAGGTTTGTGCTGTCAGCACGAGGGAAGAAGAATTAAAACACCACAGCTGCTGCAACATTCCATCACCTGGGGTGAGCAGCAAGGGTCTGGATATGGCAATTCCTTGGGGAAGGCTCCCAGAAGGGAGCAGCCACTCCCTGCCTCCCCTCACCTGTGTCACTCACTCTGCTGGAGCAATCTGCTCCTTCTGAGACCTCTCAAATGCATGGGAGTTAAATATTCTCAATTTGACTAAATCTAGTTGCTCTGAGGGGACAGTAAGTATTTCAAGTTTTATCTGATTTCTGGCAGGGCAATAAATTTAGGTAGTCAGGATGAAATTTAAATTTGAGAAGAATAATTTATTTTTGATCCCTGACTCTTCATTTTTCTGTTTCTTGTGATATAGAAAATAATAAAAATGGCAAGACATATTTATCTTTTAAAACCACTTCTATTCCCAAAAGGTGAAGCTGCATTTGCTCATATTTCCACTCAAGAACACGATAAAAACATTTAAGCCAAAATGAATAATTCTTGTCAGAAATCATCCACGCTTCTAAGACATGACAAAAAATGGATTAGAAATTTATGACTATAATCAAGGCAGGTTCTCTACATTAAAGAAATTGGTTTTAATTAACATAGCAGAAAACCTGCCCAGAGCCTCCAGAGACTCTCTGGGATGCTCTGGGAGTTTGGAAGTCACTTCCAGCTTATTCAGAGGGTTTTTCCTCCCGTGGCCACTCTGCTGCATTATGAAACGCACTCTGTGTCACTGCAGTACAAGAACTTGTAACAAACTCCATTGGCACTGGCATTAGAAATTTATGATGAACTCTCCAAGTATAAAAGACCATTTAAAATAACTGCCAGAAGGGAGAATGTTGGAATTGCTACTGCTTTTATCAGTCCCTGCAGGAAAACCAATGAAAAAGTGTACTTTAGAGTTTTAACAGTAACATGTTAATAAGCATGGGTCAACGCTTGGTTTTGAAAACTTTAAATATAATAATGCAATTGCAGAAAGAAAAGAAGCCTTTTTTTGGTACTGTTTCTCTACATTTTGCTTGCAGTCATCCAACTCATCTTTAAGAAATACTCAGCAACTCCAGCAAAAGAAAATAAATTTCAAAATAAACAATTTTTTAATCCTCTAATTTTATCCAAGTACTAGGAAAAGAAATGCACAAGATGGTAATGAAAACAAAGTTATTTTTGTTAGCATTACAGGTTTGAAAGAAGGATACTCTTAAAAGCCTTGTTTTTTCATGCACAGGAACAAAAAGCAGAGTTTAGTCAAACAATACAACATTTAGTGTTGGTTCATTCTACTTCCTTCTCTTTGAGAATACAGAATTATCCATGATTTTACCTTTCTAAAACATTAACTGGAAGACTTGCAGAAGACTGAGTGCAACACAGGACTCTACCTTGGAGGCAAATGCCTACCTTACGAGGAGAAGCAGTTCAGACACTACAAAAATGCATATGAATTGCTCAAGCAGAAACATGATCTGTACAAAAAAAAAGTTATTTTGAAAAATTAAATGACAACAGGCCAGGACATATTTATGTAAAATGTCCAAATTTTGTCTGTGTTAATTTCTAATATGATGAGATATTTTAAAGGAAAATAAAATGACAATCCAGATGAGTAATGTTCTATTAAGCAATCAAGAAGTTATAAATAATGACACACTTGTCTATGCGCTATTAAATGAATATTTTTTACATTTATTAGTACCCTCACATGCACATAGTACTAGGAGTCTAATGCATCAGTAAGATATACCCAAAATTATAAGAAATGATTTTTTATGTTAATATA